>NC_066635.1:17165076-17490701 GCF_025201925.1 Gopherus flavomarginatus
GCTCAGGGGTGTGAAAAACACCCCTCCCCGAGCGCTGCAAGATACAGCGCTGTAAAGCTTCAGTGTAAACAGTGCCGCAGCGCTGGGAGTGCGGCTCCCGGGGCTGCAAGCTACACCCGTAGAGGATGTGGAGTACGTGCAGCCCTGGGAGAACTCTCTCCCAGCGCTGGCGCTGCGAACACACTCGAAACTTCAAAGCGCTGCCGGAGCAACGCTTTGAAGTGCAAGTGTAGCCATACCCTTAAGTGTTGCACTATTCTAGTATGTTATCTATTGCCAGCAATGCCTGGTAACTGCCATTTCCTTAGGCTACTCAGCTTGTCTTCTGAGTTCTTGATGGTTAAAAGAGGATATGTCAATGGAAATCAAATGCAGCAAAGTTTCAGAAGCCCAGCCCCTAAAGTTGCATTTGTGATTTTTCTCACACACACACTTGAATCTGCATGAGAAACAAGGAGAGATGGATTGGAAACCACAGTTTGCAATCACAAAATCAGCAGCACCAGGTATGTCAAAATTTAGAAGTGAAAATGGGTTGGTGCAATTTTTAGTCCCTGCATTGAGATGGGCGCAGATAGAGCCATAAGCCTGTAGGGAGCTCCACTGATGTCAGAGTTCAGCTGATGCTGAACACTTTGGATAATCCCATCCTCCATTTTATGGCCTCATTTTCAAAAAGGGCTGAGCGCCCAATGTTCAACACTTGAAATCAACACGAGCTCCTGGGTGGGCAGCATGACAGATATTGCAATTCCGTGCAATAGCTTTGTACAATATCGTATAGGTTATAAATGGTTTATGTATGATTGTGTTATACTCCATGGAGGAGGGTTATCACAGCTGCTACAGGAAGAAAAAACGGGGTTCATGAAGGTGAGTCACTGAGAACTCGAGAGAGATACGGCCTCCAGACTGGTTTGCATATACTGTTTCAAGATGCGTTTTCCAGAGACTAGAAGACAAAGAAAAGGGCTTTTAGTATAAAAGGATGAGCCTGAAGTGACACAGAGTCTTCTTTTTGATCCAGCAAACAGCTAGGACCTTCTGTCCAAGGGCCCCAATCCTTGTGGAAGGGTTGGGAAGACTTTGGCCTACTAGTACCGCATAAGCTGATGGGCAATTCCTGGCATGTGTAGTGTGAGAGTAATTCTGTGTATTGTTTTTATTATGGTTTCTCTGAAATGCTTTACCTTAGGAATAAAGATGCTTGCTTAGAAAGAGCTGGGTGGTAACTTGTAACTGCTGGCAGTATGCTGTTCATAACCCTGGGGGTGAAAGCAAAGCCCAGGTGCTGGCCTTTAGGCACACTGGCTTGCTGAGAATATTACAGTGTAAGGCAGAGGGCTGTGCAGCCTTAAAAACCCCAGCCAGAGGGGAGTGGGACAAGGGTCCCTACCCAGAGATGGTGATGGCTAGAAACCTGAGACCAGACTGGGCACTCCTGGAGAGGACCATGGAGGCACAGGATACAGGTGCAGTTACCCTTACACTGTGACAGGCAGCACCTTTGAAAATCAGGCCACTTATTTGGATGCCTAAATATAGACTTAGGCTCGTACTTCCAAAACTCTTGGCCTTAAGAAGTATTGTCAGCGAAGATAATGAAGTGTCTGGGTCTAGAATGTTGATAGCAAAATCCCAGACTTGAAGCCAACAGTCATAACCACATTACATCCACCAAACACATGTAAAAATGTACCAAGGCCTGTTGGACACACCTCCTTTATGATTGATTTGTTTAATCTGTTTTGCCTTAGCCTGGTCAGACTCCTATCTCAGCGGGTGGGTGATGAAGGACATCCGAGCTGAGGGCAGGCACAATCCTGGGAAGAGGGACACCTGTATAATTTTTATCTATTTCTTTCAAAAGGATGAGTGAATGAACAGTAACTGTGACAGGCACTAAATCTTTCCCTTAGGAAGAAAGCACATCTGAGAGTGCAAGAGTACAGCATCCATATGTCTGGCAACTTACACAAATTAAAGTCCTTAAGCTCATACCATATGTCTAAGAATGAAGCTCAGATGACTTCAGAATCATGTAGCCTTGCTGAGGCTGCAGCTCACTTCCTCCTGCTCTCTCACTTCACACTCCCCACCTCCAAATACTACTTTGCATTTACCCCAGCTAAATGGTTCCCTCCATATGAGGGTCTGAGTGCATTCAGCTATGTGTTTGTTAATACTTATCCTGCCCTAGTACACCAGTAAGTCCCCTATTACAGAGAGGGAAACTGAAGCCTGGAGAGGGTAAATAACTGAATTAGAGGCTCCAGAGTAGCCAGAGGCTGTTCTTGTCGTTGTTGCATTATAGAGGTGAGACCTATGGAGTCAGACTGTCATTGGTATGAAAGGCCAGAAGGGACCATTATTTCTACAAAGGCCCACCTACTTCAATGCTAGGATCAAGCTAGAACAGCACAGACAAGGACTTGTGTATTCTACAGGCCACACCTCTCTGTTATTACGGTTGAGGACAGCTGTTCAATGTTCCAGTTTAAGGACAACTTTGGACAATGGTTAAGCCTGGGGATCTAAACTAAGAGGCCAGGTTCTCGGTTGCTCTGCAGCTTGCGTTGTCACTTACCCTTGTGTGAAGGGGGCAAGAAAGGATATCGAATAGTAGCATTTCACACTCTCTTTGCACATTTACAAAATGACCACCCTAGGGGCTAGTCTACAGAGAATAAGCCCTGGCTGTTATGGGGTATTTTCTTGAGGACAGGTGGTACCTTATGTTTCCACCATGTGGCAGCATATGTAATGTTTAGACTGTCAGATGCTGGCTCATCCAGCCTGATTTTCTTAGTTAATTTAATTTTATTTCATTTATGGATTTCACAGCAACACCAAGGTTATCTGCTGTGCATAAATAACCTTCTCACCGTTACAGTATTTCCATGAACCTGACTTCCAAGAAACAGATCAAGAAGTAATCTGTATTTATTAGCTATATTCCTCTGTTTCCCTCTAATTATGGATAGGTCAATGTGAAAAATACACATGGTAATTTCAGACACAAGCCATTCAATCCATCTTCAAAATATAATAAACACAAGAGGCAATAAATCTACTTTAGGGAGTGTCCTCAAGCAACAAAATTTGGGTCCCAATCCACAACCGCCTGAGCATTTAGAGTGATTTGGATGCAGAGTTTTAATTGGGGATCATTATATCATCTCAATTCACACTTCGCAGAGGAACAAACTTCCCCCATTAGAGACAGAGAATTAAAAAGGAAACTACAGATTGCTGTCCAGGACTGCATTCATGGCCACACTAAGGAGTTAGCAGGCACTAACCCTTTAAACTCATTTGCAAACCTCCAATTTCCCACTATTTATAACTGCACTGTTGGTGGGTTAATGATGAAAATTACTTGCTGCAATAGGAAGTTTCCATTCACTTTTTCAGCTGAAGCTTTCAGTTTTTCAGCCTCTCATGCTTTTTACAATTAAGGTAATAATAAATACTTTGTCTAGCACTTTGCACCCAAGGATCTAAAAACACTTTCTCATGAAGGAGACTTCACAACTCACTCGTGAGTTCAGGGACCTTTATTTCAGCAGCTGTACAGAGGGAAAACCCAGGCAGAGAGATGAGATGTGATCTGGGCATGGTCACAGAGCCAGTCAGTAGCAGAACCAAGACCCCTTGTTGTAGAGACCTCAGCTCTATCCACAGCTCCAAGCCTTGGAAGTTCTTCCAAGCAGCAATAAACTCTGAACTAATAATAGCAACTGTCTTTAGATACAAAACATTTAGGTTAATCTTACACACATGATCTGCACTGGCTGCCTGTTGGTTTACAGACTGAACTTAAGGGTGTTGCTTTGGAGACCGCCTTCACTCCTCATAAGTTTATTAGACAGAACATTCGCTGCAAGGGGCCCTCAGCTTTGGAATCTGCTTCTCCCTGCTGCTCCAAAATACTGCTGGGCTGGTGGCTTTGAGGATAGGCTGCAAGGCAGGTCTGTTTGCATGGGCTGCTATACAAGTTGGGGTTAAGTCTCCAAAGGGGAGAGACGCTGGGAGATGAGTTCTGCTGGCTGGGCAGGGGCACCAAAAGGCTTGGATTTTCTGTAGAAATCCAAAGGACAATAAGCAGAAGGATCAGTTCTAGCAGCTCCTTGCTGTGTGGCTTCAGTCTTAGCTAAAGGCCTGTCCAAAAATAAACAACCATCCTTGTGCAATTCACGGATTGGCCACTGCAAGGCAACAGAATCACATGTTTAACAGAGAAGGGAGAGCTAACACAACTGGAAATCAGCAGAGCACCCAGCTGTAGTTCAGGGAAATGAAGGCAAGGTCAGAGGAGGCAAACAGGATAATACACCATGGAAGGCAAGAGCAGGAACATAAGAACGGCTCTACTGAGTCAGACCAATGGTCCATCTAGCCCAGCATCCTGTCTTCCGACAGTAGGCAATGCCAGGTGCTTCAGAGGAAATTAACAGAGAGCTCTGTTAGGAGAGCCCTCTGAACCCATGATCCTCTCTGCAAGTGCTAATCCATGCTTGTGTTGGGGGAACTCAAACATTGGCTTAAAGCGCCTCTCATGCTGATAATTCTCCCCTAGTTACAAAAGCAGAATGATCCATTACCTGTATGGTCCCATCACTGTGGTATCCAAGTGCCAGTAACACTCTGGAAGGGAGCTCAGGGCTCCTAACTAATTGGCTACAGTTACGTCTGGAGCTGTCTATTTATCCTGCACCTTAAATACAAGAGCATCCTTCCAGAGCAAGAATAAGAGGCTAGTGTTGTCTTAAAGGCCAGTGAATGCTAATAAGTCAGCATTAAAGCCTGCAGCCGTGTGCCAATGCACCTACTGTATTGCGGCCTGCAACGGCTGACTTAAAAAGATGCATATGAAGGCATGAAAAGTAAGAGCAATGCCTGCTTCTCTAGTCATCCCAAAAATAATCCATCAAAGATGCAGCATTGATTTAGGTCTTCTGAACAGAGGCCAAACTGCGAAAAGTTGTCAAGTTCAGAATCAGACAGCCTCATAACGTTAGATTCATATTTTTTCCATCATGTGTTTGGTTCTGGCCATTCATTCATCATATTTATAGGCACACTTATCTGATTACCTGAGCCAGGCAAAAATCTTCCTCAACAAAGTGGGCCAGAACCTCAGCTGCTGTATAGCAGCAAAGCTCCATAGATACGTTATGTTGACTTACATATGCCAGTTGAGGATCTGGCCGCTGTAATCACAACTCGCCTGATTTCAGGCTTTATCCCAAACTTGAAACAGACCAGAACTGTGCAACTTACAAGGCATTCCTGGTGGATTTGCACAACAGCATTGCCAAAACTGTCTGTTTTGCTCAGACTGCCCTTCAAAATTTTAGGAGATGTTAGGTGTTAGAACTCAAAGCACACACTGGGAAAAAGCAAAGATGCTGTCACATCTCGCTTTAAATTGTCTACCTTCAATAACGTTTCACACTTCGAGACATACTGATCCAGCCAGTGAGTGTAAATGTTTGGGTTGAAAATTAAGAACACATATTTCAGAAATAATACCTTATAATAAATGTATTCCCTTTCCACTAGAAGACAATGTGAAGGAGCCTGAATGTACGTTTGACAGACATGGGGGAGTTGATGTATTCCAGACAATGAAACAGTTTAAAGAAACTGCACGCACTTCATCCCTAGAGACTTATTTTCAGCATTAAGTGGGTAACACCATATTTTTGATAAAATGCAGTTCCACATTAATATAGCTGACTGTAGATGTGCTGTGAGCTTACACACACACACACACACACACACACACCTGATGTCACAACTGTCCCTGAGCAGCCTGGGTCAGCAATTCTTGTTCATAAATAAAGCCCAGCTACAGAAGATCTGACACTGATTTCACTGGCTAAGAGCTCCATCTAATGCCCACTGAACTCAATGGAATGACTTGCACTGGATCAGGTCCTAAATGCCTACATATGTCAGAGGAAAGGGTGTGAATGGTACATGCCCTATACACTGGAATGCAACTTCCAGGATCACTCATTTACTAGGGAAATCATTGCTTAATTTTTCCTAAAGTCAATGGGCCCACCTGACTCTTACCCCAGCCTGTGCAAAACTCATGTAGATGGGCTTTGCACAGAGCCAGGGTGTGATGCTGCCTGCCAGGCTGTGATGAACGATCAGAGACATAAAGCCCTCTCACTCACCTCTACATCCTGCCTTAGAATCTTTGGTCCAAGCGCGGGCTGCACTGGTAACTTGCTAGAAGCTTGACGTAGGTCAATGCACGTTTGATATGGAGGGGCTGCCCACGGAAGGAAGAGGTCTCAGGATATGTTGCTTCCTCTTGACCCTGCAGTCACTGCCAGCAGCTTCCCTCTATACCAAAGATGGAGACAGATATATTGCAGGACTTGACAGCAGGCAGCTGGGTCAGAGGCTACACTTGTTTGATTCAGAATTCCTCAAGCGCTTTCCCCCTCATGATAAAGCTTCAAAATTTTCTTCTTGATCCATGCTCTGAGCTCTTTCACAAAAGGTATTCTTGAGTCATGACAAGTCCGTGACTACCACAACTAACATTAGCTCTCCCTGCACCAATCTGCTGCTCCTGCAAGGTCAAGTGGCAAAGCATTCAGTCTTTCTGGAGGAGGAAGAGGATGGCGAGCTGCTTATGACAGGGATCACATTTCCAGGAAAAGCTTTCCTTGGGTTTACGAGTCTCCTGTACTGTAAAGCCGGGTGATTTTGAGTAAAAATGTCATGTTACAGTTTATAACCCCCCCACGACCCATTAGCTGCCCAGGAATTCAATTTAGGACTGGATGAAAAAATTTCCATCTAAGCCTGTTTATTTTTAAATAGAAAATTGGACAATAAAATAAAGCAGTGGTTCTCAACTCGCGGCTCATTCAGCACACAGTTGCAGCTGTGACATCTTCAGGGCCATACAGGTAGTAGATATATTGCATGGATGCGGCCCACATATCACACAGAGAGCAACATATACAGCCCACAATGGTAAATAGGTTGAAAACCACTGAAATAAAGTTTTATATGAAAAGCACCTGGTTTTTGCAGAATTTTTTTTTCCAGATTTTCAATTTTTCAACGAAAACTGAAATATTTCAGTTTGGATATGTTACCTCAGTGCCTCTTGGGAGTTGTAATGTTGTCACTTCATGTCCCTGATTTTCTATGGGCCAGGCTTCCCAGATAGACTATATCTCCCATGATGCACCACAGCCAGGGATGGCCATGATACATTGCTTCTGGTCTCCACGAGGGGAAACTGTGGCGCATCGCAGGAGTTATAGTCTAAAAATTTCAGCCGGGGGCAGGAAAAAGCCATTTGCTGACCAACTGTAGTTCAGATCACTTTGGCAAGAGCTTGTTGGAGCTCTGCTATGGCAGTCAGGCTGCTCAGAGAAGTCCTCCTTCCTATTTCTTTGGAGCCACCTACTGGATTGTGCACTACACAGTCACCATGAGTGAGGCAATAAGAATCCCTCACTTCGAAGAGCTACTCATTCGGTAACAGATGAGCCATTGAGAGCAGCGTCCAGAACGGAGATGAAAGAAAAATTTGTTTCACTCGATTGTCAGTTTCACTTCTTTTTTTCATGGCCGTAAAAAAATCAAAAGCAAAGAAAACCAAGGCATTAGGAGTACGACATGACTTTATTATATGAATTACTATTAAACATCTTTAAGAAAAAAATACTTATAGAAATAAGTTCTAAAATAGCAACACTCACAAACATCACAAGTCTTTTTTGGTTTTTAAACCATTTCGTATAGAAGCGATACAAACATCACTGAGTATTGTACATTTTTCTAGAAGAAATGCATTTCAACTGTCAAACCTGTCTTTGTGACCTTTCCGCTTGTTAGACCTGAATTTTTAAAAAGGAAAAAAAAATCACCCTTTGTCCTCCATTACAATGGTATTTGATGCCCCCGGGACATTTGGAAATGGCTATAGGGTTACATCATTCAAAACGACTGCGTCACGACTAGGATCTGAGGCCTGGTCTACACTACACGTTTAAACCGATTTTAGCAGCGTTAAACCAATTTAACGCTGTACCCGTCCACACTACGAGGCCCTTTATATCGATATAAAGGGCTCTTTAAATCGGTTTCTGTACTCCTCCCCGACGAGAGGAGTAGCGCTAAAAATCGGTATTACCATATCGGATTAGGGTTAGTGCGGACGCAAATCGACGGTACCTCCAGGCGATATCCCACAGTGCACCACTGTGACTGCTCTGGACAGCAATCTGAACTTGGATGCAGTGGCCAGGTAAACAGGAAAAGCCCCGCGAAATTTTGATTTTCGTTTCCTGTTTGCCCAGCGTGGAGCTCTGATCAGCACGGGTGGCAATGCAGTCCCAAATCCAGAAAGAGCTCCAGCATGGACTGTATGGGAGATACTGGATCTGATCGCTGTATGGGGAAACAAATCTGTTCTATCAAAGCTCCCTTACAGAAGACGAACTGCCAAAGCGTTTGAAAAAAATATCTACAGGCTACACACTGCTGCGTGACAAGCGTAACGGGAAGCCAGAGACTCAAATGGACGCTCATGGAGGGAAGGAGGGGGTACTGAGGACTCCAGCTATCCCACAGTCCACAGCAGCCTCCGAAAAGTATTTGCATTCTTGGCTGAGCTCCCAATGCCTGTGGGCTCAAACACATTGTCCGGCATGGTTCAGGGAATAGATCGTCAATTTACTCGCCCCCCCTCCCCCACATGAAAGAAAAGGGAAAGAAATCGTTTCTTGACTTCTTTCAATGTCACCCTATGTCTACTGAATGCTGCTGGTAGACGCGATGCTGCAGCAGCGAAGAGCAGTATCCACTCCTCTCCCCTGCCCGGTGGCAGATGGTGCAGTAGGACTGGTAGCCGTCCTTGTTATCAACCTGTGAGTGCTCCTGGCTGGCTTCAGGTGAGGCTGGCCGGGGGTGCCTGGGTGAAAATAGGAATGATTCTTGGTCATTCCCAGTAGATGGTACAGAACGGCTGGTAACCGTCTTCATCATAGCAACTAGCTCCATCAGCCCCCTCCCTTTCCTGTGTAAAGAAAAGATTCTGTCCTGCCTGGACTATCATAGCAGCGGCATGCTGGGCTCCTCTCCCCTGCACCGCTTAATGTCCTGCCTGGACTGTCATAGCACCAGGAGGCTGCCTCCCCCTCATTTTATCTCACTAACAAGTCATTGTTTCTTATTTCTGCATTCTTTATAACTTCATGACACAAATGGGGGGGACACTGCCACGGCAGCCCAGGAAGGTTGGGGGAGGAGGGAAGCAACAGGTGGGGTTGTTGCAGGGGCACCCCCCGTGAATGGCATGTAGCCCATCATTTCTGCGGGATATGACATGGAGCAGCTGTGCTCTCTGATAACACTGGTTATCTAGTACACTTGCCCCATATTCTAGGCAGGACTGACTATTTTTAGAAACCATAAAGGAGGGATTGACTCGGGGAGTAATTCCCAGTTTTGCCTTTGTGCCCCCGGCCGATCTCAGCCAGGGGCAGGCACCCATGATAGCAGCAGACAGTACAGAAGGACAGATAACCATCATCTCATTGCCAATTTACACCAGCAGCAGACGGTACAGAACGACTGATAAGCATCTCTGCTATCATGCAAAAGCAAATGAATGCTGCTGTGTAGCGCTGGAGTATCGCCTCTGTCAGCGGCATCCAGTACACATATGGTGACTGTAAAAAAAAAAAAAAGCTGAACGGGCTCCATGCTTGCCGTGCTATGGCGTGTGCCAGGGCAATCCAGGAAAAAGGGCGCGAAATGATTGTCTGCCGTTGCTTTCCCGGAGGAAGGAATGACTGGTGACATTTACCCAGAACCACCCGCGACAATGATTTTTGCCCCATCAGTCACTGGGCTCTCAACCCAGAATTCTAAGGGGCGGGGGAGGCTGCGGGAACTATGGGATAGCTACGGAATAGCTACCCACAGTGCAACGCTCCGGAAATTGATGCTAGCCTCGGACCATGGAAGCACACCGCCAAATTAATGTGCTTAGTGTGGCTGTGTGCACTCGACTTTATACAATCTGTTTTATAAAACTGGTTTATGTAAAATCGGAATAATCCCGTAGTGTAGACGTACCCTAAAGGTGCATTGTTAGAACACATTAGCTAGCACTTCCTAAAAGTCCTGCATAGACAAGGCAGTGTATTCTGTTAACACATGCTAAACTATGCATGTTAACATATACACTGCCTTGTCTACACTAGACATTTAGTAGCTAGCACTTGTTAGCTACCACATGCTAACACCAGACCTTCCTTTAGATCCTAGTCTAAACAAAGCCAGAAAGATATAAACCCCCCTGCATATCAAATGCAGTTCAAAGAAGTCATGTAACAATATTATTCTCCTCCCATTCACTGCAATGCTAAGTTTCTAAAACACACCAAATACTTTTTACTCTGCCTGGCTTTTTATATGCTTACAATGTGGGTCAAGGGAGCGTCACATCTCAGTATGGGCTGTCCTGGGGGGGGTTCTGAGCACTCAAACCTCCGACTGACTTTGAAGAGAGCCGTGGTTCTCAACCTTTTTTCATTTACAGATCCCTAAACAATTTCGAATGGAGGTGCAGACCCCTTTGGAAATCTATTGTCTGTATATATAGTTTTCAGTCTAAGTCTTTCGCGGACCCCTTAGACACAGTCTGCAGACCCGACCACAGGTTGAGAACCACTAGAATAGAGGATGCTCAGCACCTCACAGATGTGTTCAGTACATCTCCAGATCAGTCGTAATAGAACAATGAGGCAATAAACCACCTCTGGGCTAGTCTCCATCTGTGCCGCTGCAGGCTTTTAAAAGTGTAGCTATAGCCTGAGATTGCATTAAGATGACGACCTTGGGAGCTATGTTAACTAACACAATGTCTTAGAAGTCAGCATAAAGAGGAAGAAGTTGTGCTAAGCATTGTGTCAGCCGGCCGTGGTTAACCCTACGGTTCTAGTCAGCTTTACCCATGACTAGTTGATGAAATGTTAAGCACACCTTGTCCTTGTCTATAATGACTGTTAACACATTGTTAGTTAACATGACTCCATAAGGTTGTACTATAACATAACCTGATTTCTAGAGAGACAACAAGGAGTAAAAGATTTCAATAAGACTAGCACTAATTTAGCAGCAGGGCAGCTGCTAACATACAACATGTGTGTCCTGAGGGACAGGTGCATTTGTATTTTTCCCCTCTTTCTCCCCCTAATCCACAAAGCACTTCCTGGAGACCAAGCTGTCTTATAAAAATGCATTTCTGCTGGGACAGGCAGCACAGTTTCCTACCAACAAGAGTCTGAGCTTCTGTTTGTTTGGCCGCTGGTGCCTTTTTGCATTCATGGAAACTTAGCTCAAAGTTAAGCCCTCAGTAGCCAAGAGGAGTTGGAACTTTTACAAGCTGATCTGATTCCAAGCTTGATTTTTTTCCAAACATGCAGAGCTGCTTTAGGAGAGGGAGAAACAGCCAAGCACTTATTAAAGTAGGAGCCAGCTGAGGATAGGAAAAGGGGGGTGGGGGAGAAACAGACCTTCCAATTCTAAGGCTGGGGATAAAAGTCACTCCTCCTCCAAAAGCCCTTCTGTTTCCAGTGGTAGCGCTCCAGCTTCACCCTTAGCAACCAATATGTTTGTACATACACACACACACTTGGGGCCTTACCCTGAGTGCTGCTGAGCAATATAGCGCCCACTGACTTCAAAGGGGCCAGTGGGTGCCTGGCAGCTCCCCAAATCAGGCCTTTAGTCACTTCCTTTCTCTGAACAGCCTCGAAAGCATATTCCAGGAACCTCATATCCTGCGTGCTGCAGAAGCTTCCAAGCCACCGAATTCTTGTCTGAGCACAGATGACCTCATTTGAAACTATTCTGGTCCCTGAAGCAGACAAATTTCTCCCGCCACTCAGGAGGTTTTACCAAAAGACTCATTGATGCTCCTCTCCCTTTTATTTTTTTAAAGGAACAGACACCAAAAACAGGCTCGGGGTGTGGGGGGGGGGAGTCGAGTCTTTAGAGGATCTTTAGTGTTTGAGAACCACAAAAGTTGCTGGGATCCCAAGGCATGGCTGCTGTCCGCATCGTGATTCAAGCCTGCATGCAGTTGCCCACTGTACTGTTTGGGGTTTGTAGCAGCTCATGTTCTGACTGGGAGGTCAGGGGCACAATAGCGACACTCGAGGTGTTAGTGTAGTATCCAAATCACGTTCTGCCAGGAGGATGTCTCTCTTCAGCAATAGAAACATGGACCCTTTCATCAGGAACCTCTTGAAACTCCATGCCACACAGACTCAAAGTCCTGCACTGAAAGGAAATGCTGTGTGTGCCTGAATCCACTTGTGCTCATCCCTACTAGTTCTGAACAGTATCAAATTACTCAGGCCCAGACGAGGAAACCCACCACTGCCTTCATGTTTCCATTGAGTAGCTTGATTGAATGCCAGGTGCATGGAACAAGAGCCTCATGCTCAGCAACTTTTAAAAAGAATCAGTCTTGGCACACGCTTCAAAGGCATACAGATTCTCCAGCAGATTTTGAAAGGAGCCTGTCAGGGAGTTTAAGTCTGCAATGTGGGCTTTTGTTACAAAGCCTAATAGAAAGGCAATGAAAACAGGTTTTTGTTGGACTGATTGCTTGGATCGGTGTGTCTTCCTGCTGCTTTTGCAACCCAAATGTTGCAGCGCTTGTGCTACTGCATGGGACGCAGAAAGTGAGATGGACTAGTCTATTCTCTCTACCCAAGCTGAGAAGTAAATAGACAGTATTGATGCAGAAAAGAAAACTTGCTTGAGGGGAGTTATTTCAGTTATTGACACTGCTGTTAGTAGCACAGAGAAGGACTTTTTTAATTTTATTTTATTATTTTAGCCTGACAGTGTCCAATTCAATTTCTATGATTTGAGCATTACTTTTAATCCCCACAATGTTCCACTGTGCCACCAGATTCCAAGCTCTCTCCTGGAGGAGGAATGTCATCCTCACACTGATTGGCGAGCTCTGAACCAATCTCCTCTTCATTTCATGTTATAAGAACTGCTCTCAGGTCTGTCCCCATAGACCATGAGAGCTCAGCTAGAGAAAACCCACTCATGTCTCAACCTGAGGCCCAATTCTGATCCCACTGAAGTCAACTGTGAGACTCACAATAAGCAGGATTTAGCCTATGATGTACAAACTCAGAGGTGAATCAAATAAGGCCCCCATCTACAATCCCCTCCCATCTAATCTGGTAAGTGTTTCCAGACCGCCAAAACTCATTGCCTGCTACATAGTGAGCAGCCAACTGTCATGAACAATCCAAATGAGAACCCGTGGGATATGTGCTAATTCAGAGATCAGCAGTGAGAACAAAACAGCTTTGAAATTCAGCCCTCCCCCACCCCCTATTCCTGCTCTGTAAAGGTACCATAATATCACAAGAGCAGCAGCACAAAGCTAGAAAAAGTGGTACATTGGAGGAGAAACTGGCCCCAGCTTGGTGTCTAGTTCAAGGCATTTTTATCAATGCCTGAGGCAAAGGTTTAATTCAATGTGAGATGCCCAGGAGAAGGCCTTTTCTTTTTAAAAAGACAATTTATGTTATCCTGCCTATTACCTGATCTGGATCCTGACTTATTAACTCTTAGTAACAACAATAATAAACAACATTTTTCAGGTCTTTTTTTATGTGCGTAAAGTTACACAGATTGCTACAGTGATATGTTTAAAAATGGGCAAGCCAGAGCCCAGCTGTTCAATGTATTATTGTTATTATTGTTTTTAATTCATATCCAAACCATGTTTATATCAAAGAGGGTGGGGGATAGACCATTATTCCCATAAGCTTGAAATCCGTTATCTTCACCGCAGTGACTGAGAAAAATTCAGATCAGCTGCTGAGTTTTGGTTGCATTTGCTGGATAGGAAAGAGGTGTCTTCAAACCCGCTGGGAAGAAAAATGTGTGCCTCACTTTAATACTTGTACTTCAGAAGAGGATGATAGTAGGGAGAGCCAAGGAAATTGTTTTTTTTTCTTTGCAGCCATCTTCTTATTAAGACTTTAACAAATAAAGCCCAGTTCAGGCAATGGATCTGGGATCTAGAAGAGAAGGGCAGGGAGGGGGAGAGGAAGAAGTGTAATTCAGTCAAAGCTGCTTCACTCATGGTGCTGAAACAAAGCCTGTCACTGTGCACTGGATGTTTTTAAACTAACCCGCAAGGATTCACTGAACTTGATTCATAGGAACAGGCAGGCATGAATACTGGAGCCTGTGCATGGCTTTCATCAGTAACCTCATGCTGAGTCCACCCACATACATTCTTCATGGAGGGCAAAAAACAGGGAAGATTTGGCTCAACAGTTTCTCTTACATTCTTCAATACAAAGGTCAAAGTACCTGTTGCTATCCACACCGCAGCTGTTAATGGGGCTGAAGGGGCAGACGTGGGAACAACAATGGCAGAATAAGTCCCTGTGGGTGATATTCACCCCAATGCAAGCCCCATGTGCAAGGCTTTATGCACAAAAACCTACTTAGATCCTTAACACATAGCACAAAGAACTCCACACGTCCTCTCTGAGGCATGGTGGTCATCAAGGATGTTGTGGGGCCGGTGCTATCAGCTGTAGCTGAAATAAGAGGAAGTAATCCATCCTGGGAAAGCCAGGGAAGAACAAACAGCTGAAGCCAACTTTGCTCAAGGCACTTGTTTTCTCCATGACAGCATTCAACAGATCCTTTGAATTTTCTTAGGCTGGCACTTGGTCCATTGGCCCAATTGTCTAATCTACATCACTCAACTGATGGAGGATACAGGGGGGAGATGGGCTTGCAACAGGATAGCTGAGCTGATTCCTGTAACTAGCTGCACATTACTCCCCAAACACTTCTTACCATTTATTGTCCATCTTTTGGCCTCTCCTCTTCCTCGTGTAGCTGCTGCCTTCTTGCTTGGAAATCCTCATCTGAAAGGCATGAGACAGACCTGTGTGGTCAGAACTTCAGGAGATCCTTCCTGTATCTAAACAAGCTGGGTGGGAAAGCTGCAGCAGTGTCAGGGGACTGGAAGGGCCTGGGAATTGCAGAAGGATATGGGTGACTGTCATTCTTGGGTCACTGGTTGGTTCCAACCTGCCCTGGGCTAGCAGTGAACAAAGCCACTACTGTTAGATGGCAGTTCAATGTCCTACGTGAAATGAGTAGGTGGGCATCAGCCCATTTCCTACTGCATGAGTGCCAAGTTGTGCAGCTGGCACCTTGGTTGGCTGCCTCAGAAGATAGGCCCTGGTGTGAATGGGCTATGGAGACTGTACCACCCCCTCACCCCTTGTGGTGCTTTTCCTGGGTCAGGGGAAGAGGCTACTGCTGTTGTGTTGTCTTATAGACGAACAGTGGACTTCAGGTCTCAGGGCTACTGATCCACCACCTTTCACCACCTGGTTGCATTTCCGTTATTTCAGGGGTTCTCAGACTTTTGTACAGGTGACCCCTTTCACACAACAAGCCTCTGAGTGTGAGTCCCCCATATACATTAAAAACACTTTTTTATATATTTAACATTATAATAAATGCTGGAGGTAAAGCTGGGTTTGGGATGGAGGCTGACAGCTAGCAACCCCCCATGTAATAACCTCATGACCCCTGAGAGGTCCCGATCCCCAGTTTGAGAACCTTTGTGTTAAATCTGTGCACACCTGTTGCAAAGCCGTGGCGAGCGTTACCCACCCGAACCTACAGAGGGTGTTCCTAGCCCTTTGGGAAGGAGGCCCTACTTCATTTTGCTTGGTGATCCCGTCATGTGGTGAGGAGCTGAACTAAAAGAGAACAGGGGGTTGAACAGTCAGAACACATGGGGAAAGGAGACCAGGAGGAAGGGCTTGCTCACCCCAAACCTCATTCATACACCTTGGTGAGTTAACACACAGGTGGAGAAGTTTCCGTTGTACAGTACAAGGTTTGAAATTAAGAGAGATGGGAGGAGCCTGGCTAAAAAGTAGGGGAGTTCCTCATCCTGTCTCTGGCTTGGGAGAGCTCCCTCATGCTGTTCCTGGTGCAGAGAGAGCTCCCCTATTCCTGTTTCACTCTACATTTGCCACAGGGATGGTCCAGGCCTGCCAGCTCTTTGCGTTAGGAAAGCGCGACTCAGGGAACAGGTTTCAAACAGCTAGCGTCACAGGCAGGAAGGAATCTGCAAGGAAGGAAGCTTGATTTTTGGTGTGCAGCCCCTGCTAGTTGGAGTCACATACCCCCACATACCACAGCAGTGGGCAAATCAGCTGGAGACTTGCTCTCTAGCAGAAACAAGCATTGTCTTACCGCATGAGTGTCCTTCAACATCATCGAGAAGATTAGCTGTGGAAGCTGCTGTCCCCATCCTGCACTCTCTGTTAAGGAAAATGTTCAACAGACTGGGATGTAAGCCACAGACTTGCAAACAGCCCATCACAACTGACTCCAAGGGTTCGGGGTAGTTCCCAGGTATGTTTCCAGTTGCATTCTGCTGCTATCTGGCATGAGATCCAGGTCATAACAGCTCAGAGAGGCCATGACAGTGGCACTCAGGTATCAAGGCAACATACTTTGGACAGTATTAATGCAGCCACCCTACAGAGAGGAATCTGGGGATAACAAAGCCCTTTTACCTCTAGGTCTTTATGCGTGTGCCAGCTAAAATGAAAATGGAAAAGAAGGGGACGAAGAGCTGATGGATGAGTCACCAGCACTGTTTCTCTTGCATCACTGGTATTGAGCAGTGTCCTAGGACTGGCATGATAATTATTTAGCACATGTGCTTTTGAAATTAACATGCCACCAGAGAAACTCTCCCCACAAAATACAGTTTCAAGGGGGCTTCAGCAACAAGCGAATCATCTTAGCTTGGCTCAAATCAGAATATCAGCTCCAAACACACCAAGACTTCAGGGAAGTTCAGAGCTGGATCCGAACTTGCATACATGATGAGCCGTGAATGTTCGCTGTGGCTTGGATCATGAAGGCTGTAAACATGTGCCTTTTGGTTACTGACATCATTTTCTCCCTGAGCTATAGCTCCCTTCCACATGCACAAATCTTTGCCCTAGTTTCGGAGCTTAAGTGAGATTTAAGTGGTGCATGGACCAGTGATTCTCTACCTTGTCTATACCAAGAAACCTCTTCCCCATCCCAGGATCCTCCCTCCAGGATCCTCCCCCCACTCATGCTGTTAAACCACCTCCTCCCCCATTGAGAAATATGGGATGGTCAGAATGATTGTGTCCCCCTAACCCTTTCCATGACCCCAAGGTGGAGAACCCCGGCATAGGCCTCGTTCGAGCCCTCTGCAGCAGAGTTTTGTTCCAAGGTGTGGGAGCTGGGACTCAACCCCAGGAAGCTCAGTGTGATCAAGGGGTGGGATGACAGCACCACATGCTGAAAGGATACACCTGGTGCTTCAGTAAGTGTTTTCTTTTTGACTTCTTCATCTTGGTCTTCTCTGAGAAAGCCCTGGCAAGTTCAAACAGCTTCTTGCGTGTAGCTGAAAGGAAACAGGCAGGCAAATGGCTTGCTCTTAACCAGCCATCAAAAGTGAATAGCAAACAAGAAGTGTGATAGATGCCAGGTTCCCATGCCATCCATTTGGGATGATGGGACTTTGATGCACCCTCTGCATGCTGCAGGACAGGGGATGAATCAAGATGAATTTGCTTGCTTGAATGAAGAATGCACAATGCCTTACTGCTTAGCTTTAGGAAACCAAGGACCAATAAACCTTTCCAGGCACTAGTACTAGTTTCAGTGATCAGAAAGAACATAATTTGATCCCTGCAGGAAGGATTCAATGGACTACACAAAAGGTCTGACTATTCAGACTTTTTGATCGTGATTTCCATGACATTCTTCATCCATGACTAAGCCAAATTCCCTCTCTCCCTCCACCCCCACCCCACACTAAACAAAGCTCAAATAAACTGTGGCCAATGAGTCAGTCAAACTGCATGAGGTGCCCAATTTATTTTACAACAGGAGAGTAGCCTGTGGCTTGCTGGAAAGAAAGAAACAGAGTGGGAAGAGTCTCTATTAACCCCTCCTTCTCTAGCCTCTATTTTATTATTTAAACAGAAGTGAGAAAGGATTTGCTTCTGTTCCCAGGAAGCTCAATCCAATCCGTGATATGGAGTCATGCCCTACAATACATACACCGAAGACAGGCATACACAGCATGAAGGAGCATGCCAGATCTGATGTCAGAGCAGCCCGAGCAATTTAGCCAGTTTCAGCACCTATATATGGCAAAACCCCACTCATCTCCGGTAGACAAAGGCGGAGACTCCTAACTGATCTGCCTGCAAGTGGCAGAGAAAATCCATCCAAGCCACATCTGTCATCTTCTGGGGTGGGGTGGGAAGAAAAGAAAAATCGATTCCATTTGAAGAACAAACTCATTCAGGGAGCAGTGCTGCTCCCCCACATCACGGGGACCCTCTTCATGAGGGATGGAGCCTACATCATGGCCTCGTCCCTCCCCCTTTACTGTTTTAACCCATTTGCTTGCTGGAGATCTGGTATCATCCCCACTTTCATCTCCAGCCTAGACAGATGGGGCTAAGTGCTGTACATGACCATCCCTGCCCCAGTGAGCTTAGGGTCTGGGAGAGAAAGACATGGAAGGCAGGGCTGGAGTGGAAGCTTTTGGGGGCAGGGACTGTCCCTTTGTTCTTGTTTGTACAGCACTTAGTATAGTGGGTGTCTGGTCTGCGACGGGGGCTCCCAGGTACTATGGGAAGGCAAATATTATTAATGTGCTGGGAAGCTCAGAGGAAGGAACATCTTGAAGTTTTGCTTTTCTTATTAACGCCCTTCCTGAAACAACTGGCACAGAGGAGGCTGGTCTATCTCTGACCAGGGCTGCACTCAGGGCAGAAGAAAAGCACAGATGGGCGCAGAGGACCCAGAATTACAGAAGGCAAATGGAAATCAAACCCCCATCTGCTCCAAGCTTTGGAGATGGATTATGCAATTTGGAATTCCCTATTTGATACTCCTAGTTCATTCTCGCCAGGCTTAATGCAGTCTTACACAGCACAACGCATTAAAGCCTCTTCTAACCAAAAGCTCAACTCCCAGCTAAACGTGCCTTGCCCTGTTAGAATCACGAGGTGGCTTGACAAACATGAATAACTTCTGAGGCTTGGAGGGGAGGTAAGAATCCCGTATCTTCGCAGATCTGTGCATACCTGGGTACTGGCTTGCACATACACACACATGCATGCAGAGTGCTTTAGCAGAAAAATGCCTTAGCACTAGATTCAGTGCTAAAGAATCTTTACTGCTTCACCTCCTCTGCCTGCCCACCTACTGACACGCAGCCTTCCCTCTGCCAATACGGAACCTAGAAACAAACTCACATTTTCCCATGTGTTTCAATTTGTCCCTGAATAAGGCATCTTCAGATACAGCACTGCTGGCCTCGCTGGTTACAGGGGCTATGTCACCTGAAATGCAAAAATCTGGTCACTATGGGTTTGTAGGGGTGGAGCAGGATGTGCAGAGAATCTAAGCTGAATCACTACCATTGACCCAATTCCAGCTCTAGTGAAACAGTGGCCCTGCCACAAAGCAGCTGGCAAGCATCTCTGTCCTGGGCTGAATAAGACAGAGTAAGAAAGGAGCACACATAAAAGATGGAGACCAGGGAGAAATTACCAGCAGTTCCTAGTGCACAAAGGGATAGTCTGTTCTGTCTCAATGAGACAAGCCAGGTGGGATGCAGACAGGGCTGGATACTGGGGGAGGGGAGACTGGACGGGAGACAGGATGGAGGCCAGCAGGCACAGTGCCACCTAGGCCTCTTGGGATCAAAGTGACCCTCCACATTTAGTTGCTTCCAGTACAGTCCTCCCTTTAAAAGAGTTACAGATAAGAGATTACAGCTGTGGCTCTGTTGATTTCAGTGGAGCTGTGGGTGATTTCTGCTTGCCTGTGGGCTTGAATCTCCAGTGCTCTACAACTTTGCTACCTGTGCAGAATGAATGTAGAGCAGCTGTAGGTGCTACCACTCTGACCTGACAGCTTTCACTCCTGCACACAATGGATGCACAGGAGTGAAAGCAATAAGACTACACAAAGTGCAAGGCCCTGCAGAATCAGGCCCCATCCATCAATGTCTGTTCATACAAAAAAAAAATTGCCCTCTGCTGAACAAAAAGCCTCTTGCTTCTTTGAGAGAAAGTGACTCCAAGTCACCCAATCTGCTAATTTTATTTCTCAGTTGGTTATTAGATCATGCTCCAAGATCATTCACATTACCATGATGACATAGACAGTTAATTAAGAATGAAGAAAGTTTAGAAGTCTCAGCTGTATTAGTGCAGGCAGCTGATCTGGGTGAGTCACAGCTCCTTGTTAATCGTATCCTTGTGCTTCGCACCCCCTTTATCAAATCTGGGCACAACTGAAATTCCGTAACCTTAGCCAAAATCGTCACATCAAGCCTCAATGAATAGCTTCATTCGCCGTGTCCTGCTCTGTAGTTCAACATGAAGATACTGACAAACACCAATGCTAATTCTGTCCTTTGGGGGCAGCTGCCATGCAGTCCCTAAGGTTAATCAAGATTACTCAGATAGTTGGTATGCCTGCAAGGCATGATCCCCGGCTCCTGGGCTAGACAAAAGCATGTTTTGTTATACTTGGGAACTAGATCAGAGTTCTCTTCATTCTACCTCCACTCCCCAGCAAAATCTACAGAGCCATGCGTGGCAAGAGAGAAAAGGACTAAGATGGGGAATGATAAGGGCTCTTTTAGCCCTGGGCCAGTGTAGAAGCAATGATGGTTTCCAAGTTTCATTTGATCAAAGCTCAAGGCATGTGCTGCACTCTAGACCTAGGACAGAAGAGAGAGCGGAGTAGAAAACGGCATTGTCCTTATTGCAACCTGACTGGAACCTAAGCTTTGCAAGTGCTGAGGGACTGCGACAGCGCAGGCGCTATTAATACAGTGTCATGTAGGCAGGGGGAAGTACAAAGAGGCTAGCAAAGGTGTGCCACCCTTTTCTGGGTCATTTTGCCCATTCCCAGCAGCTCAGGCAACTGAGATAAAAAAGAAATTCTCTGCCGCAGGACAGGAAACTTAAGGGGGAGATTTTCCAAGCAAAGACAAGAGATAGGGGCTCAACCCCCACTGGCTGTCCCAACTTCCTTTTGTGCCTCTGAAAATCTCCCCCACAACTTCTACTCACATCACACTATTTTTACAGTCATCAGAAGTCTCCTGCAACATCCCTGCCAATACCCCCAGGGGGAGAATTCCTTTCCAGCCTTTCCTATGGTGTTTTGGAGAGGAAAAAGGGCTTGGTGCCAATAGCCACTAAAAGGAAGGCTTTCACCCTCTGCCATTCACGTCATAAGGTATGTCTCCACTGCAAAAAAGGTGTGTTCTTCCCTCTGGTTAAAACAGCAGTAAAGATACGGCAGTTTAGCTTTTAACTTGGGTTAGCTGCTCGACTTCAAACTGATAAAGCAGCCTGGGGCTGAACTTGAGCTGCTACCCAAGCTGGCATGTCTTTACTGCTATTTTAACCCAAGCTGGCTAATTTGGGTTAGAACACACTTTTTTTTTCCCCTCAGTGGACCTACCCGCAGCGTGGCCTTCTGCAGACAACGCAACGGCAGAAGCCTTAGAAATACGAAAGCAGCTGCAAGGAGATCTCTGTGATCATATGCTGATGCATGGCTTGTAAATTACCTGGTTGTATAGAAGAAAAGCTGAAATCATTACTGACGGCAACACTGGTCGACTTGGATTTTTTTGACTCATACTTCAGTCGATCTGAAAAATAAAAAACATTCAATAAGCCCTGGAACCCTGAATCATTTATTCCATTCTCCTCGACCTAGCCAGGCATTACATTGCATTCACTGCCAAGGGTGTTTTACAGTTTCAATGTAACAAGGTCTGGAATGAGGAAGGGAGTCTGGGGCAGGAGTAGGGGGATTTTTTTTTCTTAATCTTAAATTTGTTTTTATGGTTTATGAAAGGGGCAGAACTGACAGCCCAGAAGGCTGAAGTCCTCCATCCACAGGCTAGGTAAGCCTGGAAGGCAGTAGAGCCAGCTTCCCCACACGGTTCTGTCACTGTGCCTGATCCCTACAGGGACCACACTGTGGGGCTGGATAGCTGGGAGTTGGCACTGAGACCCACCAATAGCATTGTTAAAAACAGGAAGTCATTTGGGCTGGCTGGCTCAGTTGAATCCAAATCACCGAGCAAGCATTTGCTTTACCCAGAGGCTGGGTTTTTGACTGAAAATGAAATAGCACAAAATGTGACCATGCTAATATAATCAACTCAGGCAACAAATGCTCAGACTTAGGTTTCTAAATGGCAGACATCTAAATCTACATGTAGGCACCCAATTAAGAGCATCCTGATTGTCAGAAATGCTGAGTACCTCTGACTCCATCTGAGGTCAATAGGAACTTGCAGGTGATCAGCAGCACTCGGGACAATCAGGCCCAAAGTATAGTGTGGGCTGAAATTAATTGCCATATATTGTGACTGGACTTAATGATGTATGATTTGTGAGAGCATTTTCAGAAACCTGGTATGTCACCAGCACGACGAAATACACTTAAAGAAATTGGCTTGTATGGTTTTACTTTCAAAAGCTGACAACTCTTGTCAGGAAAAGATTAAAAACAAATGGGTAATAATCTTCATGTCTGTTAACTGCACGCATCTCTGATGGCGTCAGAAGAGGATATTCATGCTTCTGAAAATATGGATTTAAAGACAAATCACAACCCCAGATCAATACATCTTCTAATGCTGGGTATGTTTAAATCGAGATCCAGGGTCAGATTTTGCAGATAGGCACCTCTCTTTATAGTGAGGCTGAATAAAGACCCTGGGGCTGAAGGCCCTTTCTTAATCTGAAACTATGGGGGCATTTGAGATCTGGATCCCAAATGTGCAGCTTTGTTTTGAAGCAGTGCAGTTAAGCTAGACCTCAATGCTGCTTGCTCTGAGTTTGCAGTCCCAGCCTGGTTTGCTTTGTTCTGGATTCCATCTGTCAGCAAAGTGAGCAAACGCGGTCTGAAGTGCTGTCTGCTGTTCTGTCGAGGAGCAGGATCCCAGCTGGCAGTAAGTGATAGCACAAGAAAACTGGGCAAGTGCTTTCCAAACAGTCTTTTTGCTGTGCTGCATAGCACATGCTCTCTCCACTGTGTCCCTCAGAGGAAAAGTAAGGCTACATAATGCTTGAGGAATCAAGAGAGGAAGTGAACTGTACCCCAACACCGCCGCAGGCTCTGAATGCTAGCACTCCGCACATGTAAAGCATAAAGCTAACTGGTGGTAACTCTGTGCCTCCACATCCCAATCGTATAAGCTCAGACCCCCTTCAAAACCAATATACAAGGCAGTCAAGCAACAAGTGCAATCCCATTTCCTTCACAACTGTTTCTCTGAAAGGATCAGACAGCTAGAGCACAGTGCATATGAAAATCTTTGAGAGGTGCAAAACCCACTGGGCTGTAGTCTCACTTGAAGAATACTGCTCCAGCAAGAGTATTTCAAAGGCTTGGTGGACCTGTTGGACAGTGTGCGTGCATGCACACACACATCTATTTTGTACAGAAAGCTATGTTACTGCAACGTTCAGTTCAATCGTAAAAAGTCAGGCAAGGTAAAGCCTGAGGGACCAGCAGCCATGTTAACTCAGCATGTGCGCCTCTCTCCACTTACGTTATGTACACTGAACATATATTCACTATATATCTATTCAATCAGTAGTATAAGGCACCATTTGAAACCTCTCAGAAGAGGTAACAGTGGCAATCCAACACATAAGGCTAGTGTAACACTGAGGGGCAATCCCAGATATTCACGGAAAGATGGAAACATTTCTGTTAAACTGCTTTTTGAAAACAAAGAATGCTGTCTGTCCAGAGCGGCTCAGAGGTTCGGTTCAGAACATTGGAGCAGGCCTGGGAGAGATGGATTCAAGGTGGAGCTGCAGGCAAGGCAGTCTAAGATGCACAATGAATGAAATGTATCACATGGCCCTTGTGTTGTATTTTGTGGTTTCTATTTGTTCACCTAAGCTTCATGCACCACCCATGTTTTAATGACAGAGATTAGAGAAGCAGGCTGGAAAATGCTAGTCTTACCATGGCAAAGGAGAGAAAATGAAAATCGTAAGTGAGCAGCTGATTTTCTGGCTCTGATGGACAGGAGGCTGAGCATTTAAATTAAGGCATTAGGATGAGCTTTCCCAAACCAAGAGTGAGACCTGTGAGTGACAAATACCATGATTGGTGAGATGAGCCAGATAGGAATATATTAGCCTGTGTGTTCAGAATTAAAGGGACAGAGCAGAGAGGAACTGGCAAGGGGCGCTGGCAAGTAATTCAAGAGACCTCAAGTCACCAAAACCACTGAACTTCTCCTTGTAGTGTCATCAGAAAAGCTGCTGAGAACAGCTAGCAAGAGACGCTAGACAGAAGGTGGTGAGAAGTTCTGGGAAACCCAGCAGTATTTAACAGTGACAGAGGTTACAATGCTAAAAGACTGAGGTGATCATATACCAAACCCTAGTAGAATTATCCTTTTTGTAGGCAGAGAGGGTTAAAAGGGAAATAATCAAAACAGCAATGTCGGGGGAGGGAGGACAAGGATGTAATGATAAAGTTCAACCTTTGGAGACCAATCACAGCTGATGGAGTGTTTTGTCTAGGTCTTTCGGAAGAAGTGGCAGGAGGAATCAGAGGACAAAAGATGAAATTCGTGGCCTCACTGAAGTCAAGGGGAGTTTTGCCAGGATTTCACCCAATGCTTCTGTAGGTCTGATGGTCATAAAAGGGGTATTAATTTGTGGGGAAGATGGAAAGACTTTGCAGAGTTAGGAAACCTCTGAGCAAGACTCCTAAACCAGGCTAGCAGGAACAGAAAGTGCCCCTGCCATTAGCTTCCAATGGGTCTGCGTTTCCATAGCACTGCAGGTTATTTACACCAATGCAGCATAAGTGCAACATGGGTGGGAAACGTTGCCATTGTGGTGTAGTCACATTTTTCACTCATTTTATACTGGTATAAATGATGACACAAGGTGTAGGGCAATGGAAAATGAGACCCAAGGGCTGGAAGTTGCAGCAAAGGAGGAATTCAAGCATATGAAAAGCATACACAGAAGTCTCTGAAATGGCTTATCACCTCTCTCAAGGGCCAGGAGAAAATCCCGGTTCCTCTGGAGCTCCTTCATGAACTCTTCATTCTGTAAGAAGAGCGCAATTCGCTCATCTTCCAGGTACTGTTTCCACTTCCTCTCTTGGTCCAACGAGCCCTGGGATCTCTGGCTGCCCTCGCCCGGCACAGTCTGATGGCAACTTTGTGAACTCTGGACAAGCATGTGACATAAAGGAAGAGTCAATGAAGGCCTTGAGCAGCTCATTACAGTAACCAGTGTGTGTGACTGTAAGCCAGGATTCAACAATGCACTGAGCATGTGTTTAAGTCCCAATGACTTCAATGACACTGAAGCACAAGTGCTTTGCTGAATCAAGGTTTTAACTCTTGTGAAAGGTGTTGGAATATCAATACTGAAGATTAAAGGTCCCCATCTAAAACAGAATCAGCACAGTTTGGACAAAAGCAGGCTGTGCTCCCATCTGTAATTCAGCCTTACCAAAGAGCTTCAGCCCTGATTTTGGTTAAAGTGAAAATCTCTACTGGGAAAAGCAACTGTGAAAAAAGCACTCTCTTCCCCAGCATATTTGCTACCGAGCAAAATCAGCAGCAGATATGCTGACGATATGGTGCATACATTTTTCCTTGGCTGTAGGAGAGCCTACTCAGCTCTGGGATAGTGAGCTAGATTCTCTTCCTCCTTGAGCATCATCAGTAGAAGTATTTACCAAGTTCCAATCAATTACACATGTGCAAACTTACTGAAGGCAATCAGGCTACACCATGGGAGTCAATGAGAGGTTAGTTTGGCCTGGCTTTATTGCTAGTGATGTATGAAAAGGAAAATACCCAGCTTGACTCTCAGATCTCAGGCTGAGTCAGCAGGACTAGCTATTGGAGAGAAAAAGTTTGTGGTTTTTCTTTTTAACTTGGAATCTGGGCACATCTAATCTGGAAATCAGAAAGTCACAATGAACATGGAATCCCATGAAACCACTTTTATAGTCAGAGCCTCACTTTAAGTACAAGAATTAATCATCAGCATTCTTCTGATGGCTAAATCAATATGAAACCAGGGCTGGACCTGGCTTTGACATGGGGAGAAGTGCAAAGCCTCTCGGTGAGGGAAGCCGAAGTGGCACAGCTTTTATTTTCCCCATCTAATGGCTGAAAATGCAATTTACCATCTGACAAATTCCACTATCTGAGACAAATCCTAACATCCTCTATACCTCATTTCCCTGCTCGTGCATATATCTGTGCATACAGAATAGGAAGGAGGAGAAACATTCCATCCAGTAGCAATCTCACCTTGCCTACCATATTTATCTGATTTGTATCTGGTCTCAGAGGGCCATATAAAGCAATAGCTTACAATTCCTGAGGAAGGAAAAAGGCACCAGGACCTCTCTTCCCCCAGAGCCCAGTGAACAGGCAGCTCTCTATGCCCAGAAAGGTAATACAGCCTGAGAAGATGAAGCTCAAGGGCAATAATTTATGAAACTGTGGCAGAAGTGCCTTCAGAGCCAAAAGGGAAGGGAAGAATCCAGCTGTCTAACTGGGTACTTATAATTTAGCCCCCTTTATTGCATTTTCTGCCTCGCCTTTCCCAGCCTATAGGAGAGACATCTTAAGGTATGGATTTGCTTGTTTATATACATGGGAGTTGGGTGGGCAGAGAAAAAACTGTGGGAAAGTTAAGTGGAAGAAATAAGCTTTTCATTTAGGTCTGAGAGTAGTTAGAGCTCAGTGGTCATTCTTGCTTCTTGAAGGAGACAGCTCCCTATTGCAGCTCTGTCAAGATGCATAAATTGATACACTGTGAGATGCCTAGCTATAGAGTTTTAGGACCATGCTACGGAAGTATTGATGCTGAAGTCCAAAGGCAGTTCACAAACCCTAATTTATATGGCACCATTAAAATGAAGCTTACCTCTGGGGTGGGAGGGCAGCAGCCAGTCTGCAACATATTGTATAATAGAGGGGGACACGGGAAATTTTGGCCAGGGACACCCATGGAATGCCTACTCCTATGAAAACTGCCATGATGCATCTTGGAAGCCAGAGGGCTTGTCTATACTTAAAAGGCCACACCTGCTGAAAAGTTAGGGTTGTAAACCCTATAGGAGAAGGCTGATAGCTGAATTTTAAGTTCTGATATTTCTACAGGTTTATAAAAAAGTTGATTTTGGCACATCTTAAATTTTGGGATGAATTTAACCTCACAGCATCACTAGGTTTTCACTGGAAATGCCCCTTCATGGTAATCTATGAACTGCTCAGTGAATCTACTTCAGAAAGATGAAGGACAGAACCAGCCCTGCTAGGATTTGAACTTGTCACCATAAGGAGTCTAGGTGCCATACAGTTGAACTTATTCTCCTCCCACCTGCACACTGTTCATCTGCTGGGGTAGGATGCGAAGGAAATCATCAGGAAGGTTGCCTAGCAATGGTGGATTCCAGTTCCTGTACCGTCTGTGCACCTTAGGGCCAGTGGAATTGGGTACATCAATCCTGTAGGTCATGGAAAAAAAAGACACCGAGGTGAGAAAGCTATCATTTCTGCATTTTGGCTCACTCTGCAAACTCTAAGAACCCAGCTCCTCAAGGTGTGAGTACCCTCGATTCCCACTGACTTGACTAGGAATTGAGGGCCCACATCAAGAATTCAAAACAATCACTTCAACCATCATCCTCTTTCCCCCCAGAATCACAAGCTTGACTTAAAAATAATTTTAAAGTAACTAATTTTAGGTTCTTTTTATTTGCCGTTGAGTTTTTGAACCTTTTGGTGTCATCATGTTTTCAAGCTTTCCTCTGCTAGACATTTACACTTTGTTTTGTTACTCAAGATTCTCAGATAATGACACGAGGATCATGGGTTTAAGAAAATCACCAAATATTGTGAGAGTTGGCAACACTGAGAGGGTTATGCCTTAACTATGTAAATCACACCCACTCAACCCCACAAAGTGCAGCATTGTATAATTGCCTGGGAGCGTTCTTTTGCGGGGGGGGCAGAGAGGAAGAGAAGAGAAGGGCCGTGTTTGCTTCCTTAAAACCCTCAGGCATAGGGCCAGAGCTGAGGCAGGACATAAGACTTGATAAGCCAAGTGGTGTGACTGGGTGTGACAACCTTTAAGGATAACATGAAGTTTTGTCTATTTCAGTCCCGTTGAAAGAGGACGAAAAAACAAGCCCCTGTGGGGTAACTGCTGACAGTTAGATTTGGCCAGAGGATGAAGTTAAAGAGCCAAATGGAAGTGACCCCTGCAGTGTTGTAATGGCCACTACAGAGCAGAAGGCACATCACTAACCAAGAAATCCTTTGACCTGCTCTGCACTAAACCTACCACTGAATTGCTTTGTAAGGCTGGACATTGCAGCAGACTCTTTTGCATGTCAAATTTGTCTGCTTCGGCAACGGGTGAAGAACGTAGGCTGCAAATGGAACCTATGAATGTGAATTGACAGCTCCCTAGGCATCACTATCAGTGATGTATGTGGATGGCAGGTGTGACATTGCACTCTATATGATTTTATGAAAATATGCCAATGAGTGTGAACATAATGTAACTGGAATATGCTTCATGCAAAAGGTCTCTTGTAAAGGATCATTACAAAGCTTATAATCTACTGAGTGTGGTCATCCTATTTGTATAAATGAATCACTCTTGTATCTGAAACTAAATATATGAAAAATAACTCTGAGGTCCTATTGTAGTTATGCAAAGTGTGGGCCATTAATGGTGGTTTGGAATCTTGATGGCTCCCATCAACCAGGACAATTGACTTGACTGTGGATGGTTCTATTTGCTTGCAGGCCTTCCTGTGAGTCATGCTGGGAGGAATGAGGGCTTGGAGTCTTACAGTGACCTGTGATCATGTCACCTGAACTGGAATCCATCTTTAACCTGGTGCTTTTCCATTTAGAAGGAGGGATGGGAACCCAGAGAGGGACAAAGGATTCCTGCTTTGTGCAAAAGATATATAAGGAAGTGGAACAGAACAAAGGGGGCTGCAATCATGAGAAATTCCCTAGCTACCACCTGAGCTGGAACAAGGGCTGTACCAGGGGAAAGGATTGTGCCCAGACTAGGCAGGCATCCAGTCTGTGACAGAAACTTCTTGAAACATCTGAGGGTGAGATTTTATCTGTAATCACTTTCTTACTGTATTAGGTTAAGACTTGCATGTTTTATTTTGCTTGGAAATTCACTTTGTTCCGTCTGTTATTACTTGGAACCACCTAAATCCTACTTTTTGTATTTAACAAAATCACTTTTTACTTATTAATTAACCCAGAGTATGTATTAATACTGGGGAGGGGGACAAACAGCTGTGCATACCTCTTTTATCAGCGTTATAGAGGGTGAACAATTTATGAGTTTATCCTGTATAAGCTTTATACGGGGTAAAACGGATTTATTTGGGGTTTGGATCCCATTACGAACTGGGCATCTGGGTGTTGGAGACAGGAACACTTCTTAAGATGTCTTCAGTAAAGTCTGCAGCTTTCGGGGGACATTGTTCAGACCCGTGGGTCTGTGTCTGCAGCAGGCAAGCGTGTCTGGCTCAAACAAGGCACGGTTTCCTGTCAGGGAAAACGGGCTCAGAGGTAGTCTCAACACATCAGATGGCAGTTCCAAGCGGGTTTCTGTGATCTAACCGATCACAGCAGGCAGTCTGGATACATGGGTGGCCTGTATCCTCAGCCCTTTATTACACTGTGGGTGCACGGGCTGTGCCTTGCTCACCGTTTCTCCTATCTTCCCCTATATGTACACTCAGATAATGTGACATGGGACCTTCCTGCTTAGTCATTTCTTGCCTATCAGTCTCTCAATACTTTCATTTGCACTGGTCAATTCTTTCTGGAGTTCTGATGGGGCTATTTGCTGGAGCATTCCCCAGAATCACAGAACACAGACACAGAAGAGACCCATTAGGTCTCCACAACCAGGACTGTCCCCCTGTTGTCTCTTTCCTAATGCTTAGTTTTAGACTCCCTGAGCACTGGACCCCATTTCCTTGGGGAGGCTATTCCACAGCTTAATTGAACCCACTGCTAGAGTGGTGCTGCCTGCATTTCTGGGAGTTTGATATTGGCTTCTTTTATTTTGCATTTTCTGGAGGAGGGAGTTTCTTCTGGGATGTTCATCCCCACCCCTCCTACCCCAAACTCCAAACCTCCCCACATGTGGGACAGGCTTGAGCTCTGTGTCAAGGATTTCCCCAATTAACAGCCTCCCAGGAGAAGTTATTATTTATCTGTCAAAGTCAGCGTACGAGGTGCTTTACACAAAGCAAGATGCACTGCTCAAAGAACTGAATCCTTGTCCTGAAGAGCTAACAACCCACAGGCACCGGAAGGCAGGCAAAACGCTGAGAACAAATGCAGAGCGGAGTCCGGATGCTCTTAGTCACCAGGCTTCCAGGAGCTGTTTGAAGCTGGAGGGGTAGTGGGGGTCTGGTGTACGTTAATTCAGAGGAGTACAGGGCAGCTTGAAAGAAGGCACAAAGCTGGCAGGGGGCAGAGGAGATGAGGAGGAAGGTGAGGAACTCCACTCTGGCAGATTTCGTGCTGACGCAGAAAGAACTTCTTGCTTTCTCTAAGAGCTCAGGAGCTGTGGATTTTATTGTCAGGGCTTGCAGCGAAGCATAAAAGTCAGCAGAGGTGGCAAGAGGTGATGATGACTGCGTGTGACTGTTAATGTCTTCATTACTACTTACACACAGGGAAGAAAACAAATAAAAGCTTCTTCCCAGGCAACTCCCACTTTGGAACTCCCCTTTCAAATTCTGACTGTACCCATCCTGCAGAGGCACTGGAGAGACAGCGAGAATCAGCCAGAGAAGAATCAGTAGTGTTTGGGTTTGATTAAAAGAACAGGGAGAGCATATTTCTCCCTTCACCCCCAGGACAATTCTACATCAGTGAATTGCATCACTTGACCCTCCACAGCCACACTCTCCAGGGGAGCCTGCTTCTCCTAAGCCAGCCTCCTTAGCAGCTGCAGGTTTTATGGAACCAGCAGAGATGGACCAACCCAACTACAGATCCCAGCACACAATGCTGGTTCAAACCAGTAAGCCCCATGCCACCTTCATGGTGAAAGGTGAGCTAGCTGGATAAATCCATTTTGTACAAACCAGGCGCAGCCCTCGGGCTCTCTGCCAATTGTCAAGGCTGCCCTCAGGTCAGTAATGTGTTGGCACCTCTGCATGGAACCGCAGGACGACAGCCACTGGTATCCCAAAAAGGCGATTTCAGAGTTACAGTATATAGCAAGCAGGTGTGTGGTTGCACTGAAAAGCTATTTGATCATCTCTATTACACACACACACACACACACACACACACACACACGTATTATGCTTTACGGGGAAAACTAAGCTTTTCTACCCTAGATGCACTGGATAGCCTGTTAGTATATCACAGAATAAGGCAAACTAGAGACAGAAAAGACACCACAAATGTAATATATATTTAAGTGCTTTCACAGGGAGAAATACTAGCTACAAAAGGGCTTTTTCATCTAGATCAGAAAGGCAGAATAAGAAACAATGGCTGGAAGTGAAAGCCAGACAAATTTCAGTTAGAAAACAGGCCACTTTTAGCAGTAAGTTTGAACAAACTACCAAGGGAAGTGGTGGATTGAGTCTTCAGATTAAGTCTGGATGCCTTTTGGAAGATAGGCTTTAGCCAAGCAAAGTTACTGGGCTCAATGCAGGGGTAAATATATGAAGTTTAATGGCCTGTGATATTCAGATGATCTAGTGGTCTCTTCTGGCCTTATGCTCTATGAAAATTTATCAAATCCCGGACCAGTGGGAACTCCCCAGTTGTCACAGTGATACACATCCCATGGCCACTCAGAACATCACAGCAACAGGGAGGATAAAATTTGGATCTTCTTGCTCCAGAAGTCCAAGCCCCTTCCAGCCAAGCTAAAGGAGAATCTCAGTGAGCTCTCAGCAGTACAGGGCTCATTACACCATTTAGCACTTTTGATTCCACCATATCTACTATGTCAGTGGACAACTATTGCAACTTGAACATACCTACTGGCCAGTTCATTATAAGCTCGTCTAATCAACAGTACAATTTAGCAATTGCTCCTCCTCCTCTCATATGCAGAAAACAGAGCTCAGTCCAGGTTCGTAAGCCAACCATAGCCTCTGTATCATAGGAGGCAAGGGGTAAATCACCCTCCAGATGTTGGGTTGGGCACACTTCCACTACATGAGTTATTGTCTGCAACACTGCTCCACAGTCACAGCTCATGGAGGAAGTGCGTGCCTGGCTATGGTTGCGGCTACTCTGGATGAGCCAAAGCGTACCCTGTTGAGGCTGGTCCAGGATCTACGATTAAGCAGACAAAGAGGCAGGTGCAGCGATGGACTCCTGATTTTACTCAGTGTGTTAGACTTTCTCCCCCACTGGTGCTTCCACTCTGTAAGAACCTAGTTTTCAGCTGCCTCATGGTGCTGACTATCCTACTGGTCCTTTACCATGTGTATACTCCTCTCCAGCAGTGAGTGTCAAGAGATCAGCCACTGTCTCGCACACCAGTCTGCAGGAGTGGGATTCCTCCCCTGAATGTAAGCAGAACTTAGGGTTGGCGCTGCAAGTTGTTTCCTGTTTTAAAATGGGGCATCAGTTACCCGGAAATGTAATAGGTTGATTTTCACTTGTCACAGCTCTCCAGGCAGACTTGACGGTCATGGCATCTTGTCGAAGGTCTATCAGAACAACGTGCACTAACACAGACTGGAGTATAATTCAAGCAGCCACTAATAATACAAGTGGCCAAATTCAGTTCCATGTAGACAACTGAAACGTAGCAGCTTCGCCCCAGGCCACAGAGCAGTTTTCAGTTGGAGCAAACACCAGAGACAGATGTATGAAGGACCAAAGGGTCTGCTCCCCAGGAGGTTCCTGATTGTTTTTGCATCCAAGCGATATAGGAAGAGATCTTAATTTTCAGGTGTTCCTAGGGAGTGTGCCATGTCAGGTTATGGTCAAATTTCACTCCTGAGTATGTGACAACTGATTGCTAGGACATATTGAACAATGAATGAAGTCTGGCCTGAGGAATGAAGTGGGCTGTCTACATTTAAAGACATATGTGCTATTTCTATAGCCACCATCTCTGTTACTCTAGATTTTCTGACTATAAAATCTCTTTGTTTTCAGTGATGAATAGCAATAGGCTCAATGAGAGAAACCACCTGCTGTTGTTTAGATGAAACAACAGCTCACCTCTTTCAGCTAATTTTTGACATTCCATTCAATCCATGAGTTATTTTCTGGGCCTTTCAGCTGTTGGGTTTCTAGAGCTTTGCAGACATTTTCACCCAGCTGTGATCTTCATCCATCCCCTCTGGCTTTATCTCACCCAATCTTAATTAACTCTCATCAGCCCACCCCACAAGAGGCCAGCCAAAACGCAGTGGGAAGCACCATTTGTGCAGCCTCAGAATGTATCTGGTGCATCTGCCTTTCAAAAGCACTGAACCTCTGGCCAAAGCAACATGGTGAAATAGAATATATGGCAGACAGCAGCAAGGACAGTGTATTGAATCGTGTGCAAGCCCATCTAATTAGCAATACAGGCGAAAAGATGGTTCTTTTCCATTCATGCTAAGCTTTCTATCCTGACGGAGTAGGCTGCAGGACAGTCTCACTCCTTCTGGTGGAACATTCCATCAAAACCCACTGTGACTACAGGAAGGGTGAAAAATTTTGTGCTTCAATTGCACTAAACTTTGCTCATCCACGTTTTGATCTTCTGTCTGGTGCGGTATAGATCCAGACCCATCCTGCCCTTCCTGCAAAGATCAGACTCAAAGATAAATGGTTCCAATTTTTGCCCTCCTGTTGTAAACATCCCCACTGAGGAGGCAAGATTCCTGGAGCTGTCAGAATCCCCATCACTAGTGCTTTGCACTTCTCTTAGTTATCAGAGCCTCCTCCACAAGGCAAGTGTACACAACATCATCACTAGCCCCAAACAAAAGCAGCCTGGTGTTTCTGTTATCTACTAGCTTGCTTCATTTTTATGAACTGGTGTTCCTAATCCTGTGGGTTTGATTCACTACCATTTCAAGCTCAGCACTGTGCCAGCCTATGTGGCCTGGCCCTCCCAACCACCCCATAGCAGCAAGCCAACATGCATAGGCTGGCATTCCCAAGCACGCTCATATATGGGTGGGAGACAAAACCTTTTGTTAAGGAAACAAATCCACTCCAGTCTATAAAAGGAAACTACAGGCAGTGAGAGAAACATCTTGAAATGCACTTGCTCCACCCCAACAGTGTCCTTTCAGAGATTCAGAGTGTGACCCCAACACTAGAGGCTCCCCATTACAGTAACCCAGAACAAGCTTGCTCCTGGCTATTTCCTGCGAGGCAGTGGACTCATGCGGGGTGGACTCCACACTGTGGCTCTTACCTGGGAGAAGGGCTCAGTGGAGCTTGTGGATACTGCCGGTCAAAGACATGCATATCATAGGCAGGGGGCGAGTAGACAGGAGGAGGTTCTTCATCCGAACTGTCAGGTTCCAGTGTCCGCTCCAAAATCTACACAAATAAATGAAGGAGAGAGAATAAGAGACCAGCCACAGGTCAGAAGAGGAGAGCTTGGACAATGCAAAATACGACTAGGGAGGCCCGATCCTCTCCTCTCACATACACAGGTGTAAATCAAGAGCTACTCTATAGATGTCCATGGAGCTGCACTGATGTAATGTCAACATGGGACCAGAATCAGGCCCATCACATACTTTACAGCAAGCTAATGTGGGGCTGCCAAACCCAGCAGTGTCCCTTTAAGACACATTGTAATAAATCAGTGGATGGGAAACTTGTAGTTATCAGAGACAACTTGACCACCTAGTGGAAAAATGGCTAGCTAAATACACACAATCTCTACTCCCTGGAGGAAAGGGCAGGGATAACATCTCTCCCATTACACAAGTTGTAGGACACCAGGACTCAGGGGCCTCAGCTGATCAGTTATAGTATTTATCACTGGTGAAACTAAACAAGCAAAGCAGATACCGTACAAGCACCAGCAGGTAGGGCTGGGTGCATTTAATTTTGGTTTTTAAGAGTGTGCAACAATTCCTGCCCAAATCAGGGTCCCAGTCTTGAAAGGGCTAAGCATTCAGGGTTGGATTCTCAAAAGCACTTCACTTAGAAAGACATGAACTTCGCACACTTTGGTGATTTTGGAAATAAATCCCTCCCTCAGCAACTTCCGACTTCTATGAGAAAAGTGAGCACCTTCCAGGATCAAGCAGTTAGCATGGCAACTCCTGGCAGGCTGCTGACCGTGGCCTGAAGCACTGCACAGGGCAGTCATTCCTAGTGTTGCCTGTATCTCTCTCCCTCACAGCGTAAGGAGAGTCTGCAGTTCACACCCCGAATGGTGTGGAGGTAAGTGCATTCTCCACACCTTTGCATTGCTCTGCACGTGCAGTCCTGCACTGTGAACACAGACCCCATGAAGATGGCCGCAGCGCACTGAACTGATTTTAAACATAGGCTTATTTTTCTCTGTTAGGTGCCCAACTCCTCTGTAATCTCTTGGGGGAGGAACATGACCAGGCAAGGAGCTGCTTCTTGACCTCCTTTAAAAGTTGATTCTTCCGGTAACTGTGTCTTTAATTTGATTCTAGCTTTCTGCATCTCTCACCAGCAGTGATGTCACTTATATGAGCTGCCACTGAAGACTAAGGCATCTCGGTTCCCATCCCCACGATGCCCTCCAGGAACAGACTTCCTGATCAAAAGCTCGCTGAAGTCAATGGAAGTCTTTCCTCTGACTCAGTGAGGTTTTGGTTCAGACCTCAAGTGCCTTTTAAAACAAACTGATCCAGCCACATATTTCACTGATTGAACCATGCACTCGAATGTGTGCTTGCCTCACTAATCAAACTGCAACCTGCTTCTGAACTTCTTGTATATTTTACTGACTGACCTCAGACTGAACCATAGCCTGACCTAGGGCTAATCTACACTGGGGGGGATCAATCTAAGATACGCAACTTCAGCTACATGAATAGCGTAGCTGAAGTCTAAGTATCTTAGACTGAGTTACCTACCGTCCTCACGGTGCGGGATTGACGCCCGCGGCTCCCTGTCGACTCCACTACCACCGTTCGCATTGGTGTAGTTCCTGAGTCGACAGGAGCGCATTCGGGGATCAATATATTGCGTCTAGATGAGATGCAATAAATCGATCCCTGAGAAATTGATTGCTACCCGCCGATACGGCCGGCAGTGAAGATGTACCCCTACTTTACAAAACCCAGTGCGCTGCATACCTTGACAACTCACATGCACTTGGGAATAGCTCTTAAACAGTTACTGGGTGCTAATGACTCAGTTCATTTAAAAAGAACAGGAGTACTTGTGGCATCATAGAGACTAAGGCCAGGTCCACACTAGAGCGTTAAATCGATTTAAACAGCATTAAATCGATTTAACGCTGTAACCGTCCACACTACAAGGCACTTAAAATCGATTTTAAGGGGTCTTAAAATCGATTTCTGTACTCCAGCTAAACGAAAGGAGTAACCCTAAAATCGATTTTACAAAATCGATTTTGGGCTAGTGTGGACGGAAATCGAAGTTCATGGCCTCCGGGAGGTATCCCACAGTGCACCAGTGGCCGCTCTGGACAGGTAAAGGAACTGTACTGCTGGCCAGGTACACAGGAAAAGCCCCGGGAACTTTTGAATTGCATTTCCTGTTTGGCCAGCGTGGAGCTCTCAGCAGCACAGGTAACAATGCAGTCTCCTGAGAATAGGAAAAGAGCTCCAGCGTGGAACGCACAGGAGTTATTGGATCTGATAGCTGTATGGGGAGAAGATTCTGTGCTATCAGAACTGCGTTCCAGTAGACGAAATGAGAAAACTTTTGAAAAGATTTCTAATGCCATGAGGCAGAGAGGCCATAGCAGAGACTCGGTGCAGTGTAGAGTTAAAGTGAAGGAGCTCAGACAAGCGTACCAGAAGACCAAAGCAGCAAATGGCAGATCCGGACCTGGCCCAAAAACATGCCACTTCTACGCGGAGCTTCACGCAATTTTAGGTAACTGCGCCACGACAAGCCCCCCCCTTGTCTGTGGATTCAGAGGTGGGGGTAGTAATCTCAGCCACTGCTGATGATTCTGCGGACGGCGAAGATGTGGAGGAGGAACAGGAGGACGACGAGATGGCAGAGACCACACAGCACTCCATTCTCCCCAACAGCCAGGAGCTTTTCCTCAGCCTGACAGAAGTACCCTCCCAGCCCTCTCAAGCCACTAGCACAGACAATGAAGCCATGGAAGCAACCTCTGGTGAGTGTACTTTTTTAAATAAAAACCATAGTTTTAAAGCAACCGTTTTTTAATGATTGATTTGCCATGAAGGCTTGCATGCAGTAGCTGGCATTAAAGTTACTGGAAAAGTCTGTTAACATGTCTGGGGATGGAGCGGAAATCCTCCAGGGACATCTCTATGAAGCACTCCTGGAGGTACCCCAATAGCCTTTGCAGAAGGTTTCTGGGCAGGGCAGCCTTATTCCGTCCACCATGGTACGAAACTGTACCACGCCATGCCTGGAGCACGTAATCGGGTATCATTGCATGACAAAGCCTAGCTGCGTATGGCCCCGGGGATTGCTGGCATTCAAGAAGCATAATTTCTTTTTCTCTTTCTGTTATCCTCAGGAGAGTGATATCGTTCATGGTCACCTGTTAAAAAGTAATGTACTTTATTAAGGGGACAGAGATGACCATTCCTTTGTTTCTGCTTTCCTGCTCCTTTAATAAAAAACCTTTCCTAGCAGTTAGCCATGTAGGGGATGGTAAAAACCTGCACATTCCTACGGGGAGATGTCTCTAATGGCGCTGACCTTTTTAGCATTTGGGCAGCAGGAATTATCACTGCTAATTGCCAAGGCATAGAGGGTGGAGGGGGGAGGTGGTAAAGTGACCTGCCATTACAGCAGACATGCAGATTAGGGGGGGGAACCATTCACAATTTTCCTCTAGTGCTTAACCTTTCTGATGGCATAAGAGAAGAAACAAAAGATTAGCTTTTTAGCAGTTTGGCTGCCAAGCATGAATGTTACCTGTTAATAGCCAGGGGTACAGGGTAATAAAAGAGGTTGCACGGTTCACTGCCATTAGCCTTACCATGTCCCCCAGCAAGCTGATTTGTAATCCCCGGACATGCGTCTGTGTTGATCTCTGACACCACAGCCGCAAGCACTAAATACTAAAAGAATCCAAAGGCGACCTTGTAGTGAAGTGACATGTGCTACGTACGGTGAATAGTGTAGTTCACTGTGAAAGAGTATAACCATTGTTCTCTGAAATGTATCTCTTATGATCCTTCTATCACTCTTTTCCCCCACTCATGCAGCTGCACATTTTTCAAGCCTCCCTACCCCAGTCCCACGGATAGGTCAGATAAGGAGAATAAGGAAGAAGAGGACACGGGAGGAGATGTTCACAGAAATAATGGCAGTAACCCGCAGTGAAAGAGCTCATCTGGGGGAGTGGAAAGACGTGGTCGCAAAGTACAGGGACGCTGCCAGTGAACGTGAGGACAGGAGGGACGCTCGAGATGAGATGTGGCGGCAGGAAGATCAGCGGTGGCGGGCTGCAACGCTGGAGCTGCTGCGCGATCAAACTGACATCCTCCGAAGTCTGGTGGAAGAGCTGCGGGGTCACAGAGTGCCACTCCAGCCCATGTTTAACCTCCCTCAGTACTCACCATGTCCCATATCTTCCACACCCAGACGTGTAAGAACGCGTGGGGGAAGGCTTTCTGCACCTGCCCACTCCACCCCTGTGGACAGTCCAACCAAAAGGCTGTCATTACATTGAAATGCCCTTAATGGCATTTTTCTTCCCTCCTATACTCCTCTCAAACCACTCCCGGGGTACCTTTTCATTTCTTTTACTCTTCTTATAAGGACATGCTATTCAAAGGCAGTGGGAGGGTGGGTTGGTTACAGATAGTAACTTTATTTCCATAAGCAAGCTGTTATGGAAGGGTGGAGGGAAGCTTGCTTGCAGCAGCAGGAGTCAATACATGGGGGGGGGAGGTTCATGAAGGGGAAAGAAACACAGCAGTCACACCGTACCCTGACCCATGATGAAACTCGTTTTCAAGGCTTCCTTAATTGCCTTTGTCTTCCCTCCCATTCTCCTCCAAAAACCCCTACTTATGTATTTTTAATCACATGCTTTTAAAAGCAAGAGGGAGGGTGGGTTGCTTACAGGGACTGACTTTTAATAAAGAATACAATGTTTTCTACAGATACTAACTTTATTTCCATAAGCAAGCTGTTATGGGAGGGTGGAGGGAAGCTTGCTTGCAGCAGCAGGAGTCAATACATGGGGGGGGGGAGGTTCATGAAGGGGAAAGAAACACAGCAGTCACACCGTACCCTGGCCCATGATGAAACTCGTTTTCAAGGATTCTCTGATGCGCACCGCTTCCTGGTGTGATCTTCTAATTGCCCTGGTGTCTGGCTGCGCGTAATCAGCGGCCAGGTGATTTGCCTCAGCCTCCCACTCCGCCATAAAGGTCTCCCCCTTACTCTCACAGAGATTGTGGAGCACACAGCAAGCAACAATAACAAAGGAGACATTGGTTTGGCTGAGGTCTGAGCGAGTAAGTAAGCTTCTCCAGCGACCCTTAAGACGGCCAAATGCACATTCTACCACCATTCTGCATTTGCTCAGCTTGTAGTTAAACAACTCCTGACCACTGTCCAGGCTGCCTGTGTATGGCTTCATGAGCCATGGCATCAAGGGGTAGGCTAGGTCCCCCAGGATAACTACAGGCATTTCAACATCTCCAACTGTAATTTTCTGATCTAGGAAGTAAGTCCCTTGCTGCAGCCGTTTAAACAGAGTAGTGCTTCTGAAGACACGAGCGTCATGAACCCTTCCTGGCCATCCCACGTGGATGTTGGTGAAACGTCCCTTGTGATCCACCAGTGCTTGCAGCACCATTGAAAAGTACCCCTTGCGGTTTATCTACTCGGTGCCCTGGTGCTCCGGTGCCAAGATAGGGATATGGGTTCCATCTATGGCCCCCCCACAGTTAGGGAATCCCATTGCAGCAAAGCCATCCACTATGACCTGCACGTTTCCCAGAGTCACAACCTTTCATAGCAGCAGCTTAATGATTGCTTTGGCTACTTCCAGCACAGCAGCCCCCACAGTAGATTTGCCCACTCCAAATTGATTCCCGACTGATCGGTAGCTGTCTGGCGTTGCAAGCTTCCAGAGGGCTATTGCCACTCGCTTCTCCACTGTGAGGGCTGCTCTCATCCTGGTATTATGGTGTTTCAGGACAGGGGAAAGCAAGTCACAAAGTTCAAAGAAAGTGCTCTTACGCATGCGAAAGTTCCGCAGCCACTGCGAATCGTCCCACACCTGCAAAACTATGCGGTCCCACCAGTCTGTGCTTGTTTCCCGGGCCCAAAATTGGCGAGGAATGGTTAGAACCTCCCCCATTACCATCAGGAGCTCCAAAGCGCGGGGGCCCGCGGTTTCGGAGAACTCGGTCTCCAAGTCCTCATCAGTCTTGTCGCCACGCTGCCGTCGCTGCAGCATCCTCTCCTGCATTTGCTGCTCATGGTTCAGCATAGACAGCACAAGAATGCGTGAACTGTTTACAACGTCCACGATCAAGGTACTGATCAGACCAGGGTCCATGCTTGCTGTAAAATGGCGTTTGCTCACTTCACCCAGTAAAAAACACGCGAAATGGCTGTCTGCTGCTTTCAGGAAGGGAGGGGGTGAGGCTGTACCCAGAACCACCCACGACAGTGATTTTTGCCCCATCAGGCACTGGGGTAGTAACCCATAATTCCAAGGGTCAGGGAACACTGCAGGAACTATGGGATAGGTACCCACAGTGCAACGCTCCTGAAATCGATGGATGCCAGGGACCATGGACGCACACCACCGACGTAAGGTGCCCTAGTGTGGATGCGTAAAATCGATTTTATAAACCCTGTTTTATAAAATCGATTTTACTAATATCAATTTTAAGCTGTAGTGTGGACGTGGCCTAACAAATTTATTTGAGCATCAGTTCATTTAGTGCTCCTTTGCAGAACAAGCTACAGAACATGAGGCCTCCTCTATGCCTAAAACTTAGGTCAAACAAACCACATGGCTCAGGGGTATGAAAAATTCACATCCCTGAGAGATATAGTTAAGCCAACCCAAGCGCCAGTATAGACACTGCTAGGTTGACAGAAGACTACTTCCATCGACCTAACAACCGTCTCTCAAAAGGGTGGGTTTGCTATAGCAAAAGAAAAGCTCATTCCATCACTGTAGTCTCTAGACTACAACACTATAGCAGTATAGCTGCCATGCTACCGCTGTAGCGCAGACATACCCTAAGGCCTGGTCTACATTAGGAAATGAGGTTGGTATAATTATATCGCTCAGGGGCGTGGACAATCCAGTTAAACCATCCTAACCCCTGATGTACACAGCACTAGCTCCTCTTGGGGAGGTAGAGTACCAATGCCAGCTGGAGAAGCCCTCCCATCAGCATATGTAGCATCTTCGCTGAAGCACTACTGCTGTGCTGCTGCAGTATTTTAAGTGCAGACAAGCCCTACGTAAAATTCCATAGTGATGACTTATCTTCACGAGCAGGGGTCACATTCTACATAAAGAGAAGTGCCAGCTGTGTCAGCAGAACTAGGCTCTTGTGGTTTAGAGACCTATTTACTCTTCTGAGCTACTGTAGTTTGGTAAAGAGTCCTGTGGCACCTTAAAGACTAACAGATGTATTGGAGCATAAGCTTTCATGGGTGAATACCCACGTCGTCAGACACACGCATGACTAAGTGGGTATTCACCCACAAAAGCTTATGCTCCAATGTTAGTCTTTAAGGTGCCACAGGACTCTCTGTCGCTTTTTACAGATCCAGACTAACACGGCTACCCCTCTGATACTTGTAGTTTGGTAGTTTCTTAACAGATGCGGCAGCTGGGTTACTGACAAAGCCTCTCCCCTGTGGAAATATGAGATCACATATGAAAATGAATCTGAGGATAAATGAGACACTAACCACTGACATCTCTTACTCTTGTGATGGATGGTTCTCTTCAGGAAACACTCATGACTGGAATAAAATGGGAAGGAGGACGGGCGCTCAGGATTGAGATACATTGACTGAGCAATGCAGAAACCAGGACGGGAATAGCAGGAGGTGCTGCAGATCGCGATTTGAGGGGCACTGGCTGAAGTATGTAGGAGAAGAGCCTGTACAGTGCCTGCTTGCACTATTGCTGGGACAGGGCTAAGGGTAGAAGACTTTCCTTTTCAGAGGCCATAATTTCAACCACAAAATCAGCTATAAAAAGAAATATACTTTGCTCACCTGCAAATTGCAGTGTAATATCAGTGGGTATGATGAGGAGTCCTGGACTGTTGTTAATAAACAATTTGCACTTTACATTAGAGGATCTTACATTGCCAAACTAGTATTAATTGAGTCTTCCAACTTCTCTGTGTGAAGTAGATAAGTAAGAGGCCCATTGACTGTCAATGGGATTTTGGCTCCTAAGTGTCCAAATCCCTTTTGAAAATGAGATTTAAACTCCTTAATCAGTTAGGTGTTTCAACACAGGGCACAGGAATGCCTAAATACCTTTAAATATCTGGGCCTAAATGACTTGCCCAAGGTCATACAGTGATGTCAGTAGCAGAGCTAAGTGTGACTTCCCAGTCCCCTGCTTTAATCACTTGTCAATGTTACTTTGCTATAAATATCACCATGACACATCATGTTGTTAGATGTCTGTGCAGTTCTTTGGGAGCGGGGAGATGAATGTGCACCAGTGGCAGCTCCAGCTGCAAATTTTAGGTATGTAATCCTCTACAATTCTCCTCAGGGGCACATGCACTCAGAAAGGGCACTTTTAAAAGTGCCCCCCAGGCTTTGGCTGTTGCTACTAGCTTGTTCACTGAAGTGTGCATGCCCTCTGGCTTTGGAGGCCCCTGCTGGAAACAGTCCACCTAGGGTTTCCCCATGGATTTCATCTGGAAGATCCAAGGGTAACTGTGAAAGAAAGGCAGGGATATTTATTTTACTTAGATATTTTTTCTATGTGAGGCAACATCCAAGGTGACCCAACGGTGGAATCACCACTGGAAAGACCAAGAATCCAAGAATGAGAACATTTTCTTTTTAACTGTAGACAATTTGGAGAACACAGCCTGCTTTCTTGATGCATAATGCAGGCACAAAACAACTGGAGACAGGATGAGGAAGGGAAGGAGGAGTATGGTGCACATAATACGACAGCAGACAGAATGATATGGTTAACAAGGATCTAGGCCCAAGTCACAAACAATACAGCTCTCTCCTGATTGCATGACTCCAATTACAAGAAATTAGACACCCAGCACCTGCAAGGTCCCATTGCCTTGACATTGGAAGCCACAATTCCCTTCTTAGAAATCCTTGTCTTGTCACGTTGTTTTTAATCCATAAATAGTCAAAGAGCCTCTTGTAATCTGAAGCCAGTTTCCAGCTGCCCATTTTGCTAAGCCTGACACACAGTCTGTCCTTATCAGCTTCTGCAGGTAGAACTCTCTGCTCTCACTCCTCCTACCCACCCACCCACCGTTCTTTTCTTCCTACTTTTTGTTCCTATGAAATAAAACTCATCAAAATAGAGTGAGTGGTTACACCATCAGAAAGTGCAACTGAAGTTATCAGACACATGCCTTTGCATTTTGCCACTCAACATGCCTTAAAATGTTACTTGTTCGCAGAATAACTTCATTCCAATGAGTGAGAGTTACATGCACAGTTTCCACTCTGATACGAGGGTTGCAGTTCCTACAGACCCAGAGAATTCCTTCTTAAACTACTTCACCATAGTTTCTGTACCTCACCATATGTTACGATAGTATGACTGGAAGTAAACATATGAAGGCCACTACATGCGTCTGTGCTCTTGCACAAAGTTCCAGATGGCGCATGTTCCCTAGTAAATAAAGTAGACAAAGCTGGAACTCAAGCTGTGTTGAAATCTGTTTGTATCTTCAGTTAATAGCTGTTTTTTTTCAATAAACACCTCCTGTTTCAGTAGCTCTCTGATTTTCTCTTGATACCCCGGGTCCTACCCACCATCCATCCAGTTATGGACTGGAAATTTGCTCACTCTGGCTAATGACACAAACTAAATGGATGCCCCATGGAATTTCCTTTCTCCATCCTCTCCCTCATGCACTCATGTCATCATTTTCTACTAAGAGGTTAAAGCAAGTTAGTGTTGGGAGTCAGAACTTTAACTCTGTTTCATTTTTATTATGGACATAGGAACATACTGCTGTTTATCGGCAGACATAGGAAAGGGATGGCTTGCTATGTCCCAGCACAGGGAACTCACCAAGTGATACTTTATGTGTACATGTGATAGCCACTATCTTGGCTGACACAGGGACTGAACCAGGGAATGCCAGACCTGAAACATGAGTATCTACAGCTCAAGGTGAAGATACAGGATCTGTAACTGGGGACTGTAACAGACTCACAGTCTCTGTAAATAAGTCATAGAGAAAAGTATATAACACACACTGAGCAATGTATATAACACACACTCACACACTTCATGCTCACATGGAGGGGGAGGGAGAGCTGTAAACATGCATTAAGAGCAAACTAACCCCTCCCATAACATTTAGATGCATCCTCACTTCACCACCTTGGTTTTCTTCTAGGTCAGGGGTCGGCAACCTTTCAGAAGTGGTGTGCCGAGTCTTCATTTATTCACTCTAATTTAAGGTTTTGCGTGCCAGTCATACATGTTAACATTTTTAGAAGGTCTCTTTCTATAAGTCTATAATATATAACTAAACTATTGTTGTATGTAAAGTAAAGAAGGTTTTTAAAATGTTTAAGAAGCTTCATTTAAAATTAAATTAAAATGCAGAGCCTCCTAGACCGGTGGCCAGGACCTGGGGAGTGTGAGTGCCACTGAAAATCAGCTCGCATACTGCCTTTGGCACTCGTGCCATAGGTTGCCTACCCCTGTTCTAGGGTCATTAAGAATGAGCTATGCTGTTCCTAGTTACTTTGTTTCAATGTTTTGCCTTCTCTTTATTAGATCTTGCATTTGTCCTGCTTACAACAAAGAAATCCTGATCATAGCCATCCTTCAATCTCAAGGTACATGAGGAGCATAGAACTGAATACAGAGAATGTGTTAAACGGTGCTGACGTTTCCTGTGACAATAGCATTACAAAGCTGAGACACTTCTGCTCTAAAAACTAAGGAAATATGATGACTTCTTACTCAAAAGATTTGCTTCCTTCCTTTCTCTTTAGCGACAAAGACTCAGTTAACTCAGTTCCAAATGTAAGGCCAAACTGTTATGATTTTTCTTGCCCTCAGCCCCAGCGTTATTGGACCAGGCACTCTAACTGCACCTTCTCATGGCATATAAGCAATGCAAAGGCTGCCAAATGCAATCAGCTTTGGTGATCACCCACCCAAGCTGCAGTTGAACCAATCACAAAGGTAAAAAAGAATGTCTATATTCTACCACCAATCCATCTAGCTCTTGAGGGACAACCTAAAAATTCAGAATACACTGATGGTAAAATCTAGCACCAAACATGACATGAGAAAAGAGATCCCTTTAATTAATACACTGTTTGGGTATGGATCATTATACCAGTATAATATGCACATGTACATTTCTTGAATGAGCAGACACTTCCTAAATATATATAGAGAGAAAGAATGCAACTCAAAGAATGAAGTACAATGCTCTGCACTCAGGCCCTGATACAGGAAACAGGCACATAATTGTCAAGCATATGAGTAGTCTTATTGACTTCATTGTATTTATATTGAACCGGAAGTTTAAATGTGTGAAGTCAATGTATTTGCACACAGGCACATGATTTCAGTGGGACTACCCACATGTTTAAAAGTTAAGTGTGTGCTCAAATGCATTGCTGAATTGAAGCCTAATACAGTGCCTTTCATCTAAGGATATCATGGTGTTTTAAAACACTGGCTAATAAAACCACACTGTAAAGCGGGACAGTATTATAATCACTGTACAGGTGGGGAAACTGAAGTATATTGAGGCTAAATTGTTTGCCCAAGGTCACACAGGAAACGCCGATAAGAGAACCCAGGAGTCCAACCATACAGTCCCTGTCTATAAACAAGAACTCCAATCCTTTTCCTGGATGCCAGTGAACAAAACCCATGCAAGATGTGGGGGTAATGAATGTTACCTCTGGGGAAATACTGTCATCTGAGTCCGAGCTGTCATCATAACCGCTGCCGTCTAAATTCATCTGTAAGAGCTGGTCAATGGTGGCATCCACAGCTCCATTGTTAGCCCTCAAAACACATTCAATAATGTCATAATCCATATTGGGGAACATAGTCTTGAAATCCTCCATGGCCTGGTTGAATTCCAGCCGTCGCACCTGCCTGGTGGGCCGGCTGTTGTTGAGTTCCTGGGCGGAAGAGCTGTTCCTCGAGCTGCCATTGCTGCTGCTCCGCCGGAACAGGCTTGTCATTTTTGAGAACTGTTTTTGAAAAATGTTTAATCTTTTAAAACCTACTTTAGAAATTAAAAAAAAAAAAGAGAGAGACTATAAATCCTAGGTGAGGAAGAGGTGGGAGTAGTGGGCACCGCCTGCCAGCTTTGTGGTCAAGAAACTACATAGCCGTCCTTTAACGCTATTGCCCAGGTATCCAGCACAAAAAGAGGAGACATCCAGGATGCCTCAGCAGAAGAGCAGGAATTGCTGTGCCAACATGGAGGGGCCTGGTTCCAAGCAGTTCTCCACTGGGGTCCTGTGCAGGACAGGTTTTCAGCAACACGACAGACTCCTGAGACACTGGAGCATAATGTAACCTGGGAACAAGAAACAAAACACACTTGGAACAGAATCATGGGGAAAACAGATCAGAAAGTTTTTTTTAAATAGAAAGAAGGGGGTTTTGGTGGAAAGACGTGGACTTCCCTTTAAATATTTCAGGAAGCTTGTCAAAAATTATGTTGAAATCATTGAGAGAGAGAGAGAGAGAGAGAGAGAGAGAATGTGTGAAGCACCTGGTTTTCAGTAAATGAAACATTTCAAAAAAATGTCAAGAATGTTTCTGAACAAAATTTTGATTTAAAAAAATAAGTGAAAATGGGTGTGTTTTCCAAGCCTCTACAGGGAAATAACACAATTTAAAAAAAACAAAAAATAACCCCTTCAGCTCTGACCAGCTCCATTCACAGCACACATAGGGCATTTATACTTTGTATGTTTATTCTGCTTGGCCAGTAGCAAGGCCATGGAGCTTAACAAACAGTATCACAGTGGCTAAAGACTGTTTGTACCTACTAGCTGCTAATTACCTATTATCCTGTCACAAGGTCTAAGGCAGGAGACAGTTCCCAGGATAGAATAGGACGCTGCATATATTAAACTAATTCTACATTCTACCTTAGCCACATTAAGTACAGATAATAAGCAGACTTATCTCAAGTACCAAGCAGGAGTGAAACAAAGCTGGAAATGGGGCCTCGGTCTGCCAAAACTTTGGACACATCTCTCCGGGCAAAGAAATACAACTGGTATGCAGATACCATGGTAATGAGCATCAGTAGACAGAGAAATATACTTTTACCTTCTAAGCTAGGAGGAAAAGCATGACTAGGCAGACCACAATTGTGTTTTTGTGTCTGTCAAGTTCTGGCTTCCAGTGCCGTTCTAACCACTAAGCCACACATTCTCCCTAAACAGCACAAGGCTGTATTTTCAAATATTTATTAACATGTCACAGCGACTAGGCAGACATGTTTATATGGCACTTATGGAAACGAACACAGTTTTCTGCAGAGGGAGCTTCAGAGGGAGATTTTAAAACTGTCAAACATTTGTATAAACACAAGCACTTGGATTTGCTACTGAGAAAGAGCAGTTCAGTGTTCTCATTCAGAACAAGAACCGCAAAAGGAACCAGCGTCACCACAATTTGGATAACACATTGCCTTACTCCCCTTTCCAAGTCATCATATCTATCTTCTGGCGCGGTTCTAAATTCCTCTTTAATAATCCCTCCCTTGCACATTAGAAATTCATGGGAATAACAGCTCTAAAGCGAGGAGGTTAGTCTGCTTTTTAAAAAGGAAGTATTGCATTCCCTATCAAAGGAACACGATAACTTCCAAAAGAACGTGTCCAGAAAAAAAAACCTGTGCAGCCAATCATTCATTGTTATTCACATTACAGTAGCATACAGAAGCCCAAGTCACGGACTTGGAACTCTGATGTCCTAGGCACTGTACAAACACAGAACAAAAAGATGGTTCTGGGCTTACCATCTAAACAAACAACAACAACAACAACGGCATTTTCTACCCCAAAGAGTTACAATCTAAAGAAAACCATTCAAAATCTCCAGCTGCAGTGTTATTATTTATATATAATTGCCTCTCTAAACAAAGTAAGTAAAACCAACTTTGACAATTTCAGAACAGCAGATAAACACTTTGCAAACACGGCAAATCAAACATTGGGAAAAGTCACCAAATCCAAGATTCACTTTAAAACATAAACTAGGACCGTCAATTAATCGCAGTTACCTCAAAAAAATTAATCGCTATTAATCGCCATTTTAATCGCACTAATAAACAATACCATTTGAAATGTATTAAATATTTTGGATGTTTTTCTACATTTTCAAATATATTGATATCCATTACAACGCAGAATACAAAGTGTACAGTCCACGCTTTATATTATTTTTATTTGCACTATAAAAGTGATAAACAAAATAAATAGTATTTTTCAGTTCACCTCCTACAAGTACTATAGTGTAATCTCTTTATTGTGAAAGCGCAACTTACAAATGTAGATTTTTTTTTTGTTACATAACTGTACTCAAAAATCAAAACAATGTAAAATTTCAGAGCCTACAAGTCCACTCAGTCCTACTTCTTGTGCAGCTATTCACTAAGAGAAGCAAGTTCGTTTACATTTACGGGAGATAATGCTGACCACTTATTTACAATGTCACCTGAAAGTGAGAACAGACGTTCACATGGCACTTTTGTAGCCAGCATTGCAAGGTATTTACATGCCAGATATGCTAAACATTCATATGCCCCTTTATGCTTTGGCCACCATTCCAAAGGACATGCTTCCATGCTGATGATGCTCGTTAAAAAAAAGTGTGTTAATAAAATTTGTGACTGAACTCTCTGGGGGAGAATTATATGTCTCCTGCTCTGTGTTTTACCTGCATTCTGCCATATATTTCATGTTATAGCAGTCTCAGATGATGACCCAGCATGTTGTTTGTTTTAAGAACACTTTCACTGCAAATTTGACAAAATGTAAAGAAGGTACCAATGTGAGATTTCTAAAGATAGCTACAGCGCTCAACCCAAGATTTAAGAATCTGAAGTGCCTTCCAAAATCTGATTGGGATGAGGTGTGGAGCATGCTTTCAGAAGTCTTAAAAGAGCAACACTCCGATGCGGAACTTATAGAAACCCAAACCATTAAAAAAGAAAATCAACCTTCTGCTGGTAGCATCTGATTCAGATGATGAAAATGAACATGCACTGGTCTGCACTGCTTTGGATTGTTATCAAGCAGACTCTGTCATCAGCATGGACATATGAATGTTTAGCACATTTGGCTCGTAAATATTTTGCAACACACGCTACAATAGTGCCATGTGGATGCCTGTTCTCACTTTCAGGTAACACTGTAAACAGGAAGTGGGCAGCATTATGTCCTGTAAATGTAAACAAAACTTCTTTGTCTGAGTGATTGGCTGAACAAGAAGTGGACTGAGTGGACTTGTAGGCTCTAAAGTTTTACATTGTTTTGTTTTTTAATGCATTTATTTTTTGTACATAAAATTTTACATTTGTAAGTTCAACTTTCATGATAAAAGATTACACTACAGTACTTGTATTAAGTGAATTGAAAAATACTATTTCTTTTATTTTTACAGTGCAAATATTTACAATAAACAAAGTGAGCACTGTACACTTTGCATTCTCTGTTGTATTTGAAATCAGGATATTTGAAAATGAGGAAAACCTCCAAAAATATTTATATAAAATAGTATTCTATTATTAACAGTATGATTAACTGTGCGATTAATCATGATTAATCTTTTAATCGCTTGACTGCCCTACCATAAACAGATTATATAGCTCCCACCTTTCATTTAGAGACACAGGGCCAAATTCATCTCTAGATTAACTCCACTGATTAACAGACTTATACCAAGGACAATTTTGGTCCATAATATACATTTTCAAAGGCTTTTTCTTAATTGGCATGTGGAGAGTTCAAGACAACTGTTCAGAAATTGTATTTAATTACTAAAGAACCCAAATTCAATTATTTTAAAATAAAAATGTCAGAAGGACCTTAGCAAAACATCATGTAATCAGATTCAAAACCATTAGGCAGAGCAATAACCTCCTAAGTCATCCATGCATAACTATTCGATTATCATGTGTATGTATTATGCACGAAAGTTATGTTCCTCATACTAACCAATTCATGTTAGCAATAAAGCTTCAGGCTTTTACACCTTGAGTTATTCCAAGCAATTTAATAGGCTGCACAGAGTAGCCCAGTATCCAAGCAAAGAACAATGACAATGCAGTAGTGATCCCTCCAGGGAACTGTACTAAGCCCTGCAGAAACTTTAGATGGATGCACTTAATTTTGCATTTCTGTTTGAAGTCTCTTTTTAGAACAATGCCCTGTTCTGTCAGTGATGCCTCATAGGAGCACTCTGTTTAGTAAGCATTCTGGAGTGCACCCATGTCCCCCTTTTCTTCCATCTTATTTTGTATTCTGCATTGTAATTGAAATCAATATATTTTGAAAATATAGAAAAACATCCAAAAATATTTACAATATATTTAAATTCATATTCTGTTATTGTTTAACAGTGCAATGACCCCAGTTCGTCCCTGACTCCGCTACTTGCTTCCTGTCTTTAACCTGGTGCCTAACCCTGACTTCCTGGTATCCTGACCTGGCTCAAATCCAATTCCATTACATGTCTCCTGCCTGCAACTCAGTGCCTGACTCCAACTTCCTAATACCCTACTTGGCTTCACCCTAACTCCATGACATGTCTCCTTATCACAGCTTGATAACTGACCAGTGCACGGTGGCCACCCCCAGCCTGGCCTTGACATCTAGCTCTGTAGTTGTATGACACGATCCATATTGGGGGCTGGGGGGGGAAGACGACGACACATTTTCCAACACTGGATTCAGGGTAGTGGGGGCCTTGCTGTCTTTGGCATCCAATGACAAATGCAATACTTCTATTTCTCCAAGGTTGGTGGTTGTAGGGAGTTGCGGGTTCCGATCCAGCAGGCAGTCAGTGTGTAGAGGCAAGGTGGGTGGGCTGGGTGGGGAAGCGGGCAGCAACCTTGTATGATGGTAGCCTGAGGTCACTGTAAACAGAATTGCCATCAATCCATCGAACATGTTATATAGTAACAGTAATAAAATAAATTATACCACATTCCCATTGTACAAATGGGGAAGCAAAATCATGGAGAAAGGAAAGTGACTTGCCCAATGGCAAGGCTGGAAACAGAACCCGGATCTCCCAGCTCCAGGTCCTTTGCCTCTCTCCAAACATAATATGAAAGGACATGGAGGTGCCAATATAACTCATGAGGAATATCAGTAGAACTTCCTGTATCACATTACTACTCAATCAAGCTCTACTCCCAACCAACCTGCCCTCCCTAACCTACCCACAACAAACTTTCCCTGAATTCTGGCCCAATATAGCAGGTTAACAGCAGGGCTCTGAAAATCAGGGTTTATGCAGGGAAAGTAAGAAGGATGTTTTGTTGTAAAGTTGTTCGGGTCATCAGTGCAGACAGTAGTACACACCACATCCTCACCCAGTGTCTGATAGGTCAGCCAGTGTTCACTGAATCTCACATCAAAGCACCACGCCTTAACCAATACAAGCTGTATCCTGCACAGGTCGTTGGAGAGAGATGTGCTTACTGTAAACAAGCTTTTCTACATGAGAAAGCACTTATTACCGGGCAAAGCCAGACATGCGTTAATTGTGACATTTCACAAATGTATTCCTCTGCTGGATTTCCTCCTGCTTTTTTAATTTAACATGCTGGGATTTTTTCATTTCTCACATTCCACCAGATTTATTAATTAGTCTTCCACCTACGCTAGGAAAACAAGAGCATTCGGTCTTGTTAATGTTGCTGGTTTATGCTGCACATATAGGACACTTTTCCATTAGTTCTTTGAAAAGAAAGGTCTCTGGATTTTTATTTTTTTTTTAATGGTTAATGTCTCCTCAGACTGTTGCTCTAAATCCATCCTAAACTAATTTGTTGCCTTTCCAAACCAAGGCGGAGATCCTGCAACTAGAACTATTTAGGAGGATTCCCTACACCCACACTGATCCAACTGCAGGATTGGGGCCTAAAATTATGACACGACTATTAATTATTATTAATGGACCAGGACTCCACTGTCCTAGGTACTCTATAAACACAGAACAAAAAGACAGTCTCTGAGCCAAACACTTAACAATGTAAATAGTACAAGAGACAACAGATTCATACAAATAGTCTGAGAGGGAAACAATGCAACAATATTATCAGCATGATACACTAGCAGCCTAGTTGTCAAGTTTTTTTCTAGGGGTTCATGGCAGAAAACAGAGAGATCCTGATGTTAATTTCAATGAGAGTTAAGAGCCACTCAGCATCTTACAGGGCTTAGCCTATACTTTGCAACTTCTACCCAAAAACTGAAAAGAGCTTGACAACTCACAAGCATTACATCTGAAGTATTTTGCATATGGGGAAACTGAGGTAAAAAATTTAAGGGACTTGATATAGACTCACTGTGTGATCTCGGGCAGAGCCAGGAATGAAACCCAGCCCTTATGCCTTCCATTTCCATGCATTAGCCACTAGACTATATCTCATTCCCTTTGTTCGTTCAAAGGCATTAAGTCATGTAACTGTAGACAGAACCCAGGCCTGCATGTTTGGTTGTTAACCTGTTGAACATGTAGCAGCTACTAAGAGGCCTGTCCTGCTTCACCATCTAATTATCTGACTCCAGAAAACAGCAAAGTACCATGGTGCATAATCCCAAGAGAGTGGAATTCCTTTGTCAGAGAAACCGTGGTAACCGGTGAGGAAACATACATTTTCTGTGTCACATCTGGCTCCTCGCCCCCCCTCATACTTACATTTTATTTTAAACTACCGAGACAGTCGCAAAGAGAGATTGAGTGCAGTCCAGAAAACCTAATGTGCCGATTAGATAAAAATACCTATTACAGATGTTTCCAAAAGTAATGAATACTGAAGAGAAATAAAAGCAGTGGTGAGCCAGGATATCAGCTATGAGGTAGTAACTACACAGAGTGCTACAAACACTTTGATCTCTCAAGTCAAACAACAAGAAAATATCTCATTGGTGCTCCCACCTGCTAGGCTGATGATATCATGTCAATTCACATTATAAGCCAACACATGATCATTATGCTTTCCTGATGTTGGTGAAAGAAGGGAAAAAACAAACAACGGAGTCTTTTTAAACTCATCTCAGAAAAAAACTGAATTGGTGGAAGCATCTTCTTCATGAATTGATTACTAACCTCTGACCAGGGAAGAACAGCAATCTAGCAATGACCCTAGCGACACCTGCGGTTAAACTGTGGGAATTCTGCAAGGGATCTTGTGTGCTATTCTGATCACCCCATGAGATACAAAGAAGGCCATTCAAAAACATGGCAGCTTAATATAAAGAACAGCTTTTTAAAGACAAAAATGCAATGGCTACAGTCTTAGAACCTCAATATTCCAAATATTTTATAAAAGAGAGGGTCTTTTTTGGTTACTTGCTTACCAGAACTCAGTGGTTGTCAATGGAATTGATCCTACAGGACAAGTGGAATTTTAAGCACCTAGAACCACACAAAGAAAGAGCAAGTGACCTCCATTGATTGGGTGTTAGTCTGCTCTTTGGACAACAAGGGAACTCTACAGCTTGGTTTATACTCCATGGCAAAATGCATATGAATATGTCACTTGAAGGTACATTCAGACCACACTAGCCACTGCTTATGATTCATCTTGTCAATTGCTAGCCGTACACGTGTCTTCTTACACTGGGCCAAATCCCATGTCCTTACTAAATCTCTGATCCCAAAATCTGTGGCCACAGTCTGCCCACATGGAACAACTTGTCGGACAGAGACCTCAGGATTTACACATTCCTTACTAGGACGTAACTCCCATTCACGTCAGTATTTAGCCCCCAGCTTAGGAAAACGTTCCTGTTCAGGAAGGAAGCCTAAGCACATGTTTACGTTCCAATGCAGTCAATGACACTGTAGCATAAGCTTAAAGTGAAGCATCTTGTCTGAATTTTTTAAAAATTGTCTTTCTGAGCTTGTTTCTGTAAAAAGGGGCCCAGTGGTAAACTCTTTATTTTAAATGCATCTTAAACAAAACCAGTTGATATTATCTGTCTTTGTCATACAGGGGCATCTAATTTAGTATCCTTTTAAAATGGCAGTAAGTTATGAGGTTCAGCCTTGTTTAAAAGATGCTATGCCTGATGCAACTGTGAAGGGTCATTTAGTAAGCAGAGGAAGGATAAAACAAGCCCTACTCACTACCTTTCTAACCTATATGGTATTGCAGGGGGGAATTATTTTTGGGAACTTCTATGGTCTGTGCTAAACAAGAGATCAGACTAGATGATAACAATGGTCCTTTCTGGCCCTATAATCTATGAATTGCTGCATGCCTAATACTATCGGTGCTCAGATAAATTATTTACATTGTGCTAGAGGTCCCTGCTCAGAGGTGCTTACAGTCTAATTTTACTTTAGATGGCTCTTCCCTTTCCATATGTGCGTGAAATCTACCATGGTCACAGACCTAGCTCAGTGCCCATGCACCCTTTTTTGGTGGTTTAATTTGTGCATAATTTGTGTACTGGCCCTCTGCACAGGGGGGAACGACACCCTCTGGGAGGAGCCTGAAAGCATCCTAGTATGTTGCTTTATATGTGAAGAACACAGGCCCAATATTCCAAGTGCCCAAAGAGTCCATTGATTTCAGTTGGGTGCTCACCACTACTCAAAATCAGGCCCCCTGTCAGCAAGAGACCAAGTCAGCTTGTTCTAATATCAATTATTCCTTTCCAAGGTAGCTGTTAGTCAACATGATATGGGAGACTGGGACAATTCATCTAAATTATAGTCCATGGTGAATAGCATGTCTAAATGCAGTAACAGACTGAATAATTGAAAGCTTCTGGTCAGAATATTTTTAAAATTAGGTATGTGTACAATATGCTATATGTCAACAAGACTCCACGGCATGTCTTGGTTTGAACAACACTAAGGGATTGCGGTGTTCAGCTATTTCCAAAACCATGGATGACACAATACACTGTAGTTTGGAAAAAGTTTGCTCTGAAGTCTGTTTCACTCTGTCAGTGACGCCTTTGAAGAGAAGTATTAGAGAAGAGATGATACATTTTAACCACAGATTTGTGCCTTTTCCCTCATGTGCCCCTAAGTTTATATATGTACAGGGACACAATTTGCAGTGATGATAATCATGGTTGATTTACTGTAAATCCATTAAAATATCTTTCTTTATTAGCCCGTGCACTTCAACAGTACCTGTTACCAGAGAATTTCAAACCACTTTACAGGTATGGATTAATTTAAGATCACAACAAACTCTCTATGAGGTCGGCGATATCTTTACCTTTACTGATAGTTATTTTGGGGTATTTCCTCATATTCTGTTTGTTGACACTTCTTTATATCGCTTGTTTGTTGACAGTCTTCTTTGAATTTCATGTTTAGGAGCAAGTACAGTAAAAGAATATTTGGAAATATTGAACGCAAACCAGCTAGACTGGATGACAGGAATCAGAGGTTCTTAGAATTACTGCACTACTGATAATTATTTTTGTAAAGTCAATGAAGCATTGGGGAGATGCCAGGAGGTTAGAGAAAGTCAAAGGTTATGCTGATTTTCAAAAAAGTAAAGATGAGCGCTCTTGTCCATTACCAGCCTAACTGCTTTCTCATGTAAAATAATGGAACGAATAAAAGAAAAAACACACTCACTGAACAGCTGGAAAACAACACGCAATAAGCAGTATAGATTTTTACAGCTTCAATGGAAACATTCAGACGTAGAAAGTGGACATTTTTACGTACTCAAATGCTTCAGTTTGTGATTCAGGAAATCATATGGTGTGATATTATTTGGTAGCTAGAGCTAGGTACTAAAAGTCAGAACTTCTGAGTTCTGTTCCACTGTCTCACCATGGACAAGTCATCTGGGCTGAGATTTTAAAATTCACCTTAGGGGATCTGGACACCCAAATCCCATTGAAATTAATCCCACTAATAAACCTCAGCCTTAGCTTCTCTATGCCTCAGGCTACCCATTTGTAACATCAGGATTGTAACTCTTATCTACCCATTGTCCAATCATTTGAGGACCTCAAAAATTCTTTACAAACTTTTATTATATCCCTATTTTACAGGCAGAGAAAGAAAGGTACACAGGAATTACATCACCAAAAGAGTCAGTGACAAAGACGGCAGTGAAACCCAGGAGTCATGGCTCCCAGATACCTAAGGGCTAATCATTAGACAGTACTGCCTCCTACACTCCCTTCCTCCCCCAGATATGTCCTACTTGGCAGTAAAGAACCTGGCCTATAGGTCACTGTATCCAGCCTGTTAACCTGACTCAGAGAACAATATGGACAAATTATGCATTACCTATAAACCCTCCAAAGCCTTAGCATCACAGAGAAGCTGAGGTTGGGGGACAGCTATATACCAGATTCACTAGTGAACAGTGGAGAGATATTAATCTAATGGCAGATTATATTCAATTACGGGAATGTCTAAAAGTGCTGGGGAACCAGTTTTTCGAGCTCGCCAAAGAACAAACAATTCTCCTGGGGCTGTTTGCATCCGACTCTAAGTGCCACTATGTGCTGACGAATGAGAGCTTTAATAACGCAGAGCGAGAGCATCTGTTATGGCCCTGCAGGCCGTCTGAAGTGGCGGGGAAGTGAGACAGCTCATTTTCACCATCTCTCAGCCTCCAGTTGCACGGGCTTTTGCATCTGCCAGGCAGGAAAGGCACAGGGCACCCAGAGGAGAGGGAAATGAAACATACCAAATGCACTTGAGAAGAAATGGAGTGCACAAAGACAGCGATGCGTTAAGGGGGCAGGACACATTTCAGCTCAGGTTCACATTACAATAGGGTTGAACAGCTGGGCAGAATGGTACGAGAAAAATCTGTGAAACATTGGGAAAAAACCTCTTCTCCCAAAATCCCCCAAACAGCACTTAATGCAGCAAAACAAACCCATGGAAATAACTCTGGATCAGGAAAGAAAATAAACCTGTGAGGGTTTTTACATAAGGTTTCATTAACCTGGTGAAGGAGGGTACCCTGATTAGACTTAATGGGATAGAATTTACCATTGGAGTCAATGGGGTTACTCCAGGAATGAATTCAGCCCAACAATAATACTTTGTAGTTCCATAGAGTATTTCATCCAACTATCTCAGAGTGCTTTACAAACAGCGATTAACTCATGAAGTTCATGTTCTTACAGCCATTCACAGGTGGGGAAACTGAGACTAAGAAAGGTTAATCAACTTGCCCAAGGCCACATGGTGAGTCAGTGGCAGAGACAAGGGCCCTGTCTCCAAGTCTTCTGCTCTAAGCATTGGAGCAGGAAATCCTAGAGCACAAGGAACTGTTCTGTCACCTCAAAGTGTAGGGGCAAAGCAACAGACAATAGCCCCAAGCTTCAAAAGCCTCCAAATTAGCCTGCTCTCAACAAACTTCTCCTACTGTCCCGTACCCTTTGAACCCTCACTCCACCCACTTTTGGTTGAGTAGCTGGATGCGCTTCAAACTGCGTCGTAGCATGAAGGAGGTGTGCCCAGAGCTCCAGAGGGGATGGAAGCCCCTGCACACTACTCTGCCAGCAAAAAGAAACCACAAAAGCAACACTACACCACACCAGCCAATGTGGCCCAAAGAGGGGCATATAAGGTCCCCAGTCTCCTGTCCCGCACCCCAGAGAGCAGAGGAACGAGAACCAAAGGAGCCTCACCCCTTTTTAATACTTGCCTGTTTCTTCCCAAGCTAGACCAGTATTGCCTCAAAAGCCAAGTAACATCTAAATGCTGCACCTGCTTCTTAAGACAAGGCTCTGAGCCAATTTCTCCTTTCACATACATGTTGACTTCAGGGGAAGTCAACCTGATTTACACTGGTCTCAGTGAGATCCAAGTCAGACCTCATGTTCTTAAACTATACATTAAGGGCAACATTCAACCAGGTACAGCAGGCCAAGCATAAGTCCCTGGACATCAATGTGTATGCCTTTAGGGACTTCGGGAGGGGCTGGGCAGCGAGCCTCCTGGAGCATCCACCCTTTCCATGGGAAGTGTCAAATCTAAGTTATGTTTGCATTTAGACCAGGTGACAAATAGTGGAGTCCTGGACCTTAAAAAGACTAGCATACGGGTGGCGGCTGGGTCAAGAAATCCATCCTTTGTGCAGCCTCCTTCATATAATCATTGAAATTGTTGCATGCAAGACAGTTGTAGAGTAAGGATGGTGATTGGTTAAGTTAATTCTGTTAACACAATGGTCTAAGACTTTTGGCCTGGCAAAGATACACGCCTTACTGTAGCTATATACCACTTGGTTGTAATCCATAAAGTCAAAACAGCTTAGAACTTAAAAACTGGGTAACAGACTGTGAATCCCAGTGATGACTGAACCTGGTGATATTTTGAACAAAAAGAGCTCTCAGCCACGCTTGCAGCTATTTCTATTGCTTCACACTGACTTAGCAGAGATTCTAGAATGACATACAGAGTGGCAATCCTGGAACCCTATTATACAGATTACAAGAAGGTAGCATATAGTACTCAGGGGTGTGTGTGTGTACGTATGTATGTACGCACGCACGCGCACACCCTACCTCAGAGTTCAGTCTCTGCTTCTGTCCATGGCTGCTCAGAGACTGCCTCTGTTTTTCATTTGCCCCTTGCTCCCAGGAAAGAATTATCCTATTATTTATTACCTCACATAATACCACATGACTCCAGAAGATAAAGCTTTCAGTAAAATGCCAAAATAGAGACTTGATGCCTTTTGCTTCCCCTGTATCTTGCTAGGCTATTCTCTAACTTGGCATTCTTCCTATAGCTCCAGTTCCTGGAACCAATTTAAAACAGGAAAGATGAAACTGTGTCAGTTTTTCCCCTTCCTGGCTGCACAGCGCAGTTTGCAAGCATGATCCTCAATAAATAAAGAGGACAAACAAAAATAGAATCCACTTTTGATGTTTTTTTTTAAACCCCCTCATGACTTTTAAGCCTATCTCATGATCTTCTGAATGCTTGGAGTTGACACTACTAGACATCCAAAGCTACACACATGACAGGTCACAACCATACCAGCTCCTTTTAGCCCCAGCCCTCCCTGTACAGAAAACCTGTGGAGTGATATTACAGCAAGCATCACACTGATCAAAGGAATATAGAAAATTACAATTCCTTCAAAACAGGTCCATTTATTTGTCACAGCACTGCATTCTACCCAAGGAAAGGGAAGGGGACTGGCAGATGGTTCAAGTAAAATCTCATTAGCTAATTCAATTGTTTTTGACACCCCTTGGAAGAGAATGGTTCATTATAATGCAAATAGAGAGCGTCCTCCATTCTCAAGCTTGTTGTCATATAGCACAACGCAATATTATGATCCTCAAGATTTATATTGCAAGTGCTGTTCAAATTGTGAAATCACAGCAGGGTTAGATCTCTCAAACATTTTCATGCACTTTGCTCTAGGGGGTCATTTTAATACTCTGGGGAGCAAGGGGGAGAGGACAGCATCTCTGTATTAACAAGATAAAACCTACTATCCTTTCCTCAGCACTTTATTGGTTTTAAAACCCAACATGTAAATTGTTCTAGCAAGAAGACAATGCATGATCTCTGGTTCAGGAATAGGGCTAAGGATCATGACAACCCAGCACATTTTGTTTGCCCCTCTTGCTTTTGTGAGACCAAATTCACTACCACAGGTTGACAAGATGTCGCTATTGCCTTCCCGTGTGGAACTGGTGTTGATGTAGAACCCGGAAGTAAGTTATCATTATATCACAACACAGGAAAGAAACTCTCTCTTTTAATACCTGCATATTCAAACCGAGCAGAGTCAACACAATCATTTCCTAATGCTGTTATTCTACAATCCAACCAACTGCATAATACCCATAGGAGTTCTAGCTGCAATAATAAATAATAATAATTTGCTCTTATATAAGAACTTTCATGCGAAAAATCTGTAAGGGGGAGGGGGGGAGAAGTTATTCTAGAAAATGCCCAAACACACATCTGCCTGATAGACTGACAGGCTGCTTGGGAGGCATGAGGTTCTGCTTGTGTCAAAGAGCATGTGCTTGCATCTAGCTCACAAAGCACTACAATTTTAATCATCTATCTGGGTATTTATGTGGCTCTGTTGCTGGATTATCCAAATGTCTTCCAAACAAGTCCATGCCTCACAAGGGTGCTGCGAGGATGACCACATTAAGGATTGTGAGGTACTCAGATACTATGGTAATGGGAGACCTTCAGATAGATAGTATTTAAAAACAGAACTAACAATATCATCATTTTTCATAATTTATATACATACACCTCTACATATACAAGTGTGTATATAATATACATGTGGGAGTAGAAGTTACTGAAGTCAAAGAAATATGAATGAGTTTTTCACTTAATTCCATGAGTGCTTCATTCTGTGCCTCTTCTTATCTTTTGTGGGAGGGAGTTCCACAGTCTAGGTCCAGCTGCTCTGAAAGTTCTTCCTCCAAAACTCCTAAGTCTCCCTCTCTTGGTAGGCAACTTCACTGTTCCAGGGGAATGCAGCTGTCATGGCAAGTCATGGATGGAAGGGAGTTCTCTGATGCTGCTAGACCCAGTGCCACAAAGGGCTATACATACCAAAGCAGAGATTTTAATTTGGATTCTGCATTGAATGGAGAACCAGTGCAGCAAGCTGAGTGCCAAGGCGATATGTTCCTGGGGACCTGTGGTGCTAAAAAGACGCTGCTGAATTTCTGTACCAGTTGGGGTTTTTTCAGGTTGTGTGGATTCATTTCTAGATATAAGCTTCTTCTAACTCTACATACCACTTACAGATATTTGCAAAATATCCCTTAGTCTTTACATTTGCCTGTAAAATTAATTTTAACAATAGTACACACTGTGAGGCAAATCCACCAATAGCAGCATGAAGAAAAAGTATTTTTTTAAATTGCTAGGTGTTTTATGTTCTGCTGATGAAATTAAACTGAGCCTTAAAAAAAGAAAAAAGTAACAGACACATATACGTACACACAGTAATTGCTTTTTCATTGTAAAAAAGGGCTGACTTATTTTACCCAGGGTCTGCTTATTCGATCATTAGTACAGTCAAAAACTCCAGCACTTAGACATCACTTTTCAAGCTGCATTCCACAGAACACAGCATGGATTGCGTTGCAGCAGAAGAGATCTGATTAGACCACCCTACCAGTGTTTGGAGTACTTAAATAGTACTAATGGGTGGTTTACCAGAGATCACTTATTTACGGACACTTTAAAAGCTCCCGCACCCCAATCTGGGTCTATGCTGGTTATATGCTATGTATGTATCTTGTGAAACTTATACCTGACACCTGTAACCTCTCATAACTCAAGCCTGACCCCAGATGTACAGTACCTTCCTTCCTAACTTGTGTAAATTTGATTTTAAACATTAGCTTTAATATATTTGAAATTGACACTGGGGCTGAGCTTCCGCAGGCAGCAAAATTCTAAGTAACTGCAAGTGGAAAACTGGCATTCCTCTTTGGTATGAATAAAAACGCCCAGCTAGTGTACTGTGGTCTCATTTACCCTCTGCCTGACGACAGCAGAGTTGTACACATTTAACTGATGGCACAATTTGGCCCACTGTGCCCATCAAGTAACACGTTACCTCGCTGTGTATTACTGACCAACATGCTAAGCAAAAGATGTTCTCACTGTCACCACAAAGTAGGGCTTAGAAACTGATCAGAGTAATCCACCGATAAATTCACCTAGTGTATGTTTTTGCAGAGAGAGCTGGAACTGGGAAGAGCAATTAAAGAAAATTTAAGCGTGTTAATAGCACTTAATTTCTGTTGCCCCTTTCAGCAAGGGATTTTGAAGCAATGTGCAAACATTAACTGAGCATTCCAACAACCCTCTGAAGTATTTTAATAACCATTTTACACACTGGTGAACCACGGCTCGGAGAAGTTAAGCAGTTTGCGGGATGTCACACAGGAAGACACAGCTGGAAATGGAACACAGAAGTCCTGGTTCTATCCTCCGGTCCTGCCTCACAGAGGCCATATTTACTGGTTCTCTGTTAGTTTATACTCAGTCTCCAGTCACAGTCTTCCTTAGAGAGGACACACTATGTGTTGGCAGTAACAACTGGCACTCCACAGAGATGTTGGCAAAAACACAACTGAGTTGGAGATAATTTGTTAAACTGAAAAGGCAGAGTTTACCAAGAAAGCCTGGGGGTGGGCGGTGCGGGGGAGAGGATCCTTTATCTTCATGTGAGATTAATAAAAGCATATTCAACAAATATGCTTGGGTTTTTCTCCCCTGCTCTCAGTAGATTCAGTGAGCCCAGATCTCTGTGTCTGATAGTGCTATGCACCATGTTTCACACATCTGGCAAAAGAAACCCAGGCTGCTAGGCTGGCCAAACAGAATATTTTAAACTGCAATTAGTAAAAGGTTTACACAGCCATGGTCCCTTTTTATGCTACAGAGGTGGTGTCTGGGAATCCTCTCTGCTAGCTTCACTGGCAAAGTCTGTTATAGAGGACCTACCACAAGGGTCCATGATTGGAGCTACGGTTTACTCCTTTGAGTCCTGAAGAGCCAACATAGCTGAAGGAGAATGAGCTGGATTCTTTCCTGCTTTATGCATTTTCAATAACATTAACAGTTACTTTCTGACTGCAGACTCCTCACTACTGTGATGGAAGAGGGAAAGAGCACAAGAACAGTTGGATGTTTTTAGAAACAATGTCTAGTGTTGACACAGAAATAGGCTAGATCTTTCACTGTCTCAATAACAAGGCTAAAGGCCCATGCATCAGCAGATGTATCATTCTAACACAGCTGAACCGTGATCATTTTTCACAGTCCACATACAGACGTGGCTGGTTTTGCTATTCAGACGGGGCCTTCAAGACATCATCCTTGGACCTGATTGGCAATTGAAAAGCACTCATCTCTAGGCCGCTGTTTGGTCTTCCATATATCTGATATTTCAACTGTCTTGAATGGATTTCCTAATAGCTTGAAGCCATTGGCAAACACACCCCAGCTTTGAAGGAAACTTAGATATGGATCAGAATTTTCAAAGTCAGCCTCCTGCCGCTCGTGTTTTGGTTTTAAAATTCTGATACATCTATTATGGATCTGGGAGGGTGGAGGAGTTTGTGATAAATCAGAAAGACGAACAAGGTGAGAGACCTCATGGAAACAAATGCAGAGACCTCATGGAACAGCAAAGGACTCTCTTCTACTAATGCCTTGCAGAGTGAGTATTGGATTGTAGAGTCCTGGTGCAGAACTCAAACCCAAAGCATTCTGAAATGGAGCCAAGAGCATGACTGACTGAACCATAAAGAAGCCCTTAATTACTGATGCTAAATGGAGGACAGATAAGACTTCTTTGGTTTGAAGGCACATGTTCTCCACATACAGGTTGTTATTTGAGTTGTGCAATTACACTGCAGAGCTGTGAACTTATCCAGTGTGTGAGAGAGTTACGTTGACTTTACATAGCTGAACTTTATCTGTGGGAGATGAGGTTGGCTAATACCTCCTAGGATTAGATCGTCAACACCTGACTCCATTTGAAGGAGGAGGCTGACCCTAGAACTTCCAGTTGTCCATTTAAGGATAAATCAGAATTCCATAAAGAACAAAAAGGGACAGACACAATATTTCAAATGTCAGCTCCAGACTAGGGTAAATGTGATTAATTATCAGAAAGGCCTCAGAAGTTACCCCTTGGTGGACTGGAAATTGGTGTGATGAAAGGAAGAGGCCAAACACAATGCTTAAAGCTTCCAAGTTGTGCGTACATGAATCTCTCCAAAATCAAGATTTCAGATGTCCAGAATGCCATACGTGAGCAGTTAATGATCTTGGCTGGTCTGCTAAGCTGGTAATTTCACCCTGGAAAAACAGTCACTCATCTTGTGGGGGAGAGAGGGGACAACAGGGTGTAGTAGCCTAGATGAAGCAAGGGAACAGCTGTAACAGAGGTGTGACCAACTGTTTATGGGCCTCCAAACACAGGGAAATCTTGGCTTTAAGGGTAAATAAGAACATTCCAGTCCCAAGCATCTGCTGCAGTTCAGACAACAGATGGAATCGCTTAAACTCAGCGAAATGAGGCCAGTCTTTTTCCCTCTTCTACTGCCATACTATACTTCTAAGTTATCTCCGCAAATACGTTCCAACAGCAACTGTGCTATTTACAAATGTAACGGGTTAGTTACTGGGACAACATCCATTTCATGAGCCTTATCCAGGCACACGTAGACTTTTTTTGTTCTGTGCTGAATTATATATCATCCACAAGTTTTGCGAGTTACATTGCTAACCCAAAGTAGCTGATCTTTTCCCTGTAGGAGTTGAGGGCATTTCCAGGATCAGACCCTTACTGCTACACTGGAATATTCTAAGAGCTGATACAATGTCAGTGGAAAGAGCCTTGTTGACTTCAATGGGGTTTGGATCAGGCCCATCGCCAATATTTTCCAATTTATTACAACTGCTCCCCTTATGAGATGTTGGGATTTATTTTTAGCAGAAAAGCCAGGGAAATTCTCTCCTTACCCCCCACCGCACCCCAATATACTATTTGTGCCACAGTTCGGCAACATTCAATATCTTCCCAACCAAGCAATAGATTTTTTTCCTCCTCCTCTAAATGTTTTGCTGTGCTTGGCATGATCATTTGTAAAGTCTTTACAACACATTAGGTATTCACTGTAGTACAACGCTATGTTAAACGCTACTTATTTCTCTAGTGAAGACAGGCTATTTGACTCAAATCAGCAGTGTTGAGACTTGTCTGTGGCTTCCCAAGTGAAACATTGAATTTTACAGATAGGAATTTCCTAAATAAGTCACAGGAGAGTCTGTTCCATCAGTAACATAACACACTCTTCTCCACGTAGAAAAGGAACATGCAGCCTGCTTATCATTGCATCTGAGGCCCTGAATCAATGACGCAGCAGCTCTGAGCTTTCATTAATGTGTATTTAACCATCATGTTCTCCTGTGTTCTTTATAATAATGTAATAGTGCTTTGCACTTATGGCACTGTAGGATTTCAAAGCATTTTCTGCAAACATTAATTTAGCCTCCTTTAGAGGCAGATGTTATCCACATTTTACAGGTAGAGAGAGGTGAAATGATATGTCATCAAGGTCACACAGCAAGTCAGAAACACAGCCCAAAGCTGAATTCCAGTCCCATGCTCTAACCGTTAAACTACGCTACTTCCCAATAGGAAGGAGCAGTGCAAGTGGCATGTACGCCTCATTCAATGCTTTAAAAAAATACTCCCTCCAATCCCGACTCCTTCAGCAATTAAAAGGGAACAAAAGACAGATCATCACATCCCAATGTTTAAAGGGTGGGAGAACACAAGGGTCATTTTAATTATAGCATCTGAGATGTACGATGTTGCTTGCACAGATGTCTGCAAACATAAATTTGTCTGGTGCAGACTAGGATATGGCTACCTTCTGACACATTAAGCAGTTAAGGGGATAAGTAATAACAGGCTTCCCAAACACATTATACTCCACCAGTGTAGGAGCTAAAACAGACTCTTTGCAATGACAGCAAGACGACAGGTTTTTTCCCCTGCAAAGAGGGAAACATACCCATAATGTGCAACGTTTAACAGTCTTTCGGCAGCCTGCTTTGGAGTAATCTGCCCAGTTTGGACCTCTCAGGACAGGGAATTGTTAGGCTTTGATTTGATCACATCCAACAGGAAGTGTACAAGCCAAGTAGCATCTTATTAGGAATTGTATCTTAGATTTTATATCAAGTGCAAAAAATGTTCATTAGCATAACATTGAGGCTACAATTTTAATCACGCAATCGTCAGAAAATACAAGAGTTTTGGAGTAACCCCATCCCCAGCTGCACTCCTGAGAACCATTTTGTAATTGCCTGGATCTGCACTAAACACAGTTATGATTAGCCGTACACAAAGAGCCATCAGCTGGAATGACTCGTTTCAGATCAAACAATAACCAGATAAGACAGAACAAAAGTAAAGTCTCCAGAAGAGAGGACACAGCACATGTCCTTCCTGCACTGAAGTGAACACAAAATGGCTGCTTGAGATTTACACAGAGAAAAAAAACGAACAGGTGTAACAGTTCCATAACTAAATTGTCTCTATACAGAGATCCACTTACTATAATCCCTGGCTCACCCATGTGCTCACCTGCTGAAGTGAACCATATTAACCTGTTGCTGAGTTCTCCTCTGTAGCATGAAGGAGGATGCAGATTCCCCCTGCTCACAGAGTCCTCCTACTGCTGTTTCGTCATCCACTAGTCTCTCTGGGCCATCAGACACCAGCAGCTTTTAAACTACTTTTAGCCCTCATCTACCCCCTGAAGAAGAGGTGGAATTAAGACCTCACTACCGAACACACTCTGCAGTCACCATATAATTAAATAAAGTCAGCACAGAACAGAGGCCCACCATAAATGGTACAGAGCCCTAACAGTACCCAGGAGCACAGGAAGCTCGGTTGTTTCTATCTCAGTAAGTGGCAATATGGTTGATTACCACTGTGGATCTTGACAAGGCTCTCAGCAGAGGGGGTATCATCAGGGCGATGGGTACTACAGGACATTCCATTCTTGCTCCACTCAGTAGCATAGCAGATACAAGTTTTCCATGCACTATGGAAAACGTGGGAATGGTCATATGAAAGGAGAGAGGAGCCATGACCAAAAGCAACTTTACAGAGTGGAGGATAGAAAAGACAGGGTAAGTAAATGCTGAGAAACAACTCTGCCTAGATGTTCTCTGAACCCTATCGGAAGGCTCAACAGCACACTGTCTTTGGCAGAGGAGCAAGGAAGCAGGTCATAGTGCTAGAAGGATCGGGATCGTCCAGAACCATGTAGATGTATGGCTTGAGTGTATATGGCCTGAGAAGATTGTGGTTCTATTTTATTCTACATGGGTTCTTATACTGCCCTCATCACCAAGATATCTGAACACCTTGCATAAGCAACATGACTAACATCTGTTGAATGTGATTTGTTCTCACTCTCCCGCTGTGGGGAGAACTGTGTGTGCAGCGTAGTGCTTTGTTTTGGGTAGAGTTTTGGAATTTGTTTTTCAAATGTCCAAGCTGCTCTCTGTGTGTGTGTGTGTGTGTGTGTGTGTGTGTGTGTGTGTGTGTGTGTGTGTGTGTGTGTGTGTGTGTGTGTGTGTGTGTGTGTGTGTGTGTGTGTGTGTGTGTGTGTGTGTGTGTGTGTGTGTGTGAGAGAGAGAGAGAGAGAGAGAGAGAGAGAGAGAGAGAGAGAGAAAAGCTCAGTCAGAGACATTCACCTTGCACCTGGAGCAGAAGATGGGGAACTTTGTGATGGCCCCAAGTAATTGGAGGAGTTTGTTCCACAGTGCCAGATCTGCCCTCAAGTAAGCTGTGTCTCCTGCACAGATGAGTTTTACCCTTCTGGTAGGAAGTTCCATGGTGCTGGAGGAGTGGAGCTGCTGACCCCTGTCCTTATTCTGGAGCTTTAGGCAGTCTTTTAGATATCTTCAATGGACTGGGCCCAGGGTAAAGGACCAAGTGCATGAACTTGATTCAGTATTCCATGGGAAGCCAGCGTAGACAGCAGAAGGCAGGTTTGATGGGTTTGTGACAGTCCACATTGCTGGGGATGCATGCTGTAGTGTTCCATACGACCTGAAGTTTCCTAAGGGCTGATGGCTTCATGCCCAAATATACTGCATTGCGGGAGATGACAAAGCATGTATAACTAATGCCAAGTCATTGTTAACTAGGATGGGATGGAGTTCCCTAGCCAACGGGGGATGGCAAAAAGCAGAACGTGTGGGTGCTGCTATTAAGAGATTAGTTTCAACAAGGAATTCAGGAGCAATTCTAAGCTATATACTGAACTGACCAATTATGGGTGCCTTCAACCACAGGAGACTGCATCATGGCTGAAAACTCTTCAAAGTCCTTTCCTCTGCCCACCAGCATCGCCTCTGTCTTGCTGGTTGAAGGTGAACCTGAACTGTTCTTCATCCATAAGCTGATCTCACAAGCTCTGGGCCACCTTGGGGGCAGTGGTATAGTTGTATGTGGTGAAGGATAGAGCTGTATGTCACCTGCATATTGCTGGTGCTTGAATCTATGTCCTCTGACTAGTCATCTAGTGGCTGCATGTAGATGTTGAATAGGACCAGAGAATCAATCGATCCTCAGTATCTCTGCAGTCCTTACTTACAGATGCACAGCAGATGCACGGGTGACAGGTCATGCCCACTGCCACCTTTGACAAGCCGCCTGTGCTGCATAAAGGTTGGGATGGTGTTACTGAGGCACATCTGAAGATATGCTTTCAGGGATCCTTTGCAGGCTAGGACAACATATGGCTGGTATGGAGTGCTCACACACACCATTTAGGAAACATTCAGTTCACCTAGCAACAATGAGCTTCTAGTCCCATTTACATTCCATTTCATTCTAGGACCAAAAAGCAAGGTCTAACTGATCCCATGTTTATATATCCAGTCAGGCAGGAGCATGGAGGAATGTAAATAATGATGGATGAACAGGGCCAGAAGCAAAGGAGTTCTTAACAAAGGCCTCAATCCTACACAGATTTATGCCTGTGAATGTAATGGGAGTACTCATGTGCATAATTCCAGATCAGGGCCTAATTGTATATCCCTTGTCTTTGTGGCAGAATGAAAAGCAACCACGGAAGGAAGAAAAGTCCAGAATACAAGAATATTCTTGAAGAGACACTGGCCAATTAAAAATATTTGCCTATTCTATGGAATTTTTTTGTATTAAAACATACATCTAATGTTCTTTTCATCATTTGTTTCCTTTCTGTATCCCTCTCACCTTGGACAAAGAAGATAGACCTGTCTGCTCCACTTTAATATGGTCTGCCTCACCGCATGCAGTAGCACAATGGTTGGGCTGTAAAACGCTGTATTTAAACCCAAACCAAAAATTCCACCTCCTTGTTTTCATAGATTTTAAGGCCAGAGGGGAACATGATGATGATCTATAGTGACCATCTGTGCATCATAGATAGGGCCCTATCAAATTCACAGCCCATTTTGGTCAATTTCACAGTCAGAGGATTTTAAAAATTGTAAATTTCATGATTTCAGCTATTTGAATCTGAAATTTCAGGGTATAGTAATTGTAGGGGAAATTCCAAATTGTAGGGGAATTCCAAAAAGGAATTGTAGGGTGGTCACAAGGTTGCGGTACTGCTACCCTTACTTCTGCACTGATGCTGGTGTCCACGCTGCCTTCAGAGCTGGGCACCTGGTCAACAGCTGCCGCTCTCTGGCTACCCAGCTCTGAAGGCAGCGCAGAAGTAAGGGTGGAAATACCGCAACCCCCCTAAAATAACCTTGTGACCCTCTTGCAACTCCCTTTTGTGTCAGGACCCCCAATTTGAGAAACACTGGTCTCCCCCCGTGAAATCTGTATAGTATAAGGTACAAGCACACAAAAGACCAGATTTCATGGGGAGATACTATATTTCACATTTTGCATGGTCATGAATTTGGTAAGCCAGAGATTTTACCCAGTGATACCTGCATTGCACCCAATAACTTGTAGTTCTACTAGAGCATCTTTTTAGAAATATCTGTTTAAAACATCTAATCTTAATTTAAATAAAATTCTGAAAACATTTCCATGAATAAGATGGTTGTGTTTTTTGTTTTTTTTTAAGTTTGACAATCTACAATTTGGGTGTAAACTATCAGACAACTTCTCTTTAGACTGGATATGCAAATCATTGATGATGATAAAAAACAGCTTAGGCTAAACTGATTAGAATGCTCTCCCATCTCCCAGACCCTTATAAAATGGTTTTCTTATGAAGGAAACTAACAGTACCGAAATGTAGCTGCTCAGCAGCTGCAAGTTTTAGCACAGCAGCATTCATAACACAATTAAAATTAGGTTTAAAAACTAAATGATTGTAAACAAAAATTATAGCACTTTCCTCTACCAAATTAAAAATTTACATTTCATGGGAGTAAAGCAGAGGATCTAGCCTTTGTATCCCATTAATCTTTCTAAAATATCCTCTGTTCTGAGGTGAAACTGAAAAGTAACAATGTGCATGCACAAATACAGGTTTTGCACCCTGGGAAAATTGCTTCTATCAAATCCTTTTTCATGGAAACAAAATAAGTACAAGAGGATCTCTGTTAATGCTCTTTCCATCATATATTAAAAGTGCAGGGTTTAAGCCCTTTTTAAAAGTAAAAAGCAATCATGATAAAAGTGAAAGAATGCCCTGTTCAAGAATCCATATCGTGCACACGCCTTTGCAAAAAATAAATTACAAAATCTTACCAGAACTTATCATGTAAAGCTCAGACCAGGGCAAAGGAGAAAATACAGATGATTATTGAAAGCTGTAAAGCAATTCTGGTCAATGGAGTCTGTGTGTGTGTTTCTGAGTGGGAGAGATTAAGGAGACAAGCAAACAGATTTAGAATGTGTACCAGAATGAAGTGAAATACAGCTTGCATCACAACATAAATCTGCATACAGCTGCTTATGGGAAAATGTGTGAGGGCTGCATCTTCCAGCCTGAGTGGTAAGGGAGCTATCAGCATGCCTTCAGAAAGTACTCAATTTACTCTCAGTACAACAAAGATCCTGATCTCTCTTGATATTTCACATACCCAAAAGTCCTAACACTAGTAGATCCCTACCAGGACCACCAGGAATTCCAAATTAACCATGACTAAATTTACTCTATGATTTCAGCAGAACGATCATACAGGAAATGTTGCAAGCATTAAGCAAAACACAGTTTAAGGTATGTGTAAATAAAAAAATTACATTAATACACAAACCAGGCTGGCAGGATTTATTCTGAGCGTTAAAAGAGCACCTACAACCCAAACCAGATTGGGGCTCCATTCTGATGGGCTCTGCACAAAGGGACTGTAAGCTCTTCAGGGCATGAGCCACCTAAATGGATATGACAGACATAGGGTGGGAGAAGGAAAGTACTATCCTGGGGACAGAGGCACAGACAAATTGACTGGCCTGTGGTTACAGAAGGAGTCTGTGGTACAGCTGGATATTGAACCTAGATCTCTCCAGTCTCCAGACAATACTTTATCCACAAGACCATTCTTCTCCTTTGATTTCATCATGTATAAAGGCACAACCAGGAGTGTGAGGCTGACTAAAACAGAGGGAAACACAGTCCAGGAGGACTCAAAGAAGAAAGAGATGGTGAGCCCTCACTATTCTATGCCAATATCTCCATTTTCTCTCACATACATGCACACAAAGTCAAATGAGGCATTCCATCCACACATTGCTCCATTCTCTCTCTCATTCTCTCTTAAGCATTCACCTGACATGCCTTCCTCCCTACATTAATGTTGAGAGCACCTCACTTCACAACACAATCCCCAGATGTCATTAGCAGGGAAAATAAAATAACCTGCACATTCTGCTCCAGCAAAGTCAAAATCCAGGAAGCGTCTGAAAGTACTCGTTATTGACCAAAGCCGCCTGATCTCCATGGATAGCCAGGAAGAGCTCAGCCCCTTGCTCCACACCCGCTCAGAATCACTGTGGCAGCAAGAACAGGTCCAAAACAAGTGAGGAGATCTTCATTTATTGAGTTTAACAGTTCTGATTTCTCCCACCTCCTCATTCCGAATGAAAACGAACTGGACATAGCAGCAGCAGGAAGCAATGAGAGTAGAAATTAATTTAACGGGGAATGCTGGACAGGGATCTTAGTTCTCCAGCAGGAAGGGGGTGGGTGTGAAGAACTGAGTCCTCACACACCCTCTCCTATGGTCTTTCACCCCTTTTGGAGGAAGAGCTTATAGAAACGATGTAGTCAGAGATACAGAATGCTATTTGCTGGCTGCCTGCCAGACATGGAGTAAAATAAGAATACTGGCTGTACCGCTGTGGGGCAAAAAACCTCCTAACATGAAGTCAGCTTTTAATTTATTTACTTTATCACATCTTATACCTGAGTGCACAGGGGAAACCATAACCGAGAGATTAGCAAGCTACTCTGTTCACCACCTTGGCTTGTTTTTTGTGCGTTTCAGACCCTGCAGAAACAGATTTGTCTCACTAAGTACATATGGCCTTATTTTTTAAGGTATCTAGTTGCCTCAGTTCCATGAGTTAGGAACCTAAATACCTATAAAATCTGGCCCTTAATTCCCAAAGGTTTGTATTGCTGCTACGGTCATGTCTCCTTCCCCTGACTTTTCCTTCTGCTCTGCAAACAATGCAAACTTTTACTATTATGTGTATTAAAGTAATGCCTAGAGGCCTCAGCCAAGATTAGGGCCTTATTACATGTGTATAGCGCCTAGTACAAAGCAAGAGACAGTTGCTGCCCTGAAGAGCTTACAGTCCAAATAGATAAGACAAACACAGGATGGGAGAAATAAGGTATCATTACCTCTTTTTACAGATGGAAAACTCAGGCACAGCAAGCTATGTGCACCAGGTCACTGAGCATGTCTGTGGCAGAACTAGGAATTTAATCCAAATCTCTGAACACAGTGCCTCCTTGCTTTGTATCTCCAATGCCCTTCACAACTTAGCTCCTCCTTACTCATCCCACACTTCTCCATGCCATTGTTCACCCCTTTATGCAGTAACTCCTCACTTAACATTGTAGTTATGTTCCTGAAAAATGCAACTTTAAGCGAAACTATGTTAAGCGAATCCACTTTCCCCATAAGAATTAATGTAAATGAGGGGGTTAGGTTCCAGGGGAAAAAATTTTCACCAGACAAAAGATATATAAATATTTTAGATAGATAGACAGACAGATAGACACACACACACACACTATAAGTTTTAAACAAACAATTTAATACTGGTACACAGTGATGATGATTAGTATCAGAAGGGTAGCCGTGTTAGTCTGGATCTGTAAAAAGCAACAAAGAATCCTGGGGCACCTTATAGACTAACAGACATATTGGAGCATAAGCTTCCGTGGGTGAATACCCACTTCATCAGACACATGTGGTGGAAACGTGATGATGATTGTGAAGCTTGATTGAGGTGAAGGAGTCAGAGGGTGGGATATTTCCTTTACTGCTAAATGATGAACTAGCAATTGGTTGAGCCCTCATGGGTTAATTCTCTCTCTACACAAGGCAGCAGGAATGGAGGGAGATATGCACATTTCCCCTAAGTATACTGCCTTGTTAATTAGATCAGCTTGCTGATAGGCGGCTGCTGCAAGCTCCCTGAATCCTGGTCTGTCCCCCCTGCTCTATGGTAAGTGGGGTGCCGAAGTTGCGGGGAGGGGGACACCCTGACATTAGCCCCCCCTTCTTGCCCTCCCCCCTCCCCATAGCAAACAGGAGTCTCGGGGAGCAGCTCCAAGGCAGAGGGCAGGAGCAGCACATGGCAGTGGGGGGAGGGACACAGCTGAACTGCAGGCAGCTGCTGCACAGGGAACTTAGGGGAGCGGGGAGCTGATAGGAGGATGCCGGTCCACATCGGTTCCAAGCCCCCAGCAGCTAGCTGCAAGGGGCTGGTCTTCCTGCAAGCAGTAGACAAAGCAGGTGGCTCCAAACGACGTTAGAAGAGAGCATTACACAACTTTAAACAAGCATGTTCTCTAACTGATCAGCAATATAAAAACGTTAACTGGGACGACTAAGTGAGGAGTCACTGTAGTACGATGAATGGCAATGGGGAAAGAGGATCAGATTTCAGAAGGAACCTAGCTGGGTGTGACACCAGGGGCTCAGGGTTGCAAGATAAGGCCTTGCCCACAGTGACAAAGGAAGCCAGTGCCAGAGCTGAGATTAGAACCAGCTCCCAACCCAAGTTCAGTGTCTTGCTACTATCAAACAAATGCACCCCTCAGCATTTAACACAGGCCCCCGTGTACGCTCGATAAAGATCTCTTTCCTACAACTCTGCCTGCCTGCTGCATCACTCCCTGCTAAATGAAACCTCCTTCCCTCAGTGCCAATGAGACCAGCTTCTATCAGATGTTTCTGCCATCATCTCCTCCTCATCTTCTTCCAACCTGCCCCCTCCACATTTTGCCTTTGCTGTCTGAGACTTACCTATTCTCAGGCAATTTCAGCACAATGACAACCCTGCCCTCCTAAGGCCATGCTGCAGTGGGGCCAGAGCATGCTGGAACAGCATACCAGCACTTTGGCAGTATGGAGGATGCCATTTTGTTATCAAAATGGTGTCCTCCGCACAGTATGACGCTGCCTGGAGAGCACCATTTGGTAGAGCTAAATGGCGTCCTCCGCACAGTATGCGCACGAGGTCATGCTGGCGGGGACATTCCCACACTTGCAGGGGAGTTCTAGTAGTGTCCATTCAGGACAAGATTTGTCCATACCAGAAGACCTACAGCAAACTGCCTGATTGAAATGGCTAGGAAGGAGGCAATTAACGGTCTACATAACCACATGTGCGTCTACCCATAACCCTTCCCTCTCTATGCTACACCCTCCTCTTCAGCTATGCAGTGGAGATGATCTTATCTATTGTATATTTGCACAGTGTCCCAGTGCAATGGGGCTCCGCTCCTGGCTCGAGACTTCTGAATGCTACTGCAACGTAAACACAAGGAAAGAAAGCATGCAGCACTCCAGTGATTTCTGCAGAGATGCAAATTTATTATCATTGTAACCACGCTAACAGAGAGGAAGGATGGGCAAGTGGTCAGGGCACCAGTCTTGGACTTGGGAGACCTGCAGGCTTAATTTGCAATTTAAGAGGTGCCGAGGCTCAAGCCACTTTTTATATTCATAAACTTATGCACCAAGGCCAGAGGTGCTGAGGCTACGGACTGCCAAGCCTAGAGATGACAGGGTTGAGCCCTGGCAAGCTGTGGCACAAATTAAGCTCTGGAGACCTGGGTTAAATTCCCTGCACTGCCACAGACTTCCTGTTTGATGATGGGAAAGTCGCTGAAGTTTCTCTTTGCCTCAGTTTCCCATCTGTAAATGGGGTGGGTAGCACTGCCCTCCCTCACAGAGATGTTGTGAGGACGAATACATTAAAAGGTGTTATCTTAAATACACATGAAAGGCGCTCAGATACTACAGTAATGAGGGAACATATAAAACAGAATAAGTTGTAAAGCTGTAGTGACTGGACCATAGGGTTGGGAGCTGGTTCTAATCTCAGCACTAGCACTGGCTTCCTCTGTCATTGTGGGCAAGGCACTGAACTTGTCTGCCTCAGTTTACCCATCTAATCCCACTTGCCTGCTTCAGAGGGTGCAGGTGCTGAAAGTGTTCTGAAGATAAAGAGGCAATATGTAGATAAAGAGGCAATATGTAAAGTGCCAAGTAGCATAAGAAATCTGAGCAGCCGCCAGACATCACTGAGCACAGCAACAGGCAACTCAACTTTTGTTAGGTCCCCGCCTCTGCACTTTTCCCAATATGTTCCTAACCAGCAATTAGAAAGGGCTCTCCTACCCACACTTCCGTCCAATTAGAATGGCTGTGTTTATAAAACAAAAACAATGCTGTGATGTTAATTAAGTTAGTGTTAGCTCCCAGCACTGGAGCAGGCAATCTGTTGCTTGAAAGCTTGAATACAAGAAGTACACACAGAACAGATTTTCTCGACCCTCAGCCTCTGCTGAAACCTAGTGGTATGGAGTCATCAGCAGGCCCAACAATACTGACTGTACTAATCTTAGCACTAGGCAACAGAAGAATGGCAGCAATGTGGCACACGTCTTGGACAGCGGGTTCGAAAGCACCTAACATTCTCCAGCAAGCCATTGGGATGGGGTCAGGTAGCACAGGTCTGTGATAGGAACATGGGATCAATGTAAAAGCAGTTCAGGTGGAAGGAGGATACTACAGTTCTGTCATCATTTGGATGTGAACACTAACACACTTTTAAGCCTAAAAAAACGGTTTGGGAGTGAAATCAGACACTAACTTGACATATTACAAAGCAAATGTGGCTTTGACACTAGTTCTGGGGCAGGGAGCTGATTTTCCTTAAATAAAAGCCCAATCCCAATTTCATTAAGCACAGTTCTCATTACATTTTAAGGGATTGTTTGGAAGGATAGGGGGAGGTTTTGCCTTACACTGTAACGTGTTAGGTTGCCCTTTTAAAATCCCAGATCAATACATTAAACTCCAAAGAATATCGCTAGTGTTCCTGAGGTTCTGTCTCTAGTCCCTTCCCTCCTTTCTTCCTGCCTTGTTGCTGGCGGGGCCACACTAGTTCTCATGACTTCTATTACTATTTCTGTGCTCTACCGCAAGCCTTTTCCTCTCCTAGACAGAGTCTCATCCCTAGCGCTCTTCCTTCACATTTCCTCCTGTGCATCCTGCTGCCAGCACAAATTCAACGTGGTGAAAGCTAACCTCCCCAAGCCCACCCCTCTCTGTCCCTTCTGGAAGTCTCTCTGCCATGCACATCACCCAGGCATGCAAACTTGGCATGTTATACTCATCTCTCTCCATCTCCCCCAATCTAGACTATTGCCAAATCCTGTTAACTCTTCATTCCTAGCTCTGAAACCTTTGCCAGAGTGGAGAGATGACCAAAATGAGGGAAATCACTTATTCTTTGCTGTCTGAGTAAAAATACTAAGTTCCTCCATGAGAAGCATCCCCTTCCCAGTGTTTGCTCTTGTGCCCTGCTCTTCTCTACCCATTATGACACTGTAACAGATATCTAAGCCTTCACAATTGCCTCTATGCCACACCTTACCACCACTCAGCACATCATGGTAACAGCACAGAAAGAACTTAGATGCTTCTGGTTCCCAAAACACTTGAGGAAAAAGTAAACTCTCCTATAATTTTTAGTGATTCAGGGCCTATGACACAATTGTGAAGTTTCAGTTCCAACCAGTAGAGGGCAGTACATGTGCACACATGCAGGAACACACCCCCTTGCCAGCTGTATCTTTGTAACAATAGTTCAGAGGTCTTTGGCTCACTAATCTTACCTACATAACAAGTGGTGTTGCAAGAGGGTATTTAATATATTTTATATACCGAGTTTTAAAAGAGAAGGCAGGATTTTTTTTTTAAAAGGGGACTGAGGGTGGTAGGCACCCAACTTCCAGTGAAATTTGAGTATATAAAGCCTTTACAAATTAAAAGACTCTATGGCCTCAAAGGACATCATCATCATCTAGTCTGACGTCCAGCATAATTAGGCTTCAAAAGGAGAATATTTCAACAGCTACAGACCAAGGAATTTTGCCCAACAAGATTATTCTAGTTTGGGTTCTCTGGCATTAAATTAAATTTAAAAATGAAAAGAGTGATTGTGGCAACAAAAATAATGAGTACCACTGAAGATGCTGCTCCATCCCAGGCATTTGTCACTCATAAAGCTGTCTCCAACTCTTCCCAATTAAACCACTCAGTTTTTCAGAGACAGATTTATGGCAGGCCATTGTGGGATGAACAGATGTCAGCTCTGCACAGCACCCAGTAGGTTTATAAAGCAATTTAACTCAATTAAAAGTCACTGAGCCAAATCCAACTCAAGCGTAAGGCTAAACTAAACTCACCTTCCCCCACCTTAAGTCCTCCCTCTCTCTCTGACTGTTGGAAATTTTCCTATCTTCCCCATCACCCAGGCTTGGAAACGTAGGTCCTGTTTCTGTAATGAGGCACCACAAGCGCACAGAGCCCTGCATGGAGTTGACTACAGGATTAGGGCTTTGGTATCATATTGGAGGAAGAGGATACACAGATGTCCAAGTGGGGAATTGCATCCTGCTTATACCAGGACCAAATTTGGTCCACAAACAACCCCTACAAAAAAAACACCACATATCCTGCTCTAAAAGAAATTACATTTAAAGGTAGACTGATCCCATGAGCAAAAGTGATTAACCACCACAAAATGTCTGGCCTTTGGTACTTTTACCATGACTAATCTATGGTTTTCACATATTTGCCATGGTAGAGTTGCAGCCCTAGTTCTAAATTAAGTCTATATTAATGAGATAGCACAGGTACTTAATCAAACAGTTCCTTGCCCTGTAAGGCTGCTTTGCATGTGTTTCATCAAAGGTCATTTGATCTTGGTAGGCCGACATTCCTAAAATAGTTGAGGGAATTCAAACATGAAATGAGGTTTCCAAGAAGGGGTTTAAAAAAAAATAGGTCAAGCAACTGTGAATGATAAGAGTAACCCCGTATCCCTTTGTATAATTTAAATGAATCTCTGTAAAAATCTAACTTGTGTCAATATAAAATAAATTAAATGCAAGAGGCTACCTTAAGCAAAGATGCAGATACAAAATCCTTCTGCCAGGTGACTGAAGAGAGACCTTTCCTCCTCTGGCTTTCCTTGTTGACATCAAAATGCATTTGTCTCCAACTGAAATCAGTTTAAGTTTCCAGCCTATTTTACAAGTTAAATAAACATGGAGCGCATTAAACACCACATATGAGGAAAAGATGACAGAAATGCAGAACAAGCCAAAGAGCTCTACCACAAGAAATTTCTGGTCTGCAAGGAACTTCACAGATGTGGCATCATTCTTCTAATCAAAGCAAAGAAACCTTACATTTAGTGATTAAATTATCTGACTTTTGCTTTATCAGGTTTGCTTCAAGCTAACCTGAAACAGAGCTTGCTGTTAATTGCAGCCTGCAGCTCTGCCCTGCACTGCTCACCAACTACTGAGACTGTTACCTTTCAACACAGAAGGTGATCTTCTATCTTTTTAGCCAACTCCCAAAAATAGCAGTCGCCCCACATAATTGTCCCTATGCGCCACAGCAGGAGGGCAGCATGGGGTGGAACGCTGATACTCCTCTCCCCAAAAACAGGTCCCTGCCTGTGGAGCTAATCCTACAAAAAACAATACTGTAGCAATGGTACAGTGATCGCACAGATTGCTACAGTACATTGCTGTAGGGTAGCGTTTTGGAACATTACTGTAGAATACTGTAGTGTAAGGATAATGGGAATCTTTCAACTGTTAGCAGTATAGGGCCTATGATACACAGCTGAGAAGTCCTAAATGCATCCTGCACAGTGGGCAGTAGTGGTACACACACACGCACCCTCTTTCATTGTATTCTTCTCTTTTCTATAGCACCCTTGAGAACTGCACCACATGGAACAAGCAGCTGTGACATGGGCACTAAGATGACTGAATTCCCACGCTTTCTTTAAATCAGAACCTAAAGAGACTCCAGCACCAGTGCGCTTCAAAAACAGCCACCTACAAAGATAGTTCAGTGGCCAGCTGTGCCACAGTCACCTAACACAGCAGCAGGGGAACAGAACTTGGGAACTTCCCCTCCAGGAAAAAACATGACTCTTTTACTTGACCACAAGCAAGATTTCTGTTAGCCATCAGTATGCCACATTCACTTTGGAGGGCATAGCCGCCCCATAGAGGGCCACAGCATGATCACATGCCCTTGGCAGGGCTGACATTCCACCCAGTAGACAGTAGCAGCACATGTGCTAGTCCAGGACCCTGACTAATATGCCTTCCAGCAGCATTCTCCTAACTGCTGTGGGGAATATGCTGCCCTGCTCTGGGGGTCAGTGACGAGCAGGAAGGGGAAAGCTCTGTGGCAGCTGGAAGGACAGATGGAGAGGAGCAAGGCAGGGAGGTAGTCATTGAAGTACTTACTGGGGCCCACTGGATGTTTGAGCTGTTAGGGCCTAGCGGCCAAAGTGCCTTTACCACTTCCTCCCAGTCATGGTATACCAACAAGTGCTGTATCAGGCCAAAGGGATGATTCACCACAGTGCAAGTGAGCCCACCAGGAGGCAGCCTTGCCCCCTTTTTTCTTGCTTTGCTTTTAGGCTTAGCTTTGCAGCTTTTTTTTTAAACCCCCTGGCAACAGCAGGAGCAGGTAGCACTCCTGACTGCTAACACTTGTGGGACAGTTAGTATTCCCAGAGGCACTGGGGGATGTGCACAGGACAGCGTCTGTCTGCATGAGAAGAGCAGGAAGAAGTGCCCTCGAGGGGATGGGACAAGACTGGGAATCAGGGCTGCTGTTTCTATTCTCGGATGTACTACCAACCTGCTGGGTAAGTTACTTAACCTCGCTGTGCCTCAGGGCATGGCTACACTTGCAGCTGTACAGTGCTGGGAGTTAAAGCTGTCTTCGTACAGCTGTATAGGGAAAGCACTGCAGTGTGGCCACACTGACAGCTACCAGTGCACTGTCGTGGCCACATTTGCAGAATTTGCAGCGGTGTTTGGAGTGGTGCATTATAGGCAGCTATCCCAGCATTCAAGTGGCTGCAACATGCTTTTCAAAAAAGGGGGGTGGGGTGGAGCGTGACAGGGCGCGTGGGGGAGACAGAGAGAGTGGATTTTTGGAGCCGACACTGTCGGCTCCCTGCCTTGCAAGTTCCAACCCCTTCCGCCACCCCTCTCTTATTCACTAAATGCAAATAGCCCTCTGTTTTTTTCCTCACAGAACAGATAAGCAGCTGCTCCGAAACAGACCCCCCACCCCGCTTCTCTCCTCAAGCAAACACTAGCTGTGGACATTCCAAAGGGATCCTCCTGCCTGCCTCTGCTCATTCACTGCAAACAGGAGCTGTGTTTGTTTTTTAGATAAGCAGCTCTGGGAGCCCCAAGTTCACAACAAAACAAACAGAGGCATCACAACAAAACAAAGAGTGTTATCTTTACTTAAAAGCATTATGGGAAGGTTCCGGAGGTCAGTTACAGCATAGTAACATTAATCACTGTTTACACTGGCATCCCAGTGCTGCAGCACCAGCACTGTTCTCTTTATTCCTCTCCTGGAGGTGGAGTACAACCAGCGCTGTAGCCAGGGAGATACAGCGCTGTATGTGCCTTGCCAGTGTGGACGGGGAGTAAGTTACAGCGCTGTAAAGCCACCACCAGCGCTGTAACTCTCAAGTGTAGCCAAGGCCTCAGTTACCCATCTGTAACATGGGAGAAAAAGTATGTACACACCTGATGGGGTGCTGTAAGGTTTAATGCATGCTTTAGTAAAACGTCCTTGGAGGAAAGGTGCTACATCAGGGTCTGATCTAGAGCCTACTGAAATCAATAGGATCCTTGCCATGTTGCTCAATGGGCTTTGCATTGGCCCTCAGCACAGCCTGAAACACGGCACGCACAACAGTAGAACTCAATGTACTGTACATTCCACGTCAGCACAGAGGGCAAACCAAACCAACAATCCAGATGTGCAGCATGATGCAAAGAGTGCAGCAGGCAAGCAGTTAAATGCAGGAGCATGTGATCAAAACCAGCCAATCCCCAGCCATATAAATCCTTGGGTAACACTGCTTAGGCCTGGTTATTTCTGTACGAATTTCCTAAATATGCCACTGAACTGAAGGGCACAGCTGGAACATTAAATGTAACAGACAGCTGGAGCGGCTATTCCTTCCCAAGGCACGTGCACACTTGTTTCTCCAGAGCCATTGCCTTATGGAGTCAAAATCAGCAAGAAGCAAGCATTTCCAAATTACAAGCGGAACGCTTATTAACTGCAAAGCATAGAAATTTAATGAGACACCTTGTCCTTCTAGTTAAGCATTAGCTGAAGCAATTTAATTGAAAGGGACTAGGATTTTCAAGGACTCATTCCTATCCTACAATGCTTGAAAATCTCCCTTTTCCCCAGCACATCCTTCCTCACAAAAGGGAGATGGGACAGCAGGGGAGAAATGCCTTGTCTTCAAAAGCAGCCTTTAAGTCATGTTCTTGACAAAAACCAATGACACTAAGGTGAGTCACTAACAATCCACTATAAGCTTCTTAGTGGACAGCAGTTCTGACTGATTTACACAGACAACATAACATGCTGTCACTCTTGGCCACAATCAAAGGCTACTAAATATTGACCATTCCCATCCCAGTGACCCTCCTTTCCTGACACAGTTTTTAGTTGTTCGTTTAACTTCCTCAAATGTGTGCTTTTTGTGCTGTGGATTCTCACGCCCCTCCCCTCCACCCCTCACAGGAGGTCTTTGAAATTTGATGGCAGGCAGAGGTTGCACAGCTTTCCAAATACCTCCAAGACACACTGATGCTGAGCACCAGCCCATATGGCCCCTTTTGTTTATTTACATTAATAACTATGTTCAGACAGGACCCAGTGTTGATCTTATGCCAAGGTAACTTCAGTGGGGTTATAAGCAAAACCAAACCCAAAGTAATTACCAGTCCTGGACCCCATCCTGCAAGGTACCGAGTGACCTTAATTCCCACTACAGAACCCTGCAGTATTAAGCCCTCAATTAAGATCATGCAGAGAAATAATTAATTCAGGGTAAGAATTCAGGGATGACTCATTCATATTTCCCTTGGTCCATAGATGGGCCACACTGCTCTTGCACAGATGGGGGAATTCATCCACCACCACTGCAACATTCTCCTAAGCTTTTGCTGAGACCTCTCAGAGGCCCCTCTACCCCTCAGTGGAGCTTGTGTAAGGACCCCGGGGCAATAGGTAGCCAGAAGCAGGGCGGGTGGGAGGAAATTAATATTGTCCCTTCATCCACACTGCAGGGATCAGGGAGGAAAGAAAATTAATTCCTCACCAATTCCATGACGGAGAGTCTTTGGGGCAACCACTGACTGTTGGAGTCTGGACAGAACAACCTCAATGGAATGCACAACCCCTGCCCCCCACCCTCATACAGCATATCTCTGCAAGGGAAACTTTATGTAGATTCCCCCCTGTTCCCCCCCTCCAGACTCCTCCAGTAGGTTTTCCCTCAGAAGGGGGTAATCAGGCCCTTTTTTAATTGACTAATCTTTACTTCCTCTACCTATCCTATATTATTTATGACTGGTTTATTATTTGTATTACAGTAGTACCTTGAGTCCCCAATTGAGACCAGGATCCCATTGTCCTGGGTGCACATATACATAGGAAGATACAGTCCCTGTCTCAGAGAGTTTATAATCTGAATAGACAAGACACAAACAGCAAAAGGAAGAATAATTATCCCTCTTTTACATAGTGGGGACTGAGGCAGAGGCATTAAGTGACTTGCCCAAAGTCATTCAGAGTTTGTGGCATTGCTGAGAATTAAACCCCGGTGTCCCAAGTCACAGTCCAGGGCTTTAACCACTAGACCAGCCTTGCTCTATATTATTAGTATTTCTTTCGTTTTGACGTCTCCGCTGTGCGTGAGGCTTTTGTGCCCATGACTACTGTTTTACTCTAAACCATGGAAATAACCATTCAAAACAAGGAAAACAGCTGGGTCAATATTACTAATCTGGCTACAATGTGTATTTAATATAGCATCTTGGCTTTTTGTGTGCCCCCTTCCACTACCAGCTAGTGAATTGGTTATTGCTCTCAGTCTGTGGTTACTTCTGATGTCAGTCTCTATGGAACAGCTGGTTACGCAACTTTAAAAATTAAATAACAAATATTTTTGTTTAAAAAAAAATCTACAAAACATGCACACAACAATCAGTTTTTTAAGTGATATTTATCCATAAAATGCTGCTTAAAACCCCCCAGAGAACCAGAGGTACAATCCAGCAGAATGTTTAAAGTATCTTTGCTTTTTATAATAAGGAATGGATTGTTGTCCAGTGGTTAGAGCAAGGGGGATTGGGAGTCAGGGCTCCTGGACTCTATTCCCAACTCTCCCACTAACTCATTGTGTGACCTTGGGAAAGCTAGCAAATCACTTAACCATGTTCTTAAATCCCATTGACTTAAAGTTTTAAACACGGCTCACATACTTTGTGGAATTGAGGCCTATAACTCAGTTTACCTAACTGTGAAATGTAGACCACTTCTCTTATGGGGTGTTGTGCAGCATTGGTAACACTTGAAACACTTGTATGAAAAGCTATGCAGGTGTGAAGTAGTACATTTTAAATATATATGATCGGTAAATTATAAATACCACATATAGGCGATGGTTAATTACTATATCAGTGTGGTAGGCACACATTTCTGTGAGCCCAAAGGCCTCAAAGCAGGAGACAAATTTCATTACAATTTACAATAAGGAGACTAGATACTGTTCTGTTTAAAGTATCTCCCAAGAGTCATTTTGGGGAACTAGGATTCTTCTGCACCGCAGAGCAATGTCATAGCTGGTTCACTAAAAAACAACAACAAAAACCACCTTATATGCAAATCTGTTGAGATTCTGCCACAGTTGGGAGTTAGTTGATAAATACTGGGGGAGGAGGAGACTCAATGCACAATTAACCAGTTGGACTCTTTGCCACAAGACGTCTTTTGAGACCAGGAGATTAGTGAGGTTCAGAAAAACATAGGATGTTATATGGATAACAAGAATATCCAGAGTGGTTCTATTAGGGATTTAAAAGAAAAAACAAAAACATAACACAAGAGTTTTGGAAGGGAGATGAACCATACTGCTGCAGGGCATAAGCCAATTTCTAAATTCATAGAGGTCAGGAAGAAACTTTCCACATGGGCAAGTTATCCCACAGCTGACTACTGCAGGATTTCTTGCATTGTCCTCTGAAACAGCTTACACTAGCCTCTGTTAGAAACAAGATACTAAGACGAGATGCACAGCTGGTCTGATATAGTATAGGAACCCTATGTTCCTATGAGTGTGGCATGCACAGTCAAAACAGTGATCATGTTTTTTGTAATCACTTCAAAGCCAGTTATTGCTCTTATGTCACATGCTGCTCTAGAATGCTTTCTTACTGCAGCTTACTCTTCCATTCACATCTGCAGGCTCACTTATAAAAATCCTTCTTTGAGCCCAGAAGAGTCCAAAGGGGCATTCAAGATTCAAAATTGGGAAACCACCATTTCTGTCATAAGCAATTACCCTGCAGCAATAGCATTTTCTATGGACATTGGGAATCTCTTCCTAAAGGTTCCCACAGTGTTTCATAAACTATCCACACACAGGGCACCACTGAAACACATCCACCTCTGAGGCAGCACTCAGTTGGGGAAGCAGGAAGAGAAAATTCTGGACCAAGACAACTGGGAAAACCTCTGGGTCTATGAAAAATACTATGGGGGTATTATCTCCATTGTACCTTATACCTAACATATCGCTTTTCTAAGGGGTGAGCAGGCATTCTTTGCTGAAGGGAAAGCAGTCACTGAACCATTTGCCTAAGGTTCCAGAAGTCAGATCTCTTACCATGCAATCTAGTTAGCAAAGTAACATGCAATGCAGAGCAGGTAGTGAGACAGATTGCAGATCCACATGGCACACCACACAGCAGCAACACCTTCCAGCATCCCTAGGGCAGAGTGTCATCTCGAGGCTAGAGCACTGGATTGCAAGTCTAGACTCCTGGATTTTATTCCTGACTCCGCCTCACTGCAAGACCGTAGGCAAGTCATTTAAATGTACCTCAATTTACCAATCTGTCAGCCAGGTATAACACCATCCATATAAGGGAGTTTGTCAGCCTTGAAAAACCCTTAGATGTATTGAAAGGACTCAGCCTCACATAATACTTTAAATCCTTCCAGATAAGTGCAAAATCTCCTCCTATTCCTTGGCATTCAGCTACTATTCCATCATTATTCCTAAGTCATACAAACAATAAATAAGATGCTGCAGCCATTTGCTGATTGGACCTTTCTCTGTACATTATATTCCACCAGTTCTCAAAGAATTGTTTGTTTAGTTTAAACTAGATTCAGACACCACTGTCTAACATCTGAATCACGCTAACGCTTCATATTCATCAGTGTTCAGGGTTGAGCTCAGTATAAAGACCCACATATGCTGTGGCTTTTACTCAGACACACTACACTGCAAAGCAAGTGGCTTGCAGGCAGTTGTATAACCAAGTACTTAAAGCTAGTTCCTATTTGGGGAAACCCAGCTGCAGTTGTAATGTAACGTCCCTGTGCCATATGTCACACGAGCCCATCTTTAAATACATATCCCTCTTCTTTTGTGCTACGTTCCAGCATAAACCCTCACTGTTTCCAAAGACAAAAGTAATAGGAAGCCATGTGTAGTAAAATAAAATCATTCTTTAGAGACAGAGGTAATCAGCCACCCTTGGGAGCCAATAACGAAGGTCAGAATAAATACAGACTTGGTCAGCAACTGCTAAACTGTAGGAGAAAATGAAAGATAATCCACTGTGGGGGGGCAAGGGAAATCTTTAATACTTAACACCCAGACTCTTCTAGGGCTAATTATCCTGGCTGATTCTCAAATATTAATTTGTCATTTCAAATCAAGAGCCTCAGAAACTGGAGATGGAAATGACTTACCGGATCTAGAGGGTAAAGGACTGTTTCCCTGTAGTTTTTCGTTGAGCAGGTAAATAAGGAATTACTTGGCTTACCCTGCAACTCTTGCTGAAATCAATGGAGCTGTGAACGCTCACCACTTTGCAGGATCATGTCCTCCTTGCCTTCAAAATAACAAAGATGAGGTGATTTTGCGAGAACACATCCAAATAATGATGATATATGGAGATATAACTATCTCATACAACTGGAAGGGACCTTGAAAGGTCATCAAGTCCAGCCCCCTGCTTTCACTAGCAGGACCATCCCTGATGGATTTTTGCCCCAGATCCCTAAATTGCCCCCTCAAGGATTGAACTCACAATCCTGGATTCAGCAGGCCAATGCTAAACCATTGAGCTATAACAACAATCAGGAAGCACAAGAGACTATTTTCCCCTGGTTGGTATAATTACAAGTTAAAATTTGTCAAACCTGTTTGAAACATAAAGAACCATTCTGGCTTGAGTTCGGAGAGGACCACACTCAAAATAAGTCATGGCCAGGTGGGTGACAGCACAGAAGTTAACTCTGGGTAACTGAACTCCTGTTAACATTTCTATGCTCCTTCAGATTGGCACCCATCACTACTGTATCAGAGTGCCTATTTTATCGAAGAACTGCAGCTTCTCATGCTGGGCCTTACAGCACATGTAGCTGTATAACCAAAAGGGAATGTCATCCTTTTTACTCTGCACTGCTCCTTTTAACATGCAGGAGGTTTTCCACCTGCTCTCTTGGGTTTCAATCAGATCCAGAACATTAGGCCTGGTCTACGCTAACAGGTTTTGCTGGCATCATAACATCAGCTAGAGATGCAGCTTGTGCCAACATAGATACTTTGACAAAAGCCCCAGGGGAGATGCAGTTATACTGGCAAAAAAGTGATTTTGCTGGTATAGTTTACTTCACTCAGGGAGCTGGTATTAACTATATTGGCATCTGTTCTAGGACATTTTGTGAGGATAGTTACAGCAGCAAACCTTTTAAGTGCAGACATGGGATTAAAGACTTTATATTTCTTCTTTCTTTCTTTATATGTCATTTCCTTAATCTGAAGTTATCTAAATCAAACCCAAAAACAAACAAAAAAACCCCAAATACACATGTGCACGGCTTGGCAAACAGACACGGGGCTCAATCCTATACTTCACTGGGAGCTGATGGCACTCAGGCGCCTCCCGCAAGCTGTTTAGCACGAGTTGAGCCTATAATGAAGCATGTTGCTGTTTCAAACTAACATGCCAGCAGGGTTGCTGCGCTGGTTGGCATGGACAAAAATATTCAAAACACACATGTAAATACACCAACAATTTTAACAGGCCCTGGCACCTTACACAAAAACCCTCACACACATTTACCACCACACAACGAGTACTAAGATGTAGTCTTAAAGCCATCAGCACAGGAAAGACACCATGTATTATGCTGCAGCACCTAAATAGTTTGCAATTACAAACATCTCTGACTGTTGTTCTGCCTTCAGAGTGTAAGGGCCTTCTGCTTAATGTGCAAAAAATCATTACTGATTTGCCTAAGGCAACATAGAGCAGAAAGATTGCACACGTTTCTATGGAAACAAAATTAGTAGAGTAAAAACCACACTCATGGGTATTGTAAATTATTTACCAGGACAGGCCCCTGTCCATTAAGATCTGATAAAAAGATTTAAAGGTAATCACTGGGCAGAGTGTTGCAACAGCTTAGTTTGGGTCACTGAAACCGCAGTTGAAGAGAACAATTTTGGTTTTCTGGCCGTGTGTACTGCATAAACCATTTTTGTTTAGAAAGCACAACTCCCTCCTGTTCGAAGAGAGGGGGCCACACAAATCAACACAGGTGGTGGTGAAGTTTGAATGTTAAATATCTTTCAGATCCTGCATTTTTGTCATCATATTTGCAGTTTGGAGATTTCTTTGGTGAGGTGAAGGTGCAGCAGGGATCGGGCTGAATGATATGTGATTGAAGATAAGTGGATGTGCAGCCAAGGATGCCATTCTGTGCTCCAGATTCTAGGCTTTAAAACAAAAAACAAGTCTCTCGCCCACATGGCTGCACCATGTCTAAGGGTATGGTCTGCTATGCAGTAAAATGCCCACAGCTGGCCATCTCAGCTGACTTGGGTTCGGGCTGCGGGGCTATAAAACAGCAGCGTAGATATTCAAGTTCGGGCTTGATATTCCTGGTATTTCTAAAGGAAACCACAAGAAGGGTGAGGGGAGGAAGAGAAAGAAATACTTTCTTAGAACAAAAACTCCACCCCTTCCTTTCCCTCCCATCGTTCAGGACTTCTTTATACATCATGAACAAACAAAAGATGGCATAAACCCAATTTAAAAAAAAAAAAAAAGACACTAGCAGTTCACCTTTAAGGCCCATCTGAAAGAGGACACCTCCAGCAGTGCAGCACTTCTTAATACACTTGCGGGGGCACTGTTTAGGTATGACTCGGATATTAACAGTGTGTCACCAACACCACTTTTGCAGCCTTTAGGTGTTTCCTGTACAGATCGTCCATCTAAATACAAACCTGACATGGCCCTACTTAGCTTGCAAGGATCATACTTATAAGTTAGTATCACTTGAAACCGCAGATAGAAAAAAATGGAGTAATTCAGTCTCAAAGCCAATAGGCATTTGATTGGCACACATGCAATCCAGTGAATGCATTGAACTGACATCTAGGTACAGCTACAGTAAGTGTGTGTTGTATTCTTGCTAAGCAGTGACACAGCATCTTATTTAAAATAGCCCTCCTCTTTTATTCTCCCTCACACAGTGTGACATGGCTCAGTGAAGGAGAAGCTCCTTGGAAAACTAAACTTCCTGGTGATGGATATTTAATTAACACTAGTATGTCAGATATCCATCCTCCAGGGAAACAACAGAAATGTTTCCAATGAACCTTGAAAAAAAAGGGATATTACATCTTCTGGTACATTTGGGCTCTTAGAGGATAAAGCTACAGTTCACTAAAAATTGTAGTTTAAAGTTTGCTGTTTCTGTTGGCATCCCGACACAACGGACAAGAATTTTACATGGAAAATACATGGAGAGATTAAACTGGATTTAAAGTCAGTGTGATGTTCAAATAGGCTCTAAAACCCTTTTCAAACTTGGAAGCACAGCTTGGACGAATTGCAAAAAAAGAACAGGTACAATACATTAGGGCATATCTGAAGGTGGTACTAATTATAGAAAAGTTGAAGGGTCCAGGATTACATGATTTCGACACATGAAGAGATGGTCAGAAGAATATATAGGAAACAGGGTGTTAAATTTAGAATTGGAGGGTAAGAGAAGGGTTGGAAGACCTAAAACTATCATACAAATGATGTGATTAGCGAGGAGTTTACGAGGAACTGCTTCAAGACAGACTAGAATGGAGAAGGACACGATGAGCCGACTCCACATAGATGGGATTAAGGCTAGAAGATTATAAGATTTCTCAATGGCAAGAGAAGATGATGGCTTCCTTCCATTGTCTCATTTCGACAGATGCCTGAAAGCTCTGGGTTCAGCCTAGACACAAACAAACAATAATGCTGCTGCTGCCTCCACCACCTCCTGTGCTGATTTATTATGGTCAGCCACTGAGTAAGGATAAGGTCTTCCCCAAAACCCCATTATGCTTCCAATTAATTTTTAATTAGCATAATTAATTTCCACATATAATTCACAATGCATCGCAGTCCAGATATTTTGGCCAACCCAGAGCAAAGGCAATTGTCCGCCAATGGTAGTTCACAATTTAGAACAGACCTAAATGTTGACATGATTAATTACTACATCTCTACCCCAATATAATGAGACCCGATATAACACGGGTTCGCATATAGCGCAGTAAGCCCCGGGGCTCTGTCAGCGGGGCTCGGGCGGCGATTTATAGGGCCCGGGGCTCTGGTTGCTGCGGGGAGCCCTGGACCCTATAAATAACCGCTAGAGCCCTGCCACTGTTACCCTGGAGGTGCGGCAGCGGGGCTCCAGTGGTGATTTAAAGGGCCCAGGCTCCCCGCAGCAGCCGGAGCCTGGAGCTCTTTAAATCACCACTGGAGCCCTGCCACTGCTACCCCGGGGCTCTGGCAGCAGGGTTCTGAGGGTGCTTTAAAGGGCTCAGAGCTCTGTCCGCTGTGGGGAGCCACAGGCCCTTTAAATCACCGCTGGAGGCCTGCTGCTACTACCCCGATATAACGGGGTATCACCTATAATGCGGTAGGGATTTTTGGCTCCCGAGGACTGCGTTATATCAGGGTAGAGATGTGTCTGTATTGCGGTAGTGTCTAGATGATCCATTGTGCCAGACACTGTACATACACAGAACAAAAAGATGGTCCCAACCCCAAAGAACTTATAGTTAAGAGTATAAGATGAGATATAATAGGTCAATACAACAAACAGAGGGAGAGCACAAGGAAACGATGAGACAATATTGGTCAGCATTATAGGCTGTGTTCCCAGAATATCAGCAGCTGAGCTTTCTGTAGGCATCACAGCAGAGGTCAGTTTTAAGGAGGGATTTATAGGAGGACAATGAGGTGGCTCTGCGGGTGTTTACAGGGAGCTCCTCCCATGCATAAGGGACAGCATGATATAAGTTGTATCTATGTGCAAGGATGCCAAATGAGTACCGTGGGACCGCCTTAGACAGTTGGGGGACGGGAAAGCAAACATGCATTCTTATCCATTCTCTTTTCTGCCCTCCTCTCTCCAATCTTGATCTTAATCATAACTAATAACAAAATAAATTAACTGCATTTTTGTTAAGCTTATAAATTTATACCACCTGGGCTGCACTTGTACCATTGGGAGGCTTGTCCCCATCTTTCCCTAAAATCTTAGAGGGAAGAAATCCTGTTAAATGGAGAACAAGTCCCAAATGTATATTAGGGGAGTTCATAAGCACATCTGTCTCCTCGACCTGGGCAACGACTCCAAAGGGTGCTAGTATAATGGACTTAATCACTACAGGATAACAAAACCACTGCTACATCTGCATTTCTAAGAGAATATTGCCGTTTGTAGGACTGCCACAGAAATCTTAACTAGAATGGTTTTCATTCACCTATGCATTGCATTGTTATCCAGGTATGTCACTCCCTTAATTCCACTGCAATCTTCATCCAAACCTGCATTGCCTTGCATCTGACAAAGTGGGTATTCACCCACGAAAGTTCATGCTCCAAAACGTCTGTTAGTCTATAAGGTGCCACAGGACTCTTTGCTGCTTTTACAGATCCAGACTAACACGGCTACTCCCTGATACTTCATCCAAACCTGCAATGCCACTCCTCTATTGTTTCCTTAAATCCCAGCTCTACAGTCCAGCAAATAGAGAATGCTGCAGCTTGCCTCCACAACCATGTAAACAGCACAACTGCATTATCCCCCACACTCCACTGACACCACTTCCTCCATTGCAAGATCCAGTCCACATAAGTATTTCTATATTCCCCTCTCTGATCTCCCCATTTGTCTCGCTCGTTTCCACTCTGTCCCTTCACACAATCTGGATACTCTTGGTGCAACAGCTTTTTCCATCAACTCTCCATCTCATTTCAAATCCCCTGTGAAAACAGTTTCTATCACTTCCCTGTACCTGCTCTTGCTTTGTTTTCTCATCACTCACTTTCTAACCAAGTTTTATAGCCCCACAAAGCATTCTGGGACATGGTTTGCAGGGAGTGAACCAGTTCAAAAAGTTGGATTTCACTGCTTGATCTAATTTTAAGAAATGCAAGCTTCAGAAGTAATTCCACCTAATAACAGAGAGCCAGAAATATCCAGGTACCTCTAGCTTTGACATAAGAATGAAGAAAAATAAGGTTTGAAGATGCTGCTATGCCTGATCAACAATGAGAATGCAATTCAGCACACCACACCTTAAATGTTCTGAAGGATATTTACATATTCTGGGGATGTTACACTTACGTCAACTGTAAACTGCTGCATAAAAATATTGAGAAAAAGAAGATATTGTTATAATTGACTCTATAATTAGGTAAAATGTTAAAATCTGCTTCAAGACTGAATATCACTGCAACTTACCTAACAGATAGGACATGCTTCATTCTCCAGAGACGATCTAACTATTTTCTTATTTCTAGTCAGTTAAAAATTTGCTTTCATGTGACTGGACAGCAAAAGAACCTTTAAAACAGGTATGTATAATTAAACACACACTTAAATGCATCCATTTGCCTTAGTTAATAAAGGCCTGCTTTCTATCCCTGCCTCAGTGTGGCCTTCCAAGAGGACAGAGTAGCAAATGAGAAACTGACAAGCTGTCAGACAGAAGGAAGAAATATCATTTCCCGAAGTCAGAGCTCATTTTCTAGCAATAACACCAGATATAGAGCTGAAAGGAAACGCCAGGAGCACAGGCAGCAGCATCTCAACAGACAGACACAGCTGGCACAGACACCCATTTAACTATGTGTCCTGGCTGGGCTTTGCTTAAATGGGGACTATTAACGGATATAGAGGCAGCCCCTTGGAATAATAAAATCCATTTGCAAATGCAAGAACACAGCAGCTAAAAAGCAGGTTAGTATTAAAACTACCTTCTAACTGAAGAAAAGATGTCAGATAAAGATGAACATATTACATTGCAAAACAAAGTTATTTTAAGGGCACCACTTTCTGCCATTCCACATGTACTTGGCTAGCAACAAATTATGCAGATACACACATGGTTTGGTTGATATAAGATAATTATTTCAATATTTGAAAATAGAGGCAGTAAATATACATGTGGCAACTACTGTCAATTAGCATTGGCTAAGTGGATGGCATAAGTGGCAGCAACCTCTGAAGAATCTGCTCAGCTGTTATTGGAAGATGCCCAATTTCCATCTGCAGGTTGTTTTTGCTGAGTTGGAGGCCAGATTATGAAACGGCCTATTTTTCAGCTAGAACAACAACAGATGAGAAAGGGAAACTACAGTGTCCTCCCAGGTACCAAAAGGGAAGATCCCAGACATCCATCCTTTTTATATTCTCCCTTTGTTCTCTTTCTTTTTCTGTTCTTCATCCTACTTCCTTCATGTCCTCTCGGAGCCAACAGCTTTTGTGGCAAGATCGAAGGACAATGCAGAATAGATACATTCATCTCATACACATTGCCACTCAATGTGGGGATTCAAAGACGTTTTTAGATTTTTCTGAGTTTGATGGTGAATTTCACCCTAGTGCAAAAGAGCCCACAAAAGGCTCTAAAGGACTTGGGTCCAGATCTTCAAAGACATTTAGATACTTAACTCCCATTGACTTCAGTGATTTCAGTAGGAGTCTGACACTGAAACACCTTTGAGGATTTGGGCCTTATGCCCTGTTCCAACACTTCTAAGAGTCAATGTGAATCTTTCCATTGACTTCAATAAGCTTTGGTTCAGGTCCTTAATACAGAGTTTTTAAAGGGCCCTGGTGTGAATTTCACAGTATTTCTTTGCTTTGTATATGCAAAGAGGATAACATGCACTAAAAAGGAATACACCTCTACCCTGATATACCGTTGTCCTCAGGAGCCAAAAAAATCTTACAGCGTTATATTGAACTTGCTTTAATCTGCAGGACCGTGCAGCCCCACCCCCTCGGAACACTGCTTTACCGCATTATATCTGAATTTGTGTTATATCGTGTCACGTTATATTGAGGTAGAGGTGTATTATAAAAAGACAAAATGGCCCCATAGCCCACTCTGTAGAGGCTATGGTTATCGACTTTCTCTGATTGCCATTGAACAGAGAGAAGAATTTTATTCTCTGAGAAAGGATTCTCTTTCTACACATCATCTGAAGTTTGCAAGATCCAGAATTTAAATTCAGGTGGATTGGCTTAAGCAAAAGTTTCTATACACACGCCAGGTTCCAGTAACTCAGCCTTGCCTAATCTTTCAGCAGCAAAGGCTCAAATCTGAGATTTTGGTCCTCTGCCTCAGCATTGCAGAATTGTGCATAACAGTTTATTGCAGGGGCAAAAACACTGTCACTGTGAAGATGCTGCATTAGGCTTAAAAAACACTCATGTGCTCTAAACTACTGCAGGAAAACGGACGTAAAATTGGTCTGAAGCAGTGTTACTATATACCACTCTGGAGGCTGGAAGATGGAAACTGCTATGCGAGAACGGACTAATGATCCATCTATTCTGGTATCCTGTGACCGACAGTAGACAGTACCAGATGCTTCAGTAGAGACGTAAGACTCCCCATAAACAGAGTATTTTGCAATAACCCAGTCATGGGGGGAAAAAAATTACTAACCCCAAGCACTTAGTGATTAGTTTATTTCCTGAAGCATTAGGATTTGGTATCCCATGTAAACCTGTAGCCACCCTAATATTGAGGATATTCTTATTTTTCATATGAATGTCTAATATTTTTTAAGCCCTAGTAGGCTCCTTGCCTCAATGGCATCTTGAAGGAGTGAGTTCCACTGGTTAATTAGGCATGATGTAAAAAGAGCTTGACATCTGTTGCCTTTTTATTTGAATTGAGTGTCCCCTTGTTCTCCTATTATAAAAAGAGAGGCATCCACTTTATCTTCTCTATACCTGTCAGCATTTTATAAACAGACCTATAACTAATCTAGTATCTAGGAACTTATCTGGCCCCCATTACCACAGTATCTGTGCAACCTCATAACCTTAATGGATTTATCCTCACAACACCCCTCTGACGGCAGGGCAGGGCTATTATTTCCATTGTAGAGAGGGGGAACTGAGGCACAGAGACTAAGTGACTTGTCCAAGATCACACAGGAAGTCTATCAGTACAGAGAACTGACCCCTGGGTCACCTAAGTCCCAGGCTAATAGGTTACTGCCCTAACCCCTAGACCAGCAGTCCAAACCCCATTTTAATGGGGTCACCAGGGCCAGCATCAGACTTGCTGGGACCCAGGGCTGAAGCTGAAGCCCAAGCTCCACCTCCACCCAGGGTAGTGGGGCTGATGCTCCAGCCTCCTCTCTCTCCCACATTCCACTGGGGTCATGTAGTAACTTTGTTGTCAGAAGAGGATCACGGTGCAATGAAGTTTGAGAACCCCTGCCCTAGACCATCCTTCCTCTCATCACTACTAGTGTCTCCTGCTTAAACTAATCAATTCCACCCTTTTACTTAAAACCATGACTCCTCAGGGCTCCACCACAAAAATAAAGAGAATCCAAAAATATCATGACTTTCCAAAAAAAAAAAAAAAAAAAATCTTGATATTTTAAGCCATGATATTGCACCCAGCCCCCTCAAGTGATGATTTTTGGGGACAGCAGTACAAATGACTGCAAATAATCTCTATAAAATTATCTTTGCCAAAAAGAAAATGCACATTTGTCAGGAAAGAAAAACAAACAAATTTCAGGGTGAGACACTGTGGCCTTTGTGAGGATTTGACTCTGCTTCTTCAATGTCATTCTCTTAAAAAAATTGCTTCAGTTCTCAGTCATTATTGAAAATCCAGTGCACAAAAGCAAACAGCCCATTTTCTGCGGAGTTTTTAGAGTGAGAAAAAGTTTTCCTGACATGCTGAAAAAAGGGGGATGGGTGGAGTACCATATCAAAGAAGGCAGAAACAACTAAGCTCTTTCCACACACTGAAAGGATAGAAAATGACTGGGAATTGCTCTGTATTCAAGGAAAGTGTGTATTAAAAATGAATGCAGTTTCCCTACCAAATTTATTGCAACTGTAAAAAAGTCTCTCCTATTCTGACTATATTTTCTGATGTCCAAATTGAAACCCATTAGACTTTAATAGGCTTCAAGTAACAGAGGAAACAAATGAAATGATGGAATATTTAGTAATAAGCTACTCTGCTTTCTGTGAGAAGACAGCTGTGGCTCCCCAGGCCTGCAATCCCTCTGAGATCCCTTATCAAAAGGAGAGTGCTCCTCATTACTTGTCACATGGATGCTGATAAATAGAAATACAAGAGGAACCCTATGCCATGTGGGAGGCGGGAACTCTGCCTTCCCGAGAGCCTCCATGTTTGCAAGAATGGCAGGTCACTAAGCCATGTGCAAATGAAAGTGGACTTAAAAGGAAAGGAATTGCACCAGCTGTCTCCAAAGGGAACATTAATTAAAGGGGCAGCACTCCCACTCATTTGCCTTGGAGCTCAAATAAATATACTATGGGGAGCATGAAAGTTACAGAATTGCTTTTTCTTCCCACCATAAATAAAGCGTGGGGCGGGAGGAGGCAGAGGACAAGATATGGCTGTTATTCTCATCCCACCCAGGAAACAGGGATTGGGCTCAGATTCATTCAGAAGTTGGTGTTTATTTTAATTTCTTAATCAAATTAATCTGTGCTGACTTTCCCAGTGGTAAAAGTGCAGCACAATTCAGCAGCAACAACATTATATACCATTATTATGGCTCTGCTGTAATCTTATTGCAGCTGAGCCACAAGCCACTGGGAGTTGAGAGCACTCAGTCCCCCTGTAGGATCAGGCTTGACCAGCCCTCGACTGTTGTGTTGCAGCACTAACCTGTGTCCACACTGGAAAGCTTGCATTAGCAGCTGACCAGGCAAGCTTGCTTTCAGTATGCCCTATATTATTCTTTGTTTTGAGGTAGCGCTCTGGAAGTTCTATTCATGGGCCGGGACCTCACGGTGCTAGGTACTGTACAAACACAAAGCAAAAAGATACACCCTGCCCCAAAGAGCTTACCCTATGCTCTCATCATGCCAGCTAACTCATCACATTCTCATCACTGCACATGATGACTGATGGGTTTGTGTGTGGAAAGAGGTTGAGTTAATGAAAACACTAAGGCTAAAACATGTGGCAATCCACCAGCGAAGACAAGTCCTAAAAGAGAGAGCCCCCTTTTCAGTAGTCTTTTAAAGGATGGATGGATGGAGCGAGCTCATGCTGCAGGGAGATGTCCTCATCCCAGGGCCCCAAATAGCACAGCCACTATGGCCTGCAGGTTTAAGACATGATGGCCTGATCCTGTAAAGGGCAGTGTCCGGACACAAACACCACTAGAGTTTAGGGGAGATTTTATGCTATAGATCAGTGCTTCTCAAAGTTGGGCCTCCGCTTGTTCAGGGAAAGCTCCTGGCGGTCCGGGTCGGTTTGTTTACCTGCCGCGTCCACAGGTTCGGCCGATCGCAGCTCCCACTGGCCGCGGTTCGCCGCTCCAGGCCAATGAGGGCTGCGGAAAGTGGCAAAGGCTGAGGGATGTGCTGGCCGCCCTTCCCGCAGCCCCCATTACCCTGGAGCAGCGAACTGCAGACAGTAGGAGTCGTGATCGGCCGAACCTGCGGACGTGGCAGGTAAACAAACCAGCCCGAACCGTCCGGGGCTTTTCCTGAACAAGCAGCGGACCAGCTTTGAGAAGCACTGCTACAGATTGCTCTTACATGTTGATATGGTAACACTCAAGGGCTCCAGTCAAGATCAGGGCCCTGTAGTGCGAAGCACTGTACAAATACATATGAAGATACTGTTCCCATCCTACATGTTTCTAATCTGAAAAGATTAAAACTACAGACCCCACTCAGTGTTTCTATGCTTAAGGTATAAAAGAGAGTGCAGTTCTGCCCCATAACCAAAACAAGGTGAGTCTTTTCATTGTGAGGTCAATTACTGTCTATCAGGAGGACAATTTTCTAGCAGTATGGCCTAAGTTGAGCAAAGCACTTCAGCACATACTTTAATCCCACTGGGAGTTTAAAACATACTTAACTGAATCAGAGCCATGCTGTCTGAGATCATGGGGTGGACCTTAACTTCATAATCAGTTTATAGACAGTCCCAATACCCCACCTCTGGCAGTAGCTAAGACCACAGGCCTGATTCTGATCTCACATTGGAGTCAACCAGGTGCATCTCCACCAAAGTCAAGTGAGCTACAACAGCGCAAGAGAAATGAGAATCAGCTCCCTAATGTTTCAGAGGAAGACAAACATAATGCACAGACCCAGCTGCATAATGATGTAGGTGGAGGGAAAGCTCCTTTTTTGACCCCTGAGCATCATACAGAAGCACTGGATTCGGTTATCTGTGTCATTGTCTCAGTTTGCACAATCATTATCATGAAGTTATCCAAGCCCTTTTATAAAATCTGGCCAGAGTCTGACTCCACAAACCTCCACAGCAGGGAACGCCACAGGAACTACACGCTGGAAGCAGAGTTTTCTTTTTGTTTGTTCCCAAACTACCACCCTTCAGTTTCATCTTCTCTTACACCCCACCCATATAATCTCCCCCCTCCACTCCACCCCACCCCAAGGAATCTCTAAGAGGTTATGTCTACACTGGCAACTCAAGGACAAAATTTCTGTCTTTCAGAGGTGTTAAAACACACACACACACCAAAGACAAAAGTTTTACCGATGACAAGCACCGGTGTGAACAGTGTTTTGTTGACAAAGCTAATGCCACTTGTTGACGGTGGAAGTTTTTTGTCGTCAGGCGAGCCGACAAACTGCGGCTACACTGTGCGCCTTTTAACAGCATGGCTGTAGCAACACAGCCATGTCTCTAAAAGCTGCATACTGTGGCTATTGCCTAATATTCTGTCTCAAAAGAAACAAAGCACAACAATTAGTCCTTCACTCTTCCCCATACCAGCTCCCACATCCAAACTTCATCTGAAGCCAGGGGGATTGTATTAGCGAATGTAAACACACATAGTCAATGCTAGAGTTGCATCCAGGGCTCCTGTTGCAATACAGGAGACATTAGCCTGATCAGCAAGTTATCAGCATGTAGAATACCTGATGATTACAATGTGAGTTGCATGCCCAGGGGACCTGTCTAGTTGGAGGTTTACAATGAAGGAGCAAGCAATTAATCTCCATCATCTTTCATCAACAGTTTTCTACTCCTACTATAGTTGCTCATGAAAATACTGGATATGCATCCAGATTTTTACCATAAGCAGCACAGCTTCAGATAACACAGTCAACCACTGTAGATTCTCCCCCCGCATCCCACATAGAGGGCACTCTGCATTTGTTTTGGAAGGCATACTTGGGCAAAACTGATTTCAGGTGCAAGTGCCAGTTGTGCTCTGTTGCTAGCAGCAGCCTTTGGGGGAAAACTGAGTATTGTGAACTCTTCAGGTCAGAGACACCATTATTTTCTGTGTTGTGTGTAAGCTGGGGCCAAAGGAGCTAATGTTATCCTTGGATGTGTAAACTGGTGAATGTCAGGTAGGAGCAGAGAGCTTATTTTACGTCTGTATTTGGCACTGGTGCAACCACCGCTGGAATATGGTGTGCAGTTCTAGCACCCACAATTCAAGATGTTGATAAATTGGAGAGGGTTCAGAGAAGAGCCACAAGAATGATTAAAGGATTAGACAACATGCCCTAGAGTGACAGAGTCAAAGACGCAAACTATTTAGCTTAACAAAGAGAAGGTTAAGAAGTGACTTGATTACAGTCTATAAGTATCTACACAAGGAATAAATATTTAATAATGGGCTCTTCAATCTAGCAGACAAAGGTATAACACGATCCAATAGCTGGAAGTTAAAGGTAGACAAACTCAAGCTGGAAGTAAGGCATAAATTTTTAACAGTGAGCAATTAACCATTGGAACAATTTCCCAAGGGTTGTGTTGGCTTCTCCATCACTAACAATTATTAAATGAAGGTTGGATGTTTTTCTAACAGATCTGCTCTAGGAATTATTCTGCGGGAAGTTCTGTGGCCTGTGTTAAACAGGAGGACAGAGTAATAGTGGTCACTTCTGGCTTTGGAATCTACGAATCTACATGTGGTGGAAGGATGGTCTAGGTGTATGGCACTAACCTAGGTCTTTGGGAAGCTGGGTTCTGGTCTACTTTGTCACAGGTTTCCTGAGTAACCCTGCATGAGTCATGGGGGGCTCTCTCAGGTGTTGCCCCTAATCTGGCTCCCACACACACACAAACTCTCTCACTCAAATGTGGTGGTGCTTGAAACACAACCCCCATCCTGGGCTATAGGCTAAAGCCTAAGCACTGCTTACATTCAAGCTGATACCTAGTGCCAATCACCTGAAGTAACTCTGTGGTGAGGACATACCCTGGGTCTTGCTGTGCCTCAGTTCCCCATCTGTAAAATGGCGATAACAGCACTGTCCTATCTCACAGGGTGTTGTCTGAATAAATACATTAAAGACTGTGAGATGCTCAAATGTCCAGTGATGGGGCCACAGGAATACCCCAGATAGACAGACAGTATGTAGATGGGGTAGGTAACTCTTTGCGAAGTGCTGCATTAGGAAATTCCCAGACACAAAAGAGTTCAAGTTCAGCAAGGGAAATAAGAGTGTTTTCCATTTCCCCTGTTTTTGGCAAGCAGGCACTCTCTTTATAGCCATACATATGGACAACTAAATACATTATACTGTTCAGAGATACTCTCCAGCTATATTGGTTTACAAGGCTGGCAGTCGATTGCTCAGGACTGGCCATGGCACTGGTGCTTTACTAATCAAGAATGAGACAAGCTAACAAAACTCCCACTGCTACAGCCCAGCTGCTTTGCCCCTAAGCTAGGGTAGGCGAGTTCATCTCTAAGGGGTTTGTGGTTAAGGTATAACAATTTGGCATGTACCTTGCCCTTCCTCACTGCAAACCAAAACCCCATCAAGTAGTTTTGTTTGTCACACAACAGACCATCCCAGTTGGAAAAAGCTCTGGTACCAATAAGCTGTTTTATAGCCTTGCTCAGGAAATGCTGTCATTCTGTACTTGGTTGCTTGCTTCCAAAGACCACACAGCTGTACTTCGTATAAATCCCCTTAAGCACAGAGCTTTGCATCGCTTTTTCTCCATGCAATAACCCCATAAGCAGGTCATATACTGCATCAAGACCTGGATCACTACTGACTTTTCCCTAGGAGTAAAGCATGCTTCCTGCAGGGGGAACAGGACTGGGACTCAAACATGCATCTCCTGGCCCTGGGGCAGTAAAGAGCAGCTCTACAGCTTTACCCCAAAGCCTTTGCACGCAAAGCATACATGAAACAGAAGGCCAAATTCTCTGCTTGGACAAATTGGCACAACTCCATTAACTTCACTGGAAATGAACCAATTTACAGTCTGAGAATTTCAGATTGGAGTGAGGAATCACTGTGAACTGATGTACTAAAAATATGAATACTTTGCATTTGTATAGCCCCTGTAATCCAAAGATCTAAAAGCAACTAAGCCTAACAATAGTTTCACAAATGGAGAATCTCAGGTACAGACTACTTTCCCCAGGGTTGTACAGAGAACACTGACAATCAGTGGCCAAGCTAATAACTGTTATTAGTATGTAATTATTTATATTGCTGTAGGCCCTCAGGGACCAGGGTCCCATTGTGCTAGGTGCTCTACAAATGCATTAACAAAAAGACAGTCCTTGCCCCAAAAAGCTCACAATCAAACTAGGAACAGGAAACGGAGGAAGAGATGGGAGAAGATTCCCAATGCCCTGCTCTTAACTGCTAAACCTGGATGTCTCACATATATCTGAGCCAAACTTAACACAAAACTCCCTGCAAGGAGCCTTTTATCTCAATGATATTTCCTTATTGGAATTATTCTACAGAACAGAAATAGGACTTTTCAGCTTGGAAAAGGGGAGACTAAGGGGGGATATGATAGAGGTCTATAAAATCATGAGTGGTGTGGAGAAAGTGAATAAGGAAAAGTTATTTACTTGTTCCCATAATATAAGAACTAGGGGCCACAAAATGAAATTAATGGGCAGCAGGTTTAAAACAAATCAAAGGAAGTTCTTCTTCACACATGCATCCAATGAAATGGGTATTCACCCATGAAAGTTCATGCTCCAATACGTCTGTTAGTCTATAAGGTGCCACAGGCCTCTTTGCTGCTTTTACAGATCCAGGCTAACACGGCTACCCCTCTGATAGTTCTTCACACAGCGCATAGTCAACCTGTGGAACTCCTTGCCTGAGGAGGTTGTGAAGGCTAGGACTATAACAGGGTTTAAAAGAGAACTAGATAAATTCATGGAGGTTAAAGCCATTAATGGCTATTAGCCAGGATGGGTAAGGAATGATGTTCCTAGCCTCTGTTCGTCAGAGGGTGGAGATGGATGGCAGGAGAGAGATCACTTGATCATTACCTTTTAGGTTCACACCCTCTGGGACACCTGGCATCGGTCACTGTCAGTAGACAGGATACTGGGCTGGATGGACCTTTGGTCTGACCCAGTATGGCCATTCTTATGTTATGTTCTTATCCATACATGCCATGCAATATTTGAAAACAAGCAAGAACCAAAGAGATTAAGAGTGCAGTGGCCTTTATGAATTAACCAGCTAACATAAGCTATGTTTAAGTCAGCACAAAGAAGTTATTGCACATTGGTGGCTCAAACTCTCCAGCATACATAGACTGCTCTAAGCACGACAAATTGAACAGCACTGGGATGGAGTTTCAGATAACTGCTGAATTGGGCTCTCTTAGGGCAAAGAGCAGCATAGCAAGTACCGAGAAAGTAATGAGCTGGTAGGCAAGCAGCATGCTGGTGAAGAGACATCGTCATGCAGCTGCTGTCTCTGCAAGTTCATCAGGCAACAAGATTAGAACGAAGTGGAATGCTCCTGCATTGTGCCGTCTGCCCTTGGAATTTAAAATACTGGCCACCTACATGAATTACCTACCCAGGCCTCTCCCCAAATAAATAACATTAATTCCATGATGACTGGGCTAGAATGAGATGCAAAGACAGTCTGGGGGAAGATATGTGAGAAGAATTCCTACACAATAAACTGCATCAAAGATAATAAATTTATGTTTGCCCAGCACCTTTAATCCAGAAGGATCCCAGGCAATTTACAGACTGTATGTGCTATACAGCATTCACTCACTTGCCATGAAGTGCAGCCACTTCTGGGGTGGAAAATGGCAGCTGTTTAATAGCCCACAGAGAAGCGGAAAAATACTGATATGCTTCTCCAGTTGAAATTAGAAAGGAGACTATTTTGAGCAAGCAAAATGCCATTACCCACATTGAACTGTAGCATGGACTTTAGTGTGGACAGCCCTTCCCCATAACAATGTAAGGGCACTGCCTTCAACAGGTATAGCCAAGATAAATTTGCAGCAAAGCCTTCACCTTGAACATACAGTCCCAGCATACAGATAGCATAATCACCAAGTGGAAATCTCACCTCTAAACAGAAATCCTACTTCAAGCCAATATGCTTCCCAAAGACTTACAGGAGTGGTCTTGTATTTGCCCAACTGAGAAGTCTGACTTTCTCTGGGTCCAATCCTGCAGTGGCTTCATGCTTGGGACTCCCACTGAAATTAATGGAATAAGGACTCGTAACAGGGCCTTGGAGCATGTGTGCATCTCAGTACATCTTTTGCAGCCCTTTGAAACTGGAGCTGTAGTTGCAGCTCCCATGCCTGCTCCCAGTCACGTGCCCTAGAGCAGTGGTTCCCAAACTTTAACAATCTGTGAACCCCTTTCACTAGAATGTCACGTCTCGCGAACCCCCTCCTAAAAATGAATATTTCCAGGGATTTTCTCCTTTACCTGAGTATACATTATAAAAGCAGAGATCTTGGAAATATAAAATTTGTTTTTATGACATGCTTATTACACACTATTTATTATTATTTATCATTACAGTATTTTAATTACATTATGAAAATGGCAACACTCTTCCAAGATCTCACTTTTGTAGCTTGTATCACTTTGAATAAACCTGTTATACAACAAGGCTTGTATGTTTCATCAAGGAGCACCAGATGTGAAACAGCATGAAGCTATTTAAGAAGACAACTCAAAGAGTTCCTCCTACACAAGCTTTCAGGTCCTGAGCAGTCCAGGCAAACAACACACATTACAACAAAGCTTAAACTTGTCCTTCATAATAATTTTTAAAACAATATTAGCTGCCTATTTAATTTTAAAAACAGCAAAAAATATCCACCTCCCTTTCCATTTCTTATAAAGAGTCTTGAAGTTGAAATCTCCTCAGTGTGATAGATATGGTTGCTTTGATCTGCTCAGCTCTTGGAAGTCCAGGGGTCCCAGGCTGCTGGCCCCGTGCTGCCCAGGGTCCCCAGGGACAGCTCTGTCCGCCATTAGAGAATATTTTCCCGAGAACCCCCTGTAACGTTTCATGAACCCCAGTCTGGGAAGCACTGCCCTAGAGGGAACCACACAAAGCTTCTGGCCTCCTGGGCACAGCAGCAGGTGGCAGGTACCCAGAGTCAGGGAAAGCACTCTCAACATCTGTCAGGGCAGGAAGCAGGACCTGGCTGGAATGAAAATTCAGCCAGGAAGCCCTGGAAGAAGTGTTATAAGGACTGTGAAGAAACCTGAGGGCTGTGAGAGGCTGGAAACAAGGGCCAGACAAGGCTCTAAAGGGCTGCAACACCAGCTGGGACACTTGGTTCTGAATCTTGCTTTCTAAGGTCCAGAAAAATCCTGAGCAAAGGGAATGAAGTGGTGCCATTGCTTGGAGCACAATTTCCCCTTCCCCAGCTGGTGGTTCAGCCCACCAGCTCATACAGCTACTCACACCCAGCCTCTGCAGATTACATTCGCCTCAGGAAGAGAAGGCTGTTTCTCTCATCATTCACACTGCCCAAAACAAGTGCCATGCTAGGTGAGTCAGAGGCTCAGCTCTTCTCTCGCCAACTTCTGCACCACAGCGCGAAAAAGCAATTGAGCTCCTGCAGCTCTTCACTGCCACATGCTCTTCCTGTTGTGGCTAAGCGACAGTGCATCTGCGTCAAATCGCCGCAACAGGTAGACCACTAACATAAGGGGAAAACCCACATGAGGAAAGAGTCCCTGACAGAAGCAAAATGACACACAGGCAAACACACAGTGTTCAGCACTGCGACTAAGATTCTAATCCAACTTTTATTAAAGCGTCAGAAATTCTAGAGGCAACTGCAGAGCTCACACACGCATAGCCCTTAACTCATCATCTCCATCCTTCCCCTGCTTCCATTTGCCCTGAGCGCTTACTGTTTCTCGGAACAAATGAACGAGGTGGGGTTAAGGCAGGGTGATTGAAATATTGCAGAATAGCTGGAGACAGGAGAGTGAGGTGATCTGCACTACTGGATCCAAACGGCGTAGGTGGCACTAGCCCAGAGTGGATAGGGGAGTACATTTCAAACATAGCACACAGCTCAGCACTGTTGGCAGTGTCTGCTCAGCACTGACAGCGCAGGAGATAGCTTAGCAAAGCATTGCATTGCTAGAGAGGGATGGGGAAGCTAACTTCACCAGCCTGCCTCACAGCTGGCTCTAGCAGTTGTGCTCAGACCTACAAAATGATTTCCTACCCATTTCCACCAGACAACAGCCAGTTCTTGTCCACTAGACTCTAGAGGCAAACACACTAAGCACTGGTCTAACTCTGCTCTGACTGACTTCTATAGAACTACAGTCTGGCCAACACTGAGTGCTTTTGAAAATCTTACCCTATGATTGCATGGCATGACGGCATTAGGATTTGACGGCTCTGAGAGGGAGTCCTATGCTTACCTGGTTCAAGCCACGTTAAAAGTGTGCACGCATCAGGCAGTCTTACCCAACTTCTCACTGCAGGAAAAGCGGAGTCCAGCTGTAATTGCAGAGGTACATGCATAGCTGCCAGCATTACAAGTATTTCTGTCTAGAGACAATTGTCCATATAAGCTAGATGTCTGGGGGCCATGAGGTCACCCATCTCTGGATGTTTCTGTGTGCTCTCTGGTGCATTTTAGCACTTAGAGCGATCTTTATATCCAATTAATTTCAGCACACACACCCCCAGCGAGTGAGATAGTCAAGCAGTATTGTAGCCATTACAACAGAAAGATTAAGCGATATGACTAATTCCAATAAAGTTATCTGTGTCAGAGCTAGGAGCAGAACCTAGGAGTTCCTTGCTTTCAAGTACTACACATTGTCCATTCGGTATCACTGTCTCCCCTGCTGTTGTGCTGCCCTTTTGTGGCTAGAGGCCATACTAAATGCCTAGCAGAGTAGGGATAGCTCAATAGGGGGGAGGGATAGCTCAGCGGTTTGAGCATTGGCCTGCTAAACCCAGAGTTATAAGTTCAACCCTTGAGGGGGCCAATTGGGGATTTAGGGATTGGTCCTGTGTTGAGCAGGGGGTTGGACTAGATGACCTCCTGAGGTCTCTTCCAACCCTGACAGTCTAAGTTCAGCTGCAGGGAGGAAACTTGCAACAGCTCTCCTAATATCGATGGTAGACCATGCTGCATTAGCCCCTAACATAACTGTCAGATGTTCAACCTTTCTGCAAAAATTAAGGAATCTATGGATTTCACAAGTCCCAAAGGCCAACCTTGAGTGGCGGGGTTAAAACAGACAGAATTACCTGTGACTGGGGGTACCATGCTTTTCCCTTGTTTCCTGTATCCAGCTTATAGACACTTTCACCAGCCATGAGTTTTGCCATTTCTAGCACTATGATCTTAGTGAGAAGGGCCCAAGATCTACTGCCATTGTTAAATGAAAGCTGAAATTTACCCTTGACAATGGTAGGTCTCCAGATTCATGATGGGGTGAGAGAGAAGACCTGTGCAGTGGGCTTTGCAGGCCCCAAAACCTGGCTTTGCTTGCACTAGGAGCCTGAATTGCAGACTCCCTGACGATCCCATTGGCTTCAGCTGGAGCTGTGGATGTTCAGCAGCTCTAAAACTCTGTAGCCAGAGTGGTGAGACCCTCACTTGTATAAGAACTGGTACCAAAATCATCCAGGAGTTCAGAGAACAAAACTTAGCTTAGTGATGAGAGGGACCAGCATGAGAAAGCAGTTGTTTTGAAATAGCTCTTGCAGTACTGCCAGCCCCAAATGTTCAAAAGTTGTGTTGGGTCCCCAAAGAATCATGAGAATGGCATAAGGTTAAATTAAAAAACAACAAATTTGAGGTTCTTTACTCCAAAAACCCTTCCGGTGTTTGAGCCTTTAGGGGTCACATTTCTGAGTCTTTCACAGCAAATATGAGGGCTAGAAATTGATTTTTTTTAAATGTAACCTGAGATTCTTTACACAATCCCATGTCTCCAGGAGTTGGGACTTTAAAAAAATACCAATGTTACAAGATGTAAAAAGAAACATAAACCAAGAATAAAGGCGTGATCCCATATTCCCTGTTCAAGTAGAGCTCCCATCAATGTCAAAAGACATTTTATCTGCATAAAGTGTATGAGTTCAAAGCACCCTTTCTGTGTGGGTATACACACTGTAAACAAGAGTAATACAAGTCAGTCATCTATAAGAGCTAAGAACAAATTCAACCCAGTCTGAATCAGCATCCATGGTGCAATCAAAAGAAGGCCAGGTTTGCTGTGGCTTGGGCATGCAAGATGTCAGTTAAAAAGACTGCATGTCAGAACTTGTAATTCATTCTTTGATTAGAACTCTGGACAGCCTCCTCGTAATCTGCGCTCTTTGGTTGGCATCTTAACTGCCCTGATACAGGTGTGCCTATAAACTGGATACAGTGAACAAGGAAAAGTTATGGTACCCAAAGACATTCATTTTTAACTACTATGTAATAACTTAATGTTACCCATTGTTCAGTGTGTTTCACATTCCTTCCCCTTGGTAGCTGATCCACAGAGGATAACTGCCTGCTACTGCTCCCAGCTGATGGGAGTTACTTCTTAGGATCAAATGGCCAAGATCTCTGGTTTGGTGCTGAAGTTTCTCAGTTCAAACCCTGCTGATGATCCCTACATGGGGAAAGTTGCAACATTTATAAATATTAACCATCATAACACAGAGGCAATTATCCCCATTGTATAGTTGGGAAACTGGGGGCTGAGTGACCTGTGCAAGGTCACAGTGAGAGCCAGCACTGGACCAGAGACTGAAATTCAGGCATTCCTGGCTCCTAGCCCAGGCTCAGATTATGTCTAATGGCCAGCATAGCATGTTAATTGCCCAGAGGATGCTAAAACAGAGCAGTCAGGGTGGATGTGACACAGTGGGAGGGATTCGCTTCCTCTCTAGTTTACTGGAGCACTCAATACATTGACTCTCAAGGAATCAGCTCCTTGCCTTCTTCAGCGGCTGACAAAACGCAATGAGGAGAGAGAGAGACAACAGGAAGAACTAGGCAGATAAAGTTCATCTTGCTGTTCTAGTGGACATTTCTGAAGGGCTAGATCAAGCCGCATAGAAAAAGCTGGGTTTCCAAACCTCCCGAATTATATGGTGGTGGGGTCCCATTACCTGATCTTGGACCTGGGTCCAGGTTCTGTGGCTTGGGTCCATTTTGCTAACCCAAGGTATCTACCAACACTTCTGTCAACATCCAGCACTTTCCTCTCCTCCCACCCTCTCTCTCAAGCAGACTGAGAAGGAGTTAGCCGCAGGGGAAATTAAGGAGCAGCCCTAGAAGAAGCCCCACAACCTTATCCTTAACAGGCAAGTCTAAAGCGAGAAAGCCCCATTATTGGGCATTTCCACGCTGACCCTCATATCATTCAGCACTGGGATGGGAAACTGGCTTCTCTCCCCATGACTTTCTATTACCATTCACTGCTAGTTAGCAGCAAAGCCAGGACACTAGCAAGGACGAAAATTAATTAACAAATAATATCACTTTAAAGGCGGTTCTTTTTAGAATCCGCCTATATCTCTCCCTTCCCCCTCTCTTGTTTAGATGTTCTGGGCTTGCTGCTTGTCAAAGGTGCAGAGCACTCAACTGCAGCTGAAGTGCACCTCTGGAAAAAGGCAGGCCCTGAGTGCTTTTCTAGACACACAGCTTCTCCACCCAATCCCAATCTCTCAGCAGTGGGAGCTATAATTAACACATGCTATAACTAGCCAGCAACACTCTGAGGGGTTTGCAAGAACTTCATTTCTGACTGCATTTGGGCCAAGGATGCATAGAATCTCTCCCTCCCCCAGTTCTTTTCATGCCAAATGAAATTATCTTGGTGGTCAAAGCTTTACAGCTTTGATGAAAAAAGATCCTAGGGACTTTTACATCAAAATGTGACACTGAGCGGTGTGATGGCAACTTGCCAGATGCTGGAAGGCTGCACCTAAGGACAGAGAGTTGAGAATGTTTTTGTAGATGGCAAATAAACACAGTGCTAATACCTGCTGGGGCTTGTAATCTCCCAGATAAAGGAAGAGAAAGTATTCTGAGGCAGAGGGATGAAAGGCTGCAGTTTATCTGCCACCTTAGCCCTCACCTTGTGCTTACAGGGAGAGAGAGGCCAGCAGTTGCATTTTAGGAATCCGTTGGCTTATCTGACCCTCCAGCAGTACTTTGGGTGCCCACCCCGCTGCCCCGATTATCACAAGGAGCAAGTGAAAAGAATACATGAAAAGTACCTACAGCACTGAATGGAACTCTCAGATTTTAAGGGCAGAAGGGACCATAAGATTACCTAGTAAAACCTCCTGTGTAACATGGGCCATACAATTTCATCTAGTAATTCCTGCAGCTAGCCCAATAACTCGTGCCTGACCTAGAATGAGAGACAGTGTGTGGCCCAGCTCCTCATGGAATTTAGGCTCCTAAATCTCAATGGTTTTAATGAGAGTTAAATGCCTAAGTACCCTGGAGGATCTGGCTCTGTGTGTCTTTCACCTCTAGGTCACTGGCTCAAATCCAGCCAGGTCAGTGAGCTAGGCAAAATGACTTTGGCCATTTCAGTTTGGCTCCCAGTGGATAAATGTCCACACCACATAAACCATCATCTCAACTGGCGTGAACTGCTCCCCAACCTCACTGACTTGGCACTGTCAGCACAGAGGCCAAAGACCAAATGTAGACTGAATTGCCTGGATGCACCTAATAGCAGGGCAATTTCAGGGGCCAAACTTACAGACCCCTCTTCTCCTGATAAGTAGGATTTTACCCTCCAGGGCCGTTCACCTGACACTTCTCACCAGTGCTCAGATTAAGATTTGCAATGTTGTTGTTGTTTTTTAAGGATCTGTTTTGATTTAAATAAAACTGTTTGTTGCTGAGAAACCTAATTAGGAGGAGAATGGAAAAACAATCAATAAAATTACCACGTGAATGACTGCTTATAAAAAACTGAAATACTCCATTATTTACACAGCCAAGTCCTTGCTCAATTTCAATACACCTACAAGCCCAGCAGATAAACTGGTAGAACCGAAATTCGCTAGAAGTTTATGACACTTGCATACAAGAGAGGGAAGAAAAAGCTTCTCATGAGTTTTCAAGCACTGAAAATATCACTTTCACACACACACACACAAGTCCATACCACAGTCAACTCACGAAAGGAACAGGGTGATGCCAACAAGACGCAGCTTCTCCAAACACTGATCTGGACACTTTGGACTTCCCTGAAACACTTGCTCTCCTCCCTCGCCGAGGGCAGGTGCTGACCCACTTCACAGGCAGCACCTGAGAGTTCAAAGCTCAGGAAGGAGAAACTAGCTGGAATCTGGAAGAGTTCCAAGGGAAGGTAGGCTTGGGAGCACTCTTGAAAGGGAAGAAGCTGTTGTGAGGGAATGTAGGAATGAGAAGCGTGGTTTGGGGGTCTGAGCACTAGACTTCAACTCAGGGCTCCTGTATTCAATCCCCATGCATTTGCTCTCAATACTGAGAGATTTTCAACCAACGAACTTCTCCAAAGAGATGGGACCTAAGTAATGCATAGGCTTCTGTGGGCCCTCTGTGCAGGGGTGAATTTTACCCATGGTTTGGGAAGCACTTAGGGAGACTTGGGGATGAACAGTGCTCTGCAACCATAAAATGGCAGGAATCCTATGTGATCCTGGGCACTGCACTCAGCCTCTTGGTGCCTCCATTTCCCTATGAGCACAACAGAAATAATTATCGCGGCCTACCTCACTGAGTGATGGTGAGGATCTATTCACCATGTCTATCGGGGGTTTAAGTTGCTCAGCTGAAAGGTGTTATGGAAGGGTGAAGTAGTACAGTACCCCCGGGTCATTGAAACCAATGACCCAAAACATTGGAGGATGTCTTCAATGTTTTAAACCCTGTGGAAACATCACTGAGATAGCCTAGATTTGATAAACAGGGAGAACATTTATAAAGGTGAAAAATCAGGCTGAGCAAAACAAAAACACAAGTGTAGCAGGCATCTGTTTTCTATGAAACTCCTGTATCTTGATCTCAGATTGAATGTTGGAGTCACCTTCCAAAAGCACCCTGGTGATCTAGAAGCACAAATCCCACTGGGTTTTGTGCCCATGGGACTTGGGGACTTTTGAAAATCGCACCCTTTTGGGTGAGATTTTCAAAGACAAGTGTCAGCTAGGTGCCTAACTCCCTTTTGTGCCTTTGAAAATCTACCCCATTGAACTTCAGTGAGATTTGTGCTCCTAAATTGCTTGTGTTTTGCCAATCCTACCCTAATTCTTATGTTTCACATGCAATCTGAGCACTGGAAAATATTGAGCTTCATTATTCATGTGGGAAAATGTGTTGTTCAAAGCAGACACACAGAAGAATGTGTATTCTTTGAAAACTCTGCTTCTTGCCCCGCATTTCAAAGATGCTCGCATGTCTCAAAAAGATGAGATGACCCGAGGACAAAATCCCTAACACAAAGATTACTTTTGTTCAAGAACCTCCAAGACATTCATAATGCTCTCAGAACATTCAGTGTAAAGCATATTAATTAGATTTTTAAATGTGCATTAAGAAAAGAACATCTAGTAAAACAAAGTTGTAGCTAGCAAGAAATCAAAGAGGGAATGTGAAAGGACAATAAGGCTGATAAGAACTATAAGAAGACAGAGAAAACCCAGTCTCTCTCTAACCTTTTATTCAGGAAATCCATCTTTTCTCCAGCAGGCAGCACTTCTGAAAGTGTGTTTTGGTACCTTCATCTGGCCCCACTCTGCAAAGTGCTGAACAGCCTCAACTAACAATGAAGTCCTTTGGGGTTGAGGTCACTTGGCACATCATAGAAACTGAACTCCAGGTGGCTGGGGAAAGCTCTGGTTCATTTGACTCTTCCTTGCAATGCAGGGAACTGACTTTCCCCATCTACGCAGCCTTCCCCATCGATGTAGCCCTGTCCTCTTACTGCTACGTCCCTAGAGTCTTTGTATGTACAGCACACTGCTCTAATCTCTCTCTTATGCCCCGCGGTCTGGCCACACATTGTCTCTTACACTGTGACAGTTATGGAAGGAAATATTCAAGCTCTCCAATGTTTGTGTCTTCCTCTTACTACAGTCTGTATAGACAACTGAGGCCTGAGGCACAGTTATGGCCCACAGCCATCTACTACCCACTGTTGATTAGCCTCTAGTAAGCACAAGGCAGTTAGGGTGGCTTTCTGGGCAGATGTGGTCTAGCAGATTGACCACAGGAGGCTGGCAGTAGGAAACCTGTGTTCCAGCCTTGACTGCCACCAACTTCCTGTGTGACCTTGGGCAAATCACTTCCCCTTCAACCTGTACTCAGTCTTAAAACCATTCAATCACCACCCATGACTCACAAATGTGCTGTAAATATCACTACTTCCATTTGTGCGTTTTTGACCCATTTTCTTTTTCACTGCTTGCAAAGCTCAATAAAGACCATTTCAAACAACTGCATAAATCAAACATTAGCTCTCCATACCAGGTAGCTGAAACCCTAAGGATCATCAGCATTGCTCCCAACTGGGGGAGAAGGGAAAACATAAGAACGGCCATACTGGGTCAGACCAAAGATCCATCTAGCCCAGTGTTCTGCCTTCCGACAGTGACCAATGCCAGGTGCCCCAGAGGGAATGAACAGAACAGATAATCATCAATTGATCCATCCCCTGTAGTCCATTCCCATTCCATGGCAAACAGGGGCTAGAAACGCCATTGATGGGCCTATCCTCCATGAACTTATCTAGTTCTTTTTTGAGCCCTGTTATAGTCTTGGCCTTCACAACATCCTCCAGCAAGGAGTTCCATAGCTTGGCTGTGTGCAGTGTGAAAAAGTACTTCCTTTTGTTTGTTTTAAACCTGCTGCCTATTAATTTCATTTGGTGACCCCGAGTTCTTGTTTTATGAGAAGGAGTAAATAACACTTCCTTATTTACTTTCTCCACTCCAGTCAAGATTTTATAGACCTCTATCATATTCCCCCCCTTAGTCGTCTTTTTTCCAAGCTGAAAAGTCCCAGTCTTATTAATCTCTCCTCTCATGGCAGTTGTTTCATACCCCTAATCATTTTTGTTGCCCTTTTCTGAACATTTTCCAATTCCAGTTTATCTTTTTTTGAGATGGGGTAACCACATCTGCATGCAGTATTCAAGATGTGGGCGTACCATGGATTTATATAGAGGCAATATGATATTTTCTGTCTCATTATCTATCCCTTTCTTAAAGATTCCCAACATTCTGTTTGCTTTTTTGACTTCTGCTGCACACTGAGTGCATTTTCAGAGAACTATCCACAATGACTCCAAGATCTTTTTCTTGAGTGGTAATAGTTAATTTAGACCCCATCATTTTATATGTATAATTAGGATTCTGTTACCATGTCAGAGCCTGTGCTCTGATCTTTGAGACCTCAAGAGCCTAATGACAACTTGACAGGGACTTGAAGCTCTGTAGGAATCTGCAGAAATATTTACATAACCTAATTGTGCCTTGGGTTTTTTGGGGCATACTGGGGTGTTGCATGGATATTTTCATAAATGTGCATAAGATGCTCAGATACTGCAGTGAGGGGGCCATGTAAATACCTCATTTAACTGACAGAATTGTAGAAATTTCCAACAATAAGGCCTGAATCCAGAATTCTGCTTTTTCTTTCAACATCAGAACATATAAAGGAGAGTAGGAAATGCAGCTCCCTATGGGATGTTAGGTCTCATCAAGTTAAAAGAAAATCAAGTTAGAATCACACACTGGCAAATTCCATGCCAACATATCAATAATCAGAGATCTGGGTCACCCAAAAATAATGCAGTATTATGTAAATACACAGATAATTCACTAATAACATTCAGACAATTGGATGGTTTGTAGCTCATTTCTAAATGTATCTTTTTCAAAACAAAATGTTATTGGAGCACTCGTCTTCCACTGATGCTATTGGCAGTAGAGGGAGAAATGTGTCCAAAGCAAACAATTAAAACTATGTTTATTAGCAGGATTTTGTTTTTAAAAGTTAAAGTGTTTTGATAAAATATTTTAAAATCCAAGGCACCCAACAATATACTCATCAAGGCAACAGGGAAACAGAGCTCCTCACCCAACAAGAGCATCAGATTCTCAAATTGCCAAAGACATTGCAAAACGCAAGTTTACAGGAAGGAATGTAGTGTATAAGAATAGGTAATATCCCTTTAAATAGTTAGTGAGCCCTATAGTGCTATTCACCGTGTTCTATTTTAGAAGCTGACAAAATCCAGTCAGAGCAATAGTTTGTCTATGTAGCTAGTAGAGCTAGTTGAGAATTTGTTTTAACAAAATGGGTTTTTTGTCAGAAAATGTTAATTCATCAAAACCAAAACTGTTCACAGGGCAGGTTTAAAATTTCCCGTTTCAAAAAATTTTTAGAAGAAAAAGGTTAGCAACGGTCAGCCAAGGTTAGCCAAGATGGGCAGGGATGGTGTTCCTGGCCTCTGGTTGCGAGAGGCTGGGAATGGGTGGCAGGGGATGGATCACTTGGTGATGATTGCCTGTTCTGTTCATTCCCTCTGGGGCTCCTGGCATTGGCCACTGTCAGAAGACAGAATACTGGGCTAGATGGACCTTTGGTCTGACGCACTATGGCCATTCTTATGTTCGAATGGTCAACACATCCTGTTTGGATTTTTTTTTTAAGTTTTATTTCTTGGTACAAAATTAAAAGTTGCTCTGAAATTTAAGTTGATTTATAGTAAAAATAAAAAATAAAAATAAATGTTTAAAAGGTTGAAAGCAAAATGCTTTAATTGACCCAATCCAAAAAAAATTCAGATTTTCCACTTGTGAAAATTCTCAAGATTGACTTTTTGTCTCAATTTGGGATGGGAAAAATTTCAAAATTTCTCACAGAAAGGAAAAACCATTTCCCACAGTTATATTACCTAGTTCTTTCATGTTGTGTATATTCAGTAAATATGGTTATGTGGATGCTATTGGGTTCCTGTAGTTCCTTCATATTAAATCTGTAGTGTAAAGAGCAAAAGACCCACAAGGAGGGCTGAGGGAATTAATACATTTGCTGGGTGGGAATGGAGAAGTATTATTTTATAATTATGCTTGCTGGTGAGTATTTATCTGTTTTTTCAACTGGTATCAGCAGTCCCTGATATTATGTAACAATGTGCATAATGGGAGTCAATATCATGTGATGGGCACCTATTGAGAAGTTCATCAATCAAAACAAATAAATAGAGACAGTATGAAATAAAGATACCTCCTAACTCAATGTCCTAGAAGCTCTTAACATCAATAGCTTTCAGGAAAAAGTCATTTAACTTGCCAGAAAAAGATCACCTTTCCATAAATTCTATCTAAATAAATCCAAACTTAACAGAGCACTCAAACTGTGCTGTAAAAAAAAGAGAGGATGTTTTTTAAAAATCCTGCAGAAAGGACCTCATTTTCTATTAAATTCTATGGCAGAGTTGGGTTTTTTTCATGGTTTTTTTTCAAAGGAATTGAAGGGAGATGTCCAAGTCCTTTAGGTTATTGGTTTTGTTCCAAAAATAAATAAAAATAAATAAATAAATAAAAGCACCTTGGGCACCTGAAGTTTGGCTAAATCCATATCTAGGCACCTAAGCAAGAAGGCAGATTTTCAGAAGGACTGACTTAAGAGAAGCTGCCAAGCATTCTGCCCATTTGAAAATTAGGTTGTTTACTTGGATGCCTAGATAAGAACTTTGTCAAATATGGAAGCCTAATGTTAGATAATCTAGGCCTGTAGGGTTTCAGAGTAATTTCTACAGAACTGTAGAAATTCTTCATAAAATTCAATTCAGTTTCATCCCTATTAAATTCTAGAGGACTTTTCTTTAAGGATCAGCCTTCAAAAATGCACAAGAACCCCTTAAACAGCAACCTATGACTTTAAAGGCCTTTAGGCAGCTAAAAGTCTTAATTACCTATATGCAGTTCGAGCTGACTGTGGGTTGGAGAGAGCATGGAATAGTTCACTACTAGAGACAAGGCTCCTTTTAGTCTGAATGTTTAAGCTGCTGAAGCAAAGACTCACCATGGCAACCAGCTTTGCCACAAAGCACCCCTCAGCTTGAATTACTGCAAGGACAAATGTTGAAACACTAAATCCCTCTTCTGTAATGCATCAATATAACGTTTGATTAAAGGGAAAAGAAAAAAAAATCCATGCCAGGCCTTTGCTGCCAGTTGAAGAGCATATTTTCTAAAGTTCACCTGCTGGAAAAAAAAAATGCAGCTGATTTTCCAAAGAGGATTAATGTCCCCTCAGGCACAAGCACAAAATCAAGCAACAGCCCCACAATTTTATAGGTAATTAGCAGAGCTTTCAATGGCCTTTTTTCCTCCACGTAAAATGCTGGAATGCATTCAGGGACCAATCCACCGTACCCACGGAAGTCAACAGGAGTCTTTCCATTGACCTCAATGGGCTTGGATCAGGCTCTTTGATCCCATCATAGATGATAAGCACCCTTCAGTAAGAGCTATATATACTCCCCTCCCACCTCTGCCCCCACCCCCAAACTATGAATTGGACCAGTCACCTTTATCATAACACCCTACAACTTTTGAGGAACATTTAAGGATCTCTGATGCTCAGCTATCAAAAATACCTCTCCTCCCACCTGGCAAGAATTTTTACATAAATCTGTGAACAATACCATTTGGCAGGAACAAACACTTTTTTATCTAGTTTTCATTACAAATTCTTAAAGCTTTGCTTAGAGAAAGCCTTTGAAATGTAAAGGCACTAGATACTAGGCTAGATGAAGGCTGATCTAACTGATGAGAGGATGTCCTCATAATGCTTTATCATTTTTGTTTTCCAATTATATAAATCCATGCAGCAAAGTATAGCAGTTTGAATTTCATGATGGAATGTCTGACCAATGAGAAAAGGAGGGAGAGGGGATGCCGGAACTGCATCTAGACTATATCTACGCTGCCTCACAGTTGAGATTACACTGGTGTGAAAAACTGGTGCGCACTGCTGTAACTCCCCCACCTCGACGTTGCGGGCACAAAGTAAAAGGTTCCCTGTTCGCATTAATGTTAACGCAAACTAGGAACCTTTTGGTTTACACCCGCAGCATCCACAGTGGGGAGTTACAGCGCAGCACTTTGGTGCACACGGCTAGTCACAGCCCCATCATCAGAACTGTGGGGCACTGTAGACAGGCCCTCGCTATAGCTTGATCTTTTTTGGTGGGGAATGGCAGATGGCTTGAGACAATCAGTAATGGGACACAGAACCTTTCAACTGTAGGTCAATGGTTCACATTTTCTGCAGGTCAGAAGAGGTGAGACACACATCTAATGGCTGGCTCCCATGGAAGATGCAGCAAATCAGGTGAAGACAATAGGAAAATAGGAGGGTTTTTCAAAATGGGCATAGGAATTGCTGTTTTGAGCTATTTTCCCTCTGGAAAGGCCTCATGGGAAGGGATCATGCTTTTGCTGCTGCTTCTACACATAACCCCTCAGTAACAGCAATGATCTGACATGACCCTGGTCAGTTACTTTCCACTCCTCCTACAAGCCAAAGAGAACCTGCCATGTACAAGAGCAGTACAGGGGTCAATCCTTGCTACTGCAGGGGTAGAGATACAAATAGGTAAGCCCCACATGGTACATAGGGTCGATCTCGTCTAACAACACTGAGGTAAAATCTATTTGTGCTTTGTCTCCACTAGGGTTTCATAACGGGACTGCTATCTCCATGTGAAAACACACCTCTTCACAGTGAGCACATAGCCTAGGTGTTCCAAGGGCAGGGGCCTGCCTACCCTGACAAGACAAATGGTGAGAGGGAAAATAAAGGCACTTAGGCAAGAAGTGACATGCTCAAGGTTGAATGACAGGTGAACTATATAAGCTGAAATAAATACACATTGTCAGTACAAATACTGAAATTCTTTCATAAAAGGCCCTTGCTACAATCAGCATAAATTAGGGAAGTTTTGTTATTTGTTACATTATATATTTTAGCCCTGGTCTGGAGAGATTTTGTACCAGTACAGCTATTTCAGTTTCTGATTATATTGGTAACACACAGTTATACCAGTACAATCCCTAGTGTGGACACAGTTATACCAGTATAAAAGGTTCTTCATACCTTTATTTCCCTTCCCTGTGGGAATAGCTATATCAGTATAAGCTCTTATATACCAGTATAACTGTGTCTATATGAGGGGTTGTTGTACCATATTAACTATCCTAGGATAGTTAAAGAGGTACAACTTGTGTATATAGAGAAGCTCTTAATACTGATGCCATTTTTTAGGAGGGGGGAGGCTTGATCTTAACATTTTAATAAAATACAAAGTACGTTCCAAACTGTATAAATTAATAGCTATCATTCCTGTAGCACATTCAAACTACCTGCCACATAAAGAAGCCTTAAGTTACTGCAGAATTCCACACGCACTGACAATAAGATCATCGGAGCATGCTATGACAACCTGACCACATGCTCAGCTAATTAGATTTAAATTAAACATTGCTGAGATTTGAGCAGGCAGAACTAGTTACGTTACTGCTTGATATGAGCTCAGGAGAAGGCATGAAGCTAACAGTCAATCCCAGTTTAAAAAAAAAACCAAAAAACCAGAATCACTAGTGAGGTGACGCCTTTAAATTACTTTGGATTTAAGACATTCTGCAGATCTGTAAGATAAAAACAGCCAGCAAAGGCATCTGGCTGAAAAGACAGTGTAAATATCTGCAGCCATTACAGAAGTGTTCAGAGCTGTGGACACAAAGAAATGTCAGATTTTATTGACTAAATTTTCTCTGTCTCCCTTAGGAGAGAATATAATGAATCAATTCTTTGTGCAGCTCAAGCCCCCCAAATTGCCTTTGCAGAATCTTTACATCTGTCTTCGCCTCGCTCAATATTTTCACAACATGAGGCACTTAACCTGATTAGGATATTTTACCCTAATTGGAAACATATGTGAGAAGTGTTACTCAGGGCACCCAAATGCAGCTGAGCTCTAGTAACTTCTGGATCTTTTGAACCATTTCACCCACCCTTGAGGTTACTGTTTGAAATGCTGTTCAAGGTGGTAGTGACAGAACACTGTCATCCCTCTGATGGACGTTGGTCACTTACTTAAGACAAATGGATGGTCTCGAGTCCCAACCTTAGTAGGGAGGCATGCATAATAAAGCCACCAAAATGGATGCAGCACGCCTGGCAAATTCGGAAGGGAGACAAAGAAGGACTGAACAGGACAGAGACGGAAATCTTCACTCACCCCTCCTCCAGATCAGGAGTGAGGCCTGCAAAAGCTCACACAGTCTGTGCTCTGAATGGATAGATTGAAGGGCTTACATATTCAGCACCCTCTGCAATCGCCAAAGATGCCATCATCACATCTGGGGGCCGGAATCAAGCTCCTAAATCCAAATTTAGACACCTCACGTGGCCAGTGAGGCCTGTGTGTTGTCAGCACCACTGACAATGAGGCTATGCTTTAGGTGCCTAAATCTGGATGAAGCAGCCTAACCTCAGCCCCCCACATCACTCAATAAAGCAGTGATGAGCACAATGTGACTCATGAGACTCTAAACAGAATACAAGAAAGTCCAAAATCTCCATCTAATCCCTGTGAAATATTGAAAAAGTGAGAGGGGTGTAGCAGTGTGATATTTACTCATTGATTGCAAAGAAGATGGTGAGAGAATTATTTTTCTTAAGGCCAATGTTTGCTGATGGAGCAGCCTCAGATATGGGAAGACGTGTGGGTGCGCGGGGAGAAGAAATACGGAAAGTCTGAGCACTGGAGAAGAAGCAGGTTAACAATCACTGTATTTTCATTTCCCTTTATTTACAGTACTGTTTCCATTCTCTTTTTACTTCACCCCTCCCCCCAAAACCCAACTTCTCTATTCATTTAAGTTTGGTCTCGACAAAGGGCTTGAATACACTTGGAAGTTAACATAGAAACACAGGACACAGCACTGGGTGGGACCTCCTGTGTCATCAGGTTTATTCTGTGCTATCTCAAGCTGTCCAAGTAGGGTGAGAACTTAAAGCACAACAGCAGTGTCTGTATAACTCCATGTGTGGACATTCTTATACCAGAACAAAAGTGCCTTGTTCCTGTTTAGCTTAACTCACTTTTGTTGGCATAGCCTCAAAGTGGAGAGACAACCAACACCAATGGAAGCAGGTTTTCCAGTGGCATAGGAACACCATTTTCCCCAACTAGATTAGCTATTTCAACAGAAGGCCTCTTCCATTGACATAGCTACATCTACACTGGGGATTTTGTGGGCGATGTTGGTCAGGGTGGTTTTTTCACACCCCTGACCAACATAGTTATGCTGACATTAATTTACGTGTAGACCAAGCCTTAGTCCCACTGACTTCCACTGAGTCATAATTTTTAAGTGCCTGCAGGCAGATTTACAAAGATAAATAATTATAGCCACCTAGTGGGATTCATAATTTGCTTATATGTTTTAGGCACCTAAATCCCATTGAATTCACTGGGAGTTAAGGCACCTAACCTGACCCCATCTGCATCCTTAAGTGCCTTTGCAAATCTACACCATAGGCCTTATTTCAGTATAAACTGGCCTTTAATCACTTATGCTTAAGGGCAGGTTGAAGCTACAATGAAATCACAATGTCCACACAAAATCTGCACCATTTTAACTGATTTAAGTTAAACTGGTGTTACTTACCCACATAGACAAGTCATTCACTAACACATCCTAACAACATATTTTTTATCCTTGCCTAGACAAAGTCTTAGAACACGTCCACTAAATCTAACAAGACACATTTAAATCCTAGTGAAGACAAAGTCCTTCGAGAAGTCTTTTGCTTCCTCAAGATTATTCTTAAGAGACTAACAAATGTATTTGGGGATAAGCTTTCATGGGCTAAAACCTACTTCATCAGATACATGGAGTGGAAAATACAGTAGGCAGGTATAAATACACAGCACATGAAAAGATGGGAGTTGCCTTAGCAAGTGGGGGTCAGGGGTAACGAGTCAATTCAGTTAAGGTGGAAGTGGCCTATTCTCAACAGCTGACAAGAAGGGGTGAAAACCAAGGGAGAGAAAATCACTTTTGTAGTGCTAATGAAACCAATGCAATCATGATGGTCTGTTTCAAACAGCTTACAAGAAAGTGCGAGTATCAGCAGAGGGAAATTAGTTTTTGTAGTGACCCATCCACTCCCATTCTTTATTCAGGCCTAATTTGATGGTGTTCAGTTTGCAAATTAATTCCAGTTCTGCAGTTTCTCACTGGAGTCAGACTCAGACTCGTTGGCCTCACTGACTCCCTCTTGGTATACCTGCCTACGGTATTTTCCACTTCATGTATCTGATGAAGTGGGTTTTAGCCCACGAAAGCTTATGCCCAAATACATTTGTTAGTCTCTAAGGTGCCACAAGGAATCTTTGTTGTTTTTGCTGATACAGACTAACATGGCTACCACTCTGAAGATTATTCTTAACTCTCATTGACAGCTTATGTATGTGTGTGTGAGTGAGAGAGATAAATTACTACAGGCCAAACACTAAGCTGACATCTCGTATAGCTAGTAAATTGAAGACATCCATCCCCAAGGCAAAGGCCATCTGAAATACTTGTGCTGCCTCTGGGCATTTGTGTGGGGGAAAGGAGAACCATAAAAAGGTGAAGCATCCCCCATCAGTCAGGACTCCATGCAGAAACAAGCATCCCACAGATGACAGCAAGCTTGCTTCTCATTGCCTGGGGAAACCAAGAAACCGTTACACAGCGACTGCAGTGTGCTCATGTGATTTGGTGCCCTGTTTACCTTGGGGACTGGAGCTGTGGATGTCAGCTGGAGACAATGGCTGGATTCCTTTGTGAAACTACAGGGGAGATTTTTTGATTTGTAGATCACAGGACTTACTGAAGGAGAAGAACTATGCCTGGTCAAAACCTAAAACTTAGGTCGCCCTAGCTACATCCCTCAGCGCTGTGAAAAATGTTGTGCCCTGTGTGACATAGTTAGGTCAACCTAACCCCTGCGGTAGATGCAGCTCAGTCTATCAACCTGGCTACCACCTCTTAAGGGGTAGATTTACTACAGCAGTGGAAAACCCCTTCTATCGCTGTAGCAACAGTCTATATTATCGCATTACAGGGGCACAGCTGTGTTGCTGTAGCGCTTGTAGTTTAAACTTACCTCCATTAGGTTAACTAATCCATTTCCTGTGCCACCCCAGGGCAAGCTAGGATTGTCCCTCTCAGTGGATTTCCTAGTTTTTTTGTCCAATTGCATTTTTAACTGACACTAACTACATGGTTTCCACTACTTCCCCTGATAGATTATGCCACAATCCACTGATTCAACCTAAATTTTCCTTTTCTTAACTCCATCCCACTACCCCCTATTGCCATTCTAAACAATTCCCCTCATCTAAGACACCTTTAAGAGACTTACTATAACTCTCCATGTCCCCCTCAAAAAAACTAACTCTTAACTAGGAAACTGGTTGACTGATGACAACTGTCAGCAATAGATCCTGTGAAACCACTCCTAGCAGATTTAAGACCAACATAGCTGGAGAAAGCACAATAGTAGCTCATTGGAACCCTACTAAAGCTTTCTGCAAACCATTTTCAGCACTGATTCAGGGAACCCTATTGTTAATAGCCACTGTCAAGGGCCATCAGTCCATTTCCAAACACAATAAGTGCTTTAATTATCATTTGGCCAAGTAACACATTTACCCTCCTGTCAAACTTTCCTCAGTTCATGCTTCCTAGCCTTAATGATCTCTATTGCTCTTCTCTGAATTCCCTCCAGTTTCATAGAAGTGTAGGACTGGAAGGAACCTCGAGAGTTCCCCTGGACTAGATAACCTTGTATAATCTTTCTGAGCAGAAAGCAACCAGCAAAATATTTTGGCATCAAACTTGGGTCTTACACCATGCAAGGAACATTAAAATTATTTAAAAAATCTGCAAAACAGAATTGAGGCTTTGAACAAAACACACAAGCTGTTCAGTGAAAGGTTTGGGGCTTACAGATTTGATACTGCAGAAGCACTGGCTTCATCTTACACACACACACACACACACGCACACACACACAAGTCACCAGAAGAATTCACTTACTGGCATCAGCAGGTATAGCTCACATAAGCACTGAAGGGGGTTTAAGCAGCAGTGCATTCCATTTAGGTCATGGAACACAGATTTTACTCTTTATTCAATATAAATTGACCTAGATGGGAACTGATCAATTTTATATTCTATAAGACAGTACAGGTGACACCTTTCACATAGCAAGCCTCTAAGTGCAACCCCCTTATAAATATATAAAAATGTGTTTTTGATTTAACACCATTATAAATGCTGGATGCAAAGTGGGGTTTGGGGTGGAGGCTGACAGCTTGCAACCTCCCCCCCCGTAATAGCCTCGCGACTCCTGAGGGGTTCCGACCCCCAGTTTGAGAATCCCTGCTATAAGGCATCTAACACCTTCTGGGTGCTGTCACTTTCACTGCAGTGGGCTGTGAGAAGGAATACTTCTGGGGCACTCAAATACTATGGTAATGCAGGCCATAATAGCACCTAGATAGTTTAGATTAGAGAGGAATCATAAAGGAGTTAGGAGCCAATTTCAGGTTCTATTACTCATATGGACTATTTAGAGAAATTGATGTGTACCATTGAAACTAACCTTTGTTGTCGTGGCTGAAAAAGGTGCATTTTTACCACAAGTTAGCAAATGCATGATAGCTCATCCCACTGTAAAATCCGTGGGGAGACAAGGCATGAACATTTTTATCACAGGGTAGCTGGGTGAAGTTAACCACAGGTGGAGCTGCATCTTGTCTCCAGTAGGATTTTATAGAGAGATAGCAAATGCACATAAAAGTAACTTATTTTTTGGCAGTAAAGACGAAGCCTTATTTTCAGTGGGGGATACACTGAATAGCCAGAGCTATCTTTTCAAAATAGCCATATCCTATTTTGCTAAACTAGCAATGAACAGATACGTAAGAAGGGCAGAAAACAGTTATTTGTGGGCTGATCCTCTGAGGTGTTGACTATCCTCAATCCTCACTAACATACATAGCATTGAGCATCTTGGAGGATGCTCAGCACGTCCCAGTGGCAAACCCAGACTGTTTTAAGTATTGTACTTTTTCAATTTACCCAGGAGCAGCAGGAGCTCCCTAATCCTTATTTTATTAAAGGCATATTTACCAGTTGGTCCACCTACTCTGATTTTATTGGTAACAGCAGAATGCTGTATTTTCATTGTTAGAAGGACTTGTAATTTTGCATGCTTTCTTTTTTTAAAGTGGATATTTAAAAAACAAAAACAAAAAAAACTTAGCCATGCAATGCATGCACCCAACTGGTCGTGGACATTTTTTGAAACATTTTCTTAGAGGTAGTTTATCAGATGGCTAATCTGCTGGTAAAATTTTTTGCTGAGAGCCAAAAACATAAATGGGGCCAGTTTAGGGGGAAATAAAGACAAACATCATTGCAATGATTTGCTGGTCAGTTTCATGAGTATGTCATCTCCAAAAAATCTTTTAATTATGTTGTTCTACATCAAGTCCAAGACCTTTTTAAAATGGAAATAGTTCCAGAGCTCAAGGGTTAACCACAAATACTTTGGCATGCAAAGGATCCATGTCACATTTTTTAAGCTAAACTCCATGATGTTCGTAACTAAGATTTCATTGGTTTAAAATGCATTATTCTCTTAAATCCCAGTAAAATAACAGAACTGTGTTCCCAACATAAAGACTTCGCAGCACTCTGAGAAACTACCAGAAAAATAATTCTATCCATATAACTAGGGCCCTACCAAATTCATGGCCATGAAAAACATGTCACGGACCGTGAAATCTGGTCTCCACCCATGAAATATGGACTTTTGTATGCTTTTAGCCCTATACTATACAGATTTCACAGGGGAGACCAGCATTTCTCATATTGGGGGTCCTGACCCAAAAGGGAGTTGCAGAGAGGTCACAAGGTTATTTTAGGGGGGTTGTAGTATTGCCACCCTTACTTCTGTGCTACCTTCAGAGCTGGGCAGCTGGAAAGCAGTGGCTGTTGGCCGGGCACCCAGCTCTGAAGGCAGCACTCCACTAGCAGTAGGGCAGAAGGAAGGGAGGCAATACCATACCATACCACACCACACCCCCCTTACTTCTGCATTGCTGCCTTCAGAGCTGGGTGGCCAGAAAGTGGCAGCTACTGACTGAGGGCCCAGCTCTGTATGCAGCAGCTCAGAAGTCAGGGTGGCAATACCATACCATGCTATCCTTACTTCTGTGCTGCTGCTGGCAGTGGCTCTGCATTCAGAGCTGGGCTCCTGGCCAGCAGCCACCGCTCTCCAGCTGCCTAGCACTGAAGGCAGCATCACCGCCAGCAGCAGCACAGAAATAAGGGTAGCAGTGCCACAACCCCCCTCTAGAAAATCCTTGCAGGCCCCCCACAACCTCTTTTTGGGTCAGGACCCCTACAATTACAACACCGTGAAATTTCAGATTTAAATAGCTGAAATCATAAAATTTATTATTTTTAATATCCTATTATGTGAGATTGACCAAAATGGACTGTGAATTTGGTAGGATCCTATACATAACCGTATACCCTTTGAAATCTGCCCTTAATCCACTGAGGAGAATGGTTACGCATGAAAAGCTTTATTTATTGATACTACAGCCCCAATTCTGCAGCCACTCCTCAGGCAACTCTTATGCTTAGCTCCATGAGTATTCCATGCACAGAGTAGGTACAGGATTGGAAGCATTACTGGAATGCTCATTACGAGCCTGATCTTGCAATTGGATCTCATCTCCTATTGGATCAGGCCTTAACACACTTAAGCTATGTCTCTATGAGCTAGGGATATGATACCCAGCCCATGTAGGCGTACTCATGCCATGACAGCAAGGACAGTGGCAGCACAGTCTAGATGCCCCAAGTACAAACCCGTGGGTCCATACTCAGCACAGCTAACCCATACTGCAGCTACATTACTATCTGTAGCTCACTAGCTCCATGAGAGCTAGCTCAGGTATATCTATGTAAGCCACAAATCACATTGCTAGCTCGCAGTGTAGATACAGCCTTAGCATGAAACTGGAAACTCCTCAATCTCTACAGAATAGAGTGTCACAGTCCCTACTCAGGCAGGCAGGGAGTGAGGTCTGCTGAGGTTGTGACTCTGGCCATTTGGGTGGGGAGAAGGAGAATAGAGGCTACTTGTCTGATGCTCCCACTGTAAGTAAGTGGGCAGGGAATGGAAGGAGCCTGGCTCCAGCTCCTCCCCCGCTCACTGGCCAAAGGAGCTGCCTGGGCACACAGCAGGGAGCAAACCCTTCCATGAAAAGGGGTGAAATTACTTCCTCCCTCCCACAGCAAGGGGACAGCAAGGATGGAACTGAGACTCTGACACAATTTGTTCTCCCGGCTTCTCCCAGGGTGGTACACTGCACCCCCGATCCTGAAGGTCTTCCAAGTGGGGTACCGCAAGAGTGGGAGGTGCTGGCAACTCCAAAATTCTGTACTACAGACACAGCAAGAGAGACCACTGAAGTCATGGTACAGCACAGAATCTCTATGGCATATGTTTCCAGGCCTGAGACACACAATTCAAGTCTCCATCCCAGCACGTTTCAAAAGCTTCGACTAAGAGAATTGCATAGACAAGTTTGTGTATAATTGATCGTTTATATTGACCTGCTACACAACAATAGCACGAGAAAGCAGTAATTAGAACCAATACAAACTAACCAGCTAGCTCACACTTCTTTGCAGTGCCAATTGTTGCCCCAAAGACACTTTTGTGAACTCTGATTTAAAAGCAAAGCCTGGGAGATAACTGATTGGCAACTCAACAATATGCTTAAAATAAGCATCAAGACCCTCTGGATATTGGGCCAATAAAAGCACAAACCAGGTTAGAGCAAGAGGTATGAGACACTGAGCACAGTGTGTGTTCTGACAGAATGAAAATCAATAGGAAGGGTTACAGATCTTAATGAGCATGCTCAGTCCTACTGTCCCTCTCAAAGAATTATTTTTTTAAATAATGACAGGTTGTACCAACTTGGATTATTAGAGAGAAAAATCCCAAACCTGTACAATGTTTTAATTTAAACACCCTCAAAAAAATAAAAATTAAAAGGATTTCCTAAGACTCCTCTTATCCTCCATTTATCCCTATGTGATGAATTTGGAGTTGCTCTGTAGTTTATGAATGCTGTATATTGGCCTGGTTACTGGAGTGTTTATTATATGAATCTACTGGGTTACCGCAATGCAGGCCTGTCTAGGAAAACAGGCAAACAGAAGGATAAGAATGGCTCAGGATAGCCACCTCTCAGCAAACATTTAAGAGCTGTTAAGGAACAATGCCAGGACTATTAGCTTTGATGATTTTTGCCTCCTCTCCAGCTAACCTCCAGGACTGGCTTGCACCATAAGGACAGAGCCAAGGAACACAAAAGAACTATAGCAGGGTTTAAAAGGAACCTTTGGGGGAAACCAGAGTGAGACATAGGACTTTGCCAGGGTGTCTGGAGAAGCTAGGCCTGCCTACTTTGCCATCAGGAGATGGTATGGCTCTAAGTACGATAGACATGCATGTAAACTGTTGTTTTAAAATCCTCTCTCTCTAACTGCTAAAATAAACTGTGCTTTGGTTTAAGGAGACTGTCTGGCCACTGTATGCCACTGGTCAGAGACTCCCAAAGGGAAGAACTGCAGGTGCCCAAACTCAGTTGGACCTGCAGGGTACAAGCAGTGAATACACAGTATACTGTAAGCCAGGGCCCAGTCTAGGAATGAAAGAATTTTTTTTTTCATTGAGGTGAAGATATATTACCATTGCAATAAACTGACATTGGAGGCCAGGGCATAGGCAGTTGTGAGCCATATCTAATGCTGCTGCAGCCAGCATGAATGCGGGACACAAACCCCAGGAAAGGCACCGCACTAACAAGTCCAGGGCTGTTCTCCCTACTTCTCACGAGGCTTGGAACAGCCAAGCACCCATGTGGGGTGCAGGAGGTGCAAACCACAGCAGACACGTTAGGCCTGGAGGGTTATTCCATCTCCACCTCCTGCACGGGGAGCTGCTGTTCATTTCTCACCCACGGTACCGGCTCCAGCACATGTGGGTCATAAGTCCATTTAGGGAAGACGCGCTTGTACAGATTCAGCAGCACTGTGTCCTGGGATTTCAGCTGCCCATCAAAATGACACTTCTCGTGACCATGAATCCCTAGCGGCTCTGTGATGTGTCCTCTGCGGCCCCACTTGGTCCTCAGCTCCACCGGCTTAAACCACAGCACATCCTCTCTGTTAAAGAACATGTACTGCACTACAGGCGTCTTGCTGAAGATCTTGGAAGGGTGACCACTGAGCATCAGCCGCTTGATGATGATTCTGTTTGCACAACTCCACCCTGAGATAGGTAACGGCATGAAATCTGAGACCACAGAGGGTGTGCTCGGAGATAACTAGGAAGGGGACAGAGGTGCAGCTAGTCTCACACAACCAATTAATTACATTCCGCAACAAGTTAGCACAACTCATTTTTAACACCCTATGCCAACAGCACGGGAGTCAACACAAGATCGTCACACAGAGTGCACAGCACTTCATTCTCTCAAAGCAGGAGCAAATGGTTTAGCCTGTGCTGGCCTCCTACTCCAGCAACCATATTTATATGAAAGAGAGGCAATGTGACCCAGTAGTTAGGGCAATGGATTGGGAATCAGTCCTGCCACTCACTTACTGTGCGACCGTAGTTGGGCAAGTCACTCCCCCACCCTGTGCCTCTGTTATCCCTCTAGCCCTTTGTCTTGCCTATTTAGATTGCATGCTGTTTAGAGCAGAGCTATATGCTGCAGAAATTGACCTTTTCACTGTAATGAATGTATGTATTCCACACAATACTGTGTTAAGAGACTGTGGACAAAATAGTATGTGATCATGTGATTAAAGACTGTATCATAATGTATATGCACAAGGGGAGAACTTAATTCTGGCATTCCTTAACTTTTGAATGCTTGACTTTGGAACCTTAATAATGTTCTTTTAATACAGGTTCTTGTGTGTGTGTCAATTACTAGATTTTTAAGAAATGCAAAAGCCATAAATATGGCATCATATTGACACCGACATGGGTCACCATCAGGGTTAGAACCTTTAGATACACTCCATAGACTTCTGCCACTTGAGCTAATGGAGTAACTGATAGCAGTTGTAGGTAATCGTCCTCTGTGTGGGCCAGAATTAGTGGGAGAGGAGATACACACTTTGCCAGTGGGTTTCTCAGATATTTGCTGACAGCAGAGGTATGGCGAGACTCAGGAGTCTTAGGTTCCATTCTGGACTCTGGAGGGGAATGTAATAGAAAGCAGATACTCTTCTGTTCATTCCCCCACAAGCTTAAACTCTTCTACCCGGTCCCAGCCAAGCTGCCCATTCCAGTCCTGTCTCTTTCCCACCCCTGGCTCCTTGCCTACTCAATCCCAGTCTCAGGCTCCCTGCCCAGCTAGTCACAATCCCCACCCCCCACCCTACCCATTTCCTTATCCTATTGTCGCTTATCTCCTCTCAACCCCTAAGGCTTCTAGTCTTCTGTCCTGGGCTCCTCATCTAATAACAGTCTCCCTCTCAATGCCCTCCCCAGCTTCCCTTTCCCTGGCTCCATGTCCCAGCTTCTCTGCCCAGCCAGTCCCAGTTCTCACCGCACAGCCCAACTCCTTGTCAGTTTTCCCCCCATCCATGCCTCCCTTACTGGTTCCTAGTCCCAGTCTCTTCTCCTCCCCCTCCTCCCCAGCTAATTGTTTGATCTCAGTGTTACCACCAGCCAAGAGGCTCTCAGTCCTGCAGTGTTTAAAGTGTGAGCGTGGTGGGTGGGGAGGGGTCACAAAGAGTCAAAGACCTGGCCAAAAACAAAAAAAAAAACCTACAAAAACTATTAAGATTCAAGCTGAAGGTGGCTGAGGCGTGCACTTTAAGACTGTTTTAGCAAAGCTACTGCTCCCAGATTGTGACAGCTCTCTCACATTTTTCTCAGACAGCTGCAAGCACTGAAAACCTCTCCTCCCCATTTCCCTCACTGGATCACAGTCCCAGTCTTTCCTTCCTAGCTCCCAATTCCAGCCTCCCTTTCACCCTGCCCAGTTTCTCTCACCAATTCTCCAGTCCCAGACTCCTTATCCCAATCAACTCCTTTCCTTCCTCACTAGTAGGGCTTTTGTCTCCTTTGCATTTGACTCACACAGCTTCCTTCTCCACATGCCGAAGTGTCAGAGAGGGCACAGGAGAGACAAGCTCCTTGCCCTCAGTTCCCAGGGCCAGCCTCACCCAGCCCCAGCCATTACAGGGAAAGTCTGGCTTTGCCTGTAAGCCTTAAAGGCTGGAGCATGTTCAGACGCTCTCTGGAGATGATGCATGCACAGTCACACATAGAAGCTGCAAGAGGCTCAGTGAGGATGGAATCTTCTGTGATTTTAGCTGCTAACATCAAAGAAGTCTCTCTGTGGGAACTTGGTCAAATTTGGGTGGATTTTCACAGAGATGGCAAAAGGCACATCCCTGATACAAAGGTCATCCCCCTGCTAAATTTCAAGCTGCTGCTCCAAAGTATCGGAACCTCAGAGCTGTTCAAAGAAAAGATCTCCAGATTTTTTTTTTTTTAACATAAGCTAAGGGAAAATATGTGGTTTGCCTCATTCTTGGAAATGGTTGTACCGTTGTGACTGACATTTTCTAAAAACAAATGAGCCAGAGGCAGGCACCCAACATGTAAAATTTTAGCACAAACAGTTAAACTTTGGAAAAGCTATATGTAACTGAAAACAGGGTATGGTAATGGGAAATGTCAAGCAACCTTAACAGAAGACAGTATTACCAGCTCTGCCTACAATTAGAGGATTTTTCTATCTCTAAACATTTGCACTCTAAGAACCTGGGAAAGCTGGGGAGGACAGCACTCCCGGTGACTGTTATTGGGAAGTGCTTCATTCCCACTTCCTAGCATTAGAGATGATCCCTTTTAAGGTCTCACCACAACTGCTAGGATGTTCTATTCAAATTAAAGATGAGCAAATAACATTCTCAGTTCTGCAGACAGAGCTCCCCTGTAGCAAGAGACACAAAGGGACCAAACTGGGGGCAATTAAAAGCAACACCCCCTGAAATGACCTAGACCCCAGACCCTGTCCCCTCACATGCTCCTTGTCAAAGAGGAAGGAGCCAGCTATAGCAGGAGACAGTGTGTGTTTGGCTGCAAGAAGACTTCCTACCTCCTAGTCTACATTTATACTGTGTTCTGTCACTACAGTGTTTCAGCAACCAATGCCTGCACTCCCTGCGGGAAGGTGGTAGTGGAATCTGGTGGGAGCTGGCCCAAGAAGTACCACCAAGATAGCTGTATATAGCTATATGTAGTATGCATAGCACCTCCACCAGTGAGAATATGTTTCTGGGAGAGGAATGGGTACTAGAAGGTGGCACATGCTTTGCAATTGCACATCCTGGAGGAGCTGAGAAGCAGCAGCCAATCTCCAGATGCATAAAATTATTAATTATATTAGAGTACCACCAGAAGGCCCTACTCAGGATCAGGGCCCCATTGTGCCAAGTTCTGTCCAAATACAGAGGAAGATACAGATCATGCCCAGAGTCTGCTTACTATCACAGAAGCATTTACTTTCACTACTGAAATGGTGTCGTTTTTATTTTGTTTTATATCATAAAAAAATAAATGAACGCAAACATGTAGGGGGCACTAACTGCTTGAAATAACAAACAGCAATGCGGTGAGTGCCAAGAATAATTAGTGTGCCAGTCCCAAACACCACAGCTTACTGTAAACCACTGCAGGATATAAACATCCTAGCCATTCTTAAGCCCTTCTGAGCTGCTCAGTTCACCCTATCTATCCTAATTCTCTTGTTAGACTGTTAGCTCCTTCCAAGTAGAAACTACCTCTACATTGTGTTTGGTATGGTCCTAGGTACACCATCAGCACTTTTTGTATCTATAAAGAAAGGTAAATTTCGATCATCTGAGAGATTAGACAGACTCCTGTGGCTCAGCCTGTCAAAAAGAAACCTTTCCCACAAGTGCATATTAAAAATTACACCCACAAGTCTAAGATCTAGGACTCTATCCTGTGTGCCTTAGTCATGTGAACAGTCCCCTGGCCTCAGTGTAACTACTCAAATGGGGGGAGGGGTCTGAAAACAAATCTTGAAGCCTCTAGGTAAGATACTATAGGAAAACAATCCTATGCAGTGAAGGGTAGACAAATTAACATAATATTTTAGTTCTTTTCCATCTTTAACTTCTATCAAAGTCCCAAACAGTTTCAGTACATTGCAATGTACAAAATGGAAATTTAGCTGGAGTGAACTGGAGCTAAGAGTTAAGTCATTCTATGAAAAACTATGTTCATATATCTACTGCAAGACTTCCACTGTCATTTTTTTCCCTGAATACCTCACATTTTAGTTGCTGAAATTTTGGTTTTGAATCCAGATATATATAGGTCAACCATCTGGTGACCTGACTGAATGAGAGCAATTTCATTGAGATAGGTCTATGGAATATAACTACATTGCAGAATAATGGTTTCATATCACTCAATAAACACCATGGCAAAAACAAACACACTCATCAAAAGCATTTGACAGCAACTCGAGCATATATTTTTAGAGTGGCATACATTTATCTTACAGCAATTACTTTATTTATATTCCACCTAACATATGGTTAACGGTGTGTCACTTTGTCTGATAGCCAAATGTGCAACAGTACTATGATACCAGTATCAAAACGCAGCATTCTGATTGGCTTAGGGTGATTCAGACAATTAAAAACTATTTGGGCCATAAAAGTACAGCTCTAAAACAAACAAAATAAATACGAATAAAAGTCAGTTTGCCATTGGGTACATGTTTGAACTCCTGTATTTACTAAAGGGCAATCGTCCAGAAATCCCATTAGTAAAGTATCGGTCCCAGGTGATAGAAAATGGACAGATTTTTTGATCAGTTGATTTTAATGGACTTAAGCCTTTAAGACATATCAACAATGAACAACACAACAACTTCTTCCCCTCCATAAACATGCCTCATTCCTCTTCTGCCATCTATTAAACCAAACAGCCCAGGTTATAAAACTATACAGCCTACCTAGCCAAAACACCAAATCCTGTCACAGGTTTTTGGACTTGATTTCCAGTCATTCAACTTTTTTTTTTTTTGTATCTTTGCAAAATAACAACAACAACGTTTTGAAACAACACAAAGGAAGAGGGCTATGGGAAAGGAGAAACACCGCTTAACAACAACCTGTAAATAAAGCCGGGCTAACCTTAGCAAGGCTCCAGCGAAGGAGTGTGGAGATCTGGGGGTGGGGGAATTCTTCTGCTTGGAAACAGAGTGACCGAGAGCCCCGGGGGTCACTCGCAGACCCCGCTCTCCCAGCGCTGGCGGCCCCACAGCGCACCCCGCCCCAGAGGGAGCCTAGGGGGAGGAGGAGGAAACGCTCTCACATGGATCCAGCTAAGCGGGGGATGTGGCCGGAGACGGAGCCCGCGATCCGTAGGACGGGAAAGGTGCCCCAGCGCCCTAGCATGGAACGAAGTCCCCGCCCCCACCCCGGCCAGGCGGGGATAGCCTGGAAAACCCAGCCCGGTGAGGGCCTCTGCTCGGCTCCGCCCGCGGGAGCCTTGCCTGGGCACTGCCCCGCCGCGCCGGGTCCGGGTCCGGGTCCGGGTCCAGCCGGGGCTGCCCCCGCCGCACAAAGGCAGCTCCGAAGAACCCCCCCCCCCCGCCGCCGGCACGGGACTGACAATTCCTGCCGCTTCCTTACCCGGCTGCCGCGGCGGCTGCTGGCGAGGGCGCTGGGCAGAGGCGGGCTCCGCGCCGCCCGCAGCTGGAGGGGGCTGAGGGGGCGGGCGCTGCCCCGGGAGCCGTTGAGGCCGGGGGGGGGCGGACAGGCGCGCGCGCGCTCGCGAGCTCCCCGGGAGTTCGGCTCCGAGCTCCCCTCACGCAGCCGCCGGCGCAGCTCGCAGGCTGCGGGAGGAGGGGGCGGGGGCGCCTCGGAAATGGCCGGGGCTCTGCTCAGGCTCCAGCACGGGAGGGAAACGCGAGCCGGCCGGCTGCCTGGAGTGCAAACGAGCTCCTCGTGCCCGGCCCGCCGGTGGGACTGAGCTAGCCGGGCGGGCTGGGGGAGACAGGCGCAGCGCCCATGGGCCAGAGCCCTGGGATTCCCTCGGGCGAGTCTTTGTGGCACCAATGCAGCACCCAGTGCCGGGTGTCTAGCCATGGGGCAGGGAATTAACCCCCCCCCCGCACAGAGGGGGGAACTGAAGGAGGCAGAGGTTAAGCAACTTGCCCAAGGTCACAGAGTGGAGTCAGTGTCTTGATTAAAATTCAGGCTCCTAGGACCCATTGCTAAGCACCAACTGTTGTCTCACCCCCTACCTGAGAGCAAGTATTTGTATTGCATGGGACGTCACTGTACCGTGGTTACTTAGGGAAAAACACAATGAGCCAAATGCATCCCCAAAGCAGGCCCCTGAAATTGACGAGGGTTCTCAGCCAGGCTTCAGAGATTCAGGACTGCACAGCCTTCTGCACGGCAAAGTGTGGTGAGACCCCCTCTGGAAAAGGGAATGGGGGAGGATCCCAGTGTGGGAACAGTTGAGAACCACTGCAATAGGATTCCACCAGGAGATAACTGTTTCCTTTCTTGATAGTGGCCTTTAGGTGCCGTGGCAGGAAACAGAAGCTAAAGGAACTAGAAAGGGCCAGAGAATTTAAAATAATGTGCACCATGTAGCTAGTGATTAGGGTGAGAAGAGCATTTACATTTGGCCTATCCCAAATGTGGAACATACCTTTTAAGAAGCAGAGGTGTAAATATTTACATTATGGTGGTGCCCCATGGCCCAATATTTAGAATGCCGGGTTGCTGCTTGGAGTAATGCTCCACCATGTACTGTGGTGCTAATGCTGAAGAGACTATGTAATCCACTGCAGAAGCTTCTCTAGAAGGGTCAGGTAAATTCTAGGTTGTCAGTTAGCATAGCAGTAGGTAGGGACTAAGGCCTTTAGTAGAATTTGTCTCAACAACATTCTAGGAATGAGCTTATGTTGGCATAGCACTTTTTGTCCTGAAGGCTCCCAAACACACTTTGGGATTGTCTGTAAATTACATAAGGTATTAGGGGAGGAGGGTCCTTACTTTTGCATGTTTGTTTCAGTATTAAAGAGGGGTCTTGAAAATCACCAAAGAAGTGTTACCTAATTTATAGACATCCCCTTTACAAATGCAACTAGCTTTCCTGAGCACCAACATGGTGTGGATATAGAATAAAGAAGAGGACAGTTCCTCCCCCTCACCCTAAGGGCTTAATGTGAGATGCAGTCTATAATAAAGGATCACTTCAACCACATATAAAAAGGTGTCATTGCTGGTGTGTAACTTGGCAGTGTTTTTGACAGCTCCGATCAACATCACATAACAGTTTATGACAGGAAGTGATCTTTTCTAACAAATTACAGGGGAAACTTTAAGTCAAATATACACAACTTGTTCTCTTTACCAAAGGACAGAATTACATCCTTAATGACAAGTGGTTAAGACCTTGGTTTCACATCTAGAGATAAAGCTCCTCAATGACCTGTGCTGGAACATTTGCTTAGCAATGATTCAGGGGCAGAGTGCCCCAGCTACTGAGTCATCAACACTACTTCCTGCAGCATCTAGTAGTTCCTTAAAGGTCTCACATCCAAGTATGACACTTCTTTGTCCCTGCTTAGCCCATGCTTATAGCATAAGGGACAACGGTTGCAGGATATAATTGCAGAAATTTACTATGTTTTTACTATGATTAACTTTATAAGATAATATCCTGGTCTATATTAAAATAACTTAACTTGGAAGAGTGCCTTTACAAAGTGTGTATGTATGTCTTATCCTTATAGCATCCTTGATCCTGTTGCCTAGCAGTAGATGTGCATGGGACAGCCAAAGATTGTACATGACCCTGTGTATCAATCAAGGCTGGACATGTTGACTAGTAACTTTACAAATAACTTACAAAGATGGAGGCAGGAATGGTTTTGTGATATATATTCTTAAAGAGTCATTGTGCATTATATGTATGTGGATAGAATAAGTGACAGAAAGCAATGATATACTTTTTATTTCTATTTTGTGGCAAACTGCCATTGTCATTAATGGGAGCTGGAGCTGGCCCTGAATAATTTGGTCATGTGCCCATTAGCACTGCATCTGGGCAGGTGGCACTGAAACAGACACTGAGGTACCAAATTAGCTATCTATGAAGATTCTTATATGGTTCCCATCATCAAAGTGTCTGAGCACCTGGTTATAACAGAAAGTCTACTATTCTGTGTTTGTACAGTGCCCAGCACGGAGCCTGGTCCTTGGCTGGCCCTTAGCCATTACTGTAATAAACCTGATGATTAATAATAATATTAGTTCCATACCAGTACTGAAGGGTATCTCAAGGGGCTCCCAAGAGCATCTTGTCAGAATCCCACCATCAAATGAAAGGCAGGTTTGGGGTAATTTCTCTGCATTTACCCCCCTTCTGGAAGCAGATTTTATAAGGTCCTAAGCAGTGCATTGGTCTGGTAGGTGAAATTTATCCTTGTGCAGAGAGACCAACACAGAATCTATGCACTGATTAGTCCTACCTTGGGAATGTAAGGACACAAAGCTCTTATATCATGGCCCTTTGCACAGAGGTCACTTTCACCCTAGTGCGATTTTTCACCTTTGTTTAGCAGCTAAGCAAACTGTAGCCTGGATAAAAATACATAATGCTCTGACTGTGAGTACTTGGGAATAGGCATCAATTACAGAAACGTTAGAGTGTTTCTATAACTTTTAAAAATTTCAGGTACATGCTGCTATAAATATTTAACTTTACGAAGTTAAACGCAGACCAACTTGAGCACTATCTTTGACATTTTAATGAATTTGCAGTAAGCCATTGGCTGACCTCGTTTGCTGCTCTGGAACTGCCTGATGGAACTTTATGCTAGTAATATTATACTGTTGCTGTGTGCATCAGTGTCCCTGTTGCACTAGGATTAGCTGTTAATGACACTGAGCGCTTACAATTATGGGAGTGAGAAATATAAAACTCTAAGGAATTCTGTGAGTGCATTTTAATCTAAACAGATCAAACTAATAGGACAATGGTTTGAAAAGGGGGCTCACATATTAAACATGGAATGTGTATGATTTTATATAACAGCTGTCAAGGATTCGGGCATGACTCTACAATGAGCTGTAACTGGGGTATTATTTTCTCTCTGAAAAAAATCACATATTCCTTACAAAGCAAGATGTACTCTAAAGATTACACTGACCACATATTTCCCTCCAAATATTACATTTTAATAAACTGGTTAAACATTTTTTACAATCTGAAATGGCTAATACACCACTACCTTGATATAATACGAATTCTGATATAAGGTGGTAAAGCAGCACTCCGGGGGGGACTGTGTGCTCCGGTGAATCAAAGCAAGTTCAATATAATACGGTTTCACTGATAATGCAGTAAGATTTTTTGGCTCCTGAGGACAGCGTTATATCGGGGTAGAGGTGTATTAGGGTTAAAAATAGAGTCCTACATCAACAAAGAGATTAGTGATCTTAAGTGTCCAACTTAAGACCTTACAGGAGTCTGATTTTCAGAAAGTGCTGAGCAAACCCCCTCCATTCTCCCCTCTCTGCAAATGCAGGTCCCTTATCAAACTCAGGCCTTTACTAACTGTTCAGTTTTTACTTCTACAGACAGGGAAGCGAGGGAGTATTCTTACAATATTTCCAGGCACTGGGTAGTAGGTCCATTTTTGAATGTCAGAGTTTTCAGAAGGGTTCAGCACCGAAAACTGAGGTCAGATTTTTCAAGAGAGCTCAGCTGCTATTTAGACATCAAAATAAGTGGGCAGATTTTCAACAGTTCTGCCTATTGGGTGCTAAGAATTTTTTTAAATCTGGCCATTTTTTTAGGAACTGATATGGGAGCACTTCTTTTTAAAATCTAGTTCCAATTGCGGGTGCTGAGCACTTGAAAATGAGGCCCTGAGTGATTTTAAATATCTGGCTCTAAGTGACTTGTCCCTAAAATCACAGAGCAAATCAATTTGGAATTTGGAAACAGAACTCAGGAGTCCTGACTCCTAATCACCTGTTCTGTTATCATTAGCACCACTAACGTGTGTATTCCATAAAGTCCTTTTCCCAGAGAACTGAGAGTTCAGTAGTTTCCAATCACTAGGACCCAGATCTCAAAGGTATTTTAATATCTACCTCCCATTGAAAGCAATGGGCAACTCACACTCTGCCTTGATTCTAATGGCTAAAGTTGTTTTTGGTTTTTTAGAATAAAACCCTGTTAACAAAAACACAAATATAATGAAGGTTTCTTCTTTGCCACACTTGTAAAAATATTTATTGTAAAAGAAAAATAAATTACTCTGTTTAAAGAGCTCCTTTTTATATGTTCAGTATTGGCCAAATGTTATTTGATCTGTACTGCAGAGACTGAAAAATATTCTTTTAATCCAGGGAGAGGAAAAATACTGAAAACTGTTTTTTTGTTAGACTGATCAGGTATAAAATATCTCTCATGTCTGTACCCTTATTTCCTCTGGTAGCGCCAACATATTTTATGACTTCAGACCTTGACACACCAAGCAAATTAGCATTAAAATATTGATTCTCTTCATTGTTTCTTGGGTTGTTATTGCTTCAATTCATTATTCATCATTTCAATAGTGCTAGAAGCCCCAATTAGGATCAGACCCTCATTGTGCTAAACATAAAAGAAGACACGGTCTCTGTCCTTATTTTCACATCAGAATGGTTACAATCCAAGGTCCCAGTGTTGCAAATACTTAAGCACCAAAGTATCTTTACCTACATTGAGTTTAATGGTACTACTCACATGAGTAAAGTTGTCTGTGTTTGCAGACTGAGGCCCTAATGTTTTACTGTCTTTAACACAGTGTTCCCCACCTTCTATCTTTCAAAAACTTTAGGGAGACAAAGTGGGCGAGGGAATATCTTTTATTGGACCAACTTCTGTTGATGAAATAAATAAGCTTTTGAGCATACACAGAGCTCTTCTTCAGATCGGTGTAAGCCCAAAACAATTGGAACAATTTGTCAGCGTTGTGGTGGATTCTCCATCACTGACAAATGTTAAATTAAGCTTGGATGTTTTTCTAAAAGATCTGCTCTAGGAATTATTGTGGGGAAGTTCCATGGCCTTTGCTATATAGGTCAGACAGGATGACAATGGTCCCTTCTGGCCTTAGAATCTATGAAATCTTGTTCCTCACTAACAGAAGGTGATCCAATAAGAGATTGCCTCATCCACCTTGTCTCACTAATATCTTGAGACTAATACTGCTACACAATGCAAGCACTTCAGAAGCATTCTGTTTGCTACTCCTCTTGTACACTAGTGTAAACTGGGGGGATATCACTCAAGTGCCATGACATTACATTGGCTACATAGAGGGGGGAAATCAGCCCCTTTAACCAGCCTTCATTGAACTTTTGGGAGTAAGGTAATAGGACTGATGATTATTTTTTTTTAAATTAAATGTGGCTCTGATTTATATGCACTTTATAATATTATTCAAACATTTCAGAATTTTTGATAAAATTATCCAAAATGAAAAACATTATGATTCAAACTCAATGGAATTTAAACAAATACAAATTAACATTTTGGATTGAGGTTTCCTTTTTCCCTTTAATTTCAAATAATTTAACTGAAAAAGCAAATTGTGGTATTAAAAACGTTACATCACTCAAACATCAGTTTATGAAAAATGTGTATTTATTTACTGCAGAGCAGCATTCCCAATTTTAACCAGCCCTAGAGACTAATATTATCCCCTTTCTACAGATAGGGAGACAGGTGCAGACAGATGAAGTAACTTGTCCCACGTGTTCAGAGCCAAGATTAGAACGGGAGTCTTCCAGGCACTGAGGTATTTAAGGATGTGTTCAGCTGTTCTTTTATGATCACACTATCTTTGCAAACGCACTAGTTGAAGAAAATGCAGAAGTCAGTTCAAGTTCTCAGCAAACTGCCCTCCTTCCTAGAATTGCTCCACACCTGAAATGTTGTACTTCACCATCCATCCTCATCTGGCCTTACAGAGCCTAAATGGTGCACTGACAACTGAACTGCAGAGTGTATTTTTTGAGGAATAACGTCCGCTAAATTGCAAAGTCACAATTTGCACGCAGAGCAAATCACATTCTTTTCAGTTAGTGGGTTTTCATGCTTTTGAGACTGTTATTTGTTCAAAGTCTTTTACAGTTTTGGCACAGTGTGAACCTGGCCAAGTCAACTTGCTTCTCTGTGCCTTCATTTCCCCATCTGTAAAAAGGGGTACTACCAGCTCATGTTTGCATGAGGCTACGGTGCTTAATTAATGAGTAAGGACTTTTGAGATATTGGGATGGAAGATGCTATAGAAAAACAGTGTGCTTAAAGATAGATCATCAGGAAGATTCCAAGTATAGAAAGTGCTGTTGCTAGCTATGTTATTTTGCTGGGTTGCTGTCTTGTGCCAGTTGTGCCAATGGATTTTAAGTTCTTTGGCACAGACAATATCTTATCTATGACTGAGTACATATTAAACATATGACATTATATACAAATAATGTATTTCTAGAGTCAGGTAACAAACCACTGATGAAGATTTTGTTTTGTTATTAATAGCACTACACTGGGAGTATTGTTCCAGTTCTGTTTTAGCTACTCCTTGATTGAAGAGAATACTGGTACAAGTAGATGAGTCAGAATTACACTTTTTAACAGAAATCAATGGCTAATTCTGTTCACTTTGCTCATGTGACTCAAAGTGAGCAGGATTTAACTTATCCATCTTTGCCCCACAATTACTTCAAGCTGACTTTAGTCAGTGTATAAAGTATAAGATCCGTTTACCTATTTACACCTAGGTAGGATGATCCACACCCTATTAAAACAAAAAAAAAAATACCACGCTGATTACTTGTAGTAGCAGGTATTGTTCTACAGAAAGACCAAATCCTAAATTATCTGCTTACCCAAAACTGCCATTGAAGTCTATAGGAGTTCTGAATGAACAAGAAAACAGGACCAAGTCCCAAGGCATGCTGGTTTAGCCGATTCCCATTGATAGCCTCTGCCATGAATATTTACTTTACTGTCACTTAACATAGCTTCTAAAATCACAGGTGACCCTAGTAACACCTTAGCCCTTCTTGCATTCAGAGGATTTGGCAGGTCACTGATTAGAACTGAATTCTGGGAGAAGGTATTCTGAGAATTCACTTGAAGAGAGTTTTAGTCACTAAAAGCCATTAGCTCACTGCCAAGTGCTTATGAAATCCAACCCTTTAACATGTTCCCTCTGACATTAACATCCACATATTATTCATTCTAAAAAATAAGACATCTATCTGTCATATCTGGTGATGAACCAGGGGGACAGACCCTGAAAGAACTCAGGTGACATCACTTTCAGTAGGTTGCATTAATAGGCATAAACTGTCAAGGTGAACAAGAGAATGGCACCAAGGCCCAGAATTTAGCAAGATACAAAGGATTGGATGTTTATACTGATAAGAATATCCATAGTTAGGACAGTATTTAATGCAAATAAAGTGAAATCCTGGCCCCACTGAAGTCAATTGGAGTTTTAACACTGACTTCAGTGGAGCCTGGATTTCAACAAAAGAGTTTGCAAGGGCTAAAAAAAACCTTATGCTTCAGAGTTAGTCAATCTCTCACAGGCCTGGTCTACGCTACGGGCTGGGATCAATGTAAGATATGCAGCTTCACCTATGCGAATAGCGTAGCTGAAGTTGAAGTATCTTATTTCGACTTACCTCCCATCCTCATGGCGCGGGATCGACAGCCGCGGCTCCCCATCGACTCCGCTACCACTGTTCGCTCTGGAGTCGACAGGAGCGCGTTTGGGGAATTGATATGTCACGTCTAGATGAGATGCAATATATCGATCCCTGATAAACTGATTGCTGCAGCGGGTAGTAAACATACCCACAATCACAATTAGGAGGCAGATTATCCCCTATCTGCCTACTGCATAGTTCTTGCACCTTCCTCTGAGGCATGGGGAGTGCTAACTACTTTAGAAACAAGACATTGGCTTAGATTACCCAAGGGCATTATTTAGCATAACAATTCCTAACTAGTCTAAATATAAACTGTAGAAATTTTAAACTCGAGAACAAATCTAGATGGCTGCTCCAGATTAACAGTTTCCACTGTGCCTTTGTCATTTAAAATAAAGTTAGACCAGCACTGAAATGGCCCTAGTACATCACATCTTTACAGTGGCTGACCTTGTTATCTTTCTATACTTTAGATAAACTAATTTGGTTAAAGGTAGGATGCAATACATGAAGTGTAATTAGTTAACTTTATCAAAAGTAGTTTGAAATATTCTGTGAGACGCCCATACAAGTAAAATTGTCAGAATAGGGACAGCTGAGGAGCACGCCTTAGGAGAACAATTTGCATTCAGTAAAAATTAAATGGTTAACCCAGTTAAGAATGAGACAAGTTGAAGATTAGTTAATGCAGCCTTTTAGATGTAAATCAGGTAACTTTGAGCTGAGCCAGTTAAAATAAAAAGGGAAAGACAATACCCTTTGCCTTGTCTGTTGTACTTTCTGCTAAGAGCCGTATGGTTAGTGGTTTCAGAATTATTCAAGAAACATCCATTCTCTAGAACAATGGGGAATTTCCTTATATGTGTTTAATGAGTTTGTTCTTCTGTAAGAACTGAAATGTGAACGTCAGAGCACAGAAGCGGACTGAAAGATTCACTCTGAATATTACCTTAATTGACAACATACAATGAAGTCTCACAGTTGTTTATTATATAATTAATTCATAACCATTTTAGTACACATTTCCATATTGTTTAATGCTTTTATTTTTTTAAGCTCAGGGACACCCAAACTTCACCCAACTGAGAGTCATAGAAGCAGCTTGCCAGGTGCTAGAAGGCTGTACCTAGTTTGTAAAAATGGTGCAAGTTGATATCACTTTCATCCGTAATACAGAGGTTTAGGGCTTGGAGACTACATATCCCAGCATGCAATGCCTGATCATGATTGGGCTGCTCCGATTTGCTGGGCTGCATTTGATTACATGCCTCCCTTTGGCCACATCAGTTTAACTCATGTAGCTGTCTGCATGCAACGCTCTACTGTGGAAAACAAAGATCTTTGTACTGTTGGAGTAAAAACAGTGGTAACAAAGTCATAGCTACATATTCTTCTCTACATTTTTGTTTATTGAGACAAACTAATTAAAAGGCACAAACATAGGGCATATGTTTACATGGACATTATAACAAACATATACATTAAAAGTGTAGGAATGTGTTTCCTTCCTGCTAAACAGAAAGTTCCTAAGCTTTTATATATACAAAAGTTGTACAATTTGATGTCCTAAAGTACAAAAGATCATTTATAAAATTATTTTACACTAAGTTCTATTTTTTTGTTTTACTATGTAGTCCAAGCCCCTAGAACGATTTCGCATAATGAAACAGATACCTGTCCCCTGACCTAGAAGTCTGGTACTTGCTGCTTGTACTGACCTGGCAGGGTATCAACGGAAGCAACCCATTTTCACTAGTCAATCCTGCTAAGATTCTGTATAGTGTGTACACACTAATCTCCATTGCTTTCAACTTCATTAAGATAAAAACAACTCTAATTTTTTTTTTTTTTAAATGTAGAGTCTTGGGTTTAGGGTGTCTTTTTTAAACAAAGTTTTAAAAATGTGAATATGTGACATGATAGTCTAAAAAGTATATCTGTTTCCCTATATTTTGCTTTCTACTTTATGTACAGATAAACAGTCTAAGAAATAAAAAGCACATGTAGTTTTAACATGTGTAGCCATTTGTGGAGTACTTCTGGGCTGGACACGCCACAAACACCACAAATTGATAGAAATGTGTTAACACAATAGAAGAATAAAGTAAAAATGATGATGTTTGAAAATATTTACAAAGTTGAACAGATCTGCACGACACTTGATTAAGAAATACGGGAGAAATTAAAGACGCTCTTGGCTTGTCCTGAAGGGGCATCATACCTAGTTAGTGGTTAGAATAAAAACTGTATACAATTTAATATAAGACAAAAACTTCTAGTGAACAACTAACACATCTGTCCCCTGCTGCAACATCAACAGGTTCTGATTGGGAGAGAGAGGGCATATACATCACACCCCAGCGCTTCCAGAGTCTTCCAGCTTAAAGCAATATTTTAATAAGATTCAAAGCGTTCCTTTTGCTCCTAGATAAGAGTCCCATGGGGTTTTGACTGTTTAGAGACCATGTTTACAGACATTTCAACTCCTCTTCTGTCAGCCATGGCTGTTTCTTACCAAACATTAACAGTTTAAAAAAAATGTTGACTACAATGCTACATTTCCTTAGGGTAATATGTTGGCTAATATTTACATCTCCAAATATCAGGTCACAATCCCTATTATATGTTGAAGTTAGAATGATAAGTTAAGTTATCATATGCTTTGCATATCAGAGCTGGTATCACCTTTCCCATAGGGAATGCTGCCTGAAATTACCATATTCCCAAAGGTAAAATGCATATTTTTCTCCAAAATGCATTAAAAATGACAACATTGTAATGCATTTACTCATAAAAAACATTAACACAGACAAAGATACTACACTAGCTCTGAATCAGTGGATTTAGAACTGGCAAGTTAAAATTAGCCATCCACCCTGTCAAGCATATAGAGGGGTCTTTGCTAGTGTTTGGATTAAAATCATTTCCTAGTCTATAATTTGTGGGATAAAACAGTAATGCTGATTTTTAATGACTGGTGTTTAACTGTGGCAAGTAACCACCTTTCTATTTCAACATCATCATCGTCAGCTAACAGTAAAACTTGCTTTAAACAAAGTGATAAGTTACAAACTCTAGTTTGAACAAGATGAGCCAAATCAACAGGGAAAGATGCTATTAGGGTCTTTAACTGGTGCATGTTAAGCCAGTTATTTAGTTTGACTTTATTATTATATTATTAACATCACTATTATTATTATTATTATTAACTAAAAAACCTGCTGGTAAGGATTCAGTTTTAATCCCCTTTAATACTGTTTAGATTCTTTACCAAGGAGGAGATGTGGGCAAGGCTTGAGGCAGGAAAGGCATGCTCTCTACCGGTCTCATTGCTATATTTAATGGACCTGCTAACGTCATTGGTGTTTGGAGATTCATAGGAGATGTTATAGTGACTGGATGCGCTATATTCACTGGAGCAGTTACTGGGGTAGGTAAATTGACCGGTGTTGTGAGCGTTAATGGAGATGTCATGGATAATGGACTTGTTATAGTTACAGGATGCCCTAGGTTCATCGGACTGGATATATTAACTGCACTTGATACATTTACTGGACTTCTCATGCTCATTGCAGCTGCCACTGTGACTGGGTTTGTGATAGTCCCAGAAGCCACAGAGGACGTTATATTGAATGGAGTAGTAAGAGTCACAGGCGTAGTAGCAGCAGTGGAGGTTTGGCACAAGTTAGCAGCTTCTAAAAATGAGACATAAAAAGACAAAAAGTTTTAAACACATAAAAAAACATGGACAAGATTAAAAAAACCAAGAACAAGTTCTGGAATAATTTTCTTCAGAAAATATTAGTAAGTTAACGGTTAACATTCTACAGCCTACAATAAATATAACTTTCATGCAGCTCATTTGAATTCAAAATTCTTTCCTGAGAAGTCAAGTGAGGTTGTCTTATAAAGAGGGTTTTGATGTTCACAAAAACAGTATTGTACAATCAGAAAAATCCTCTCAAGAGGAACATTATAAGTAGAGAAGAGAGTGTACATACCGAATGGTACGTACTCTATAGCCTTCTCAAAGGTGAATTGACATTCTGTGAAGGTTTTAAAAAGTCATTATTAGGGACTGATAAGCAAAGCTAATTTCAATGTTTACCTGCTTATTTCAGTCTTAATTATTTCCATTAAATTGTTCCACTGATCGTGGTAAGTTTATCTTAGCAATTTTCAAGTATACCCAGTCAGTAGATCTTATAACCCCCATTATCTCCTCAGCTTTTACATTAACTACAATTCTACACCAATATTTTACTTTGTTTCGCAACAGAGACTATGGCTGAACAGGCAAGAACCAAGAGGACCCTGCACTGAGATGGAGGATCCTGGGTCTGTTCCCAGTTGGGTCCAGCAAGGGCTGGACACTTTGTGGAGAAGATACAGCAAGGCTCCATGGAAGAGGCAGATGACTCCACTAGATATCAGCACCACCTGCTGGTTAGCCATAGAACAACGCTCCAAAAACAGAAGCGGGTTGGTGGACGCGGATAAAAGAAAGGGATAACTGCTAAAGAAACCGAAAAAATATATTCCGTATCAATGTTATGGCATTTTTTAAAATGTGTCTTGTTTCACATTTGTAGAGTAGGACACTAAGCTCAGTCTATATCCATATTTCAAGAAGTAAACTAAGAACTAAGAGTCCACCCTTGCCATGCAGGCTATTCAAATGTATTAAGAGAGTGTTTTCGTTTACATTAGCCCCATTTGAGGGTCACTGTTGATTGTTCAGGGTCAATAATCAGGTTCGGAGGGGAAAAAAAAAGTGTCTGGGGGGATTTAACACAATTATAACAACAAATACCTGAAATTAAATAAACTGTTCAATTTAAAAATTCCCGTGGTATTGCAAAATCAACAACATTTGGTGCTAATTAATGAGAACCAGCATGAAAAGGACCATGAACAAGAATGGAACTGACTGGTCTAGTTTTGTCTTCCAAACAGTGATTTCTTTAGCTATAACACCCTCCCATCCTCTCCCCACAGATCAGGGAGGCTCTTCAGGCACCACAGGTTTCACTAAACAGTATCAGTTTGACTCTTATTGAAAAACTTGGCACAATACTTTCCCACCCTCACCCCACCCTCCCTCTTTTTAATATAATTGTTTTTGTAAAAAGCACTTCGACAGATAAATATGGTAAGAAAGAAAGTAGAAACAAGGCATAGAAGAGAATGAGCAGAACAAGCCTCCCTTTGGTTTTCCTAAGTCTTTCATCCCCATAGCATTGGAGCACTAACCAGGTAAACTCTAATAGTTTTAAGTTATCACTGTTTATAAGAAAAAAGGTTAGGCTGTTCCTAAACAACCTATCATTGAATCAGAAAAATCTTTGTGGCAGCAGCAATCAAAGGGAGATAGCTGCCTTGTACAGAAAAAGAGGACTGGAATAACTGATAGAATATGGAGGAATTGTGAGGCGCTTGAGGGGAAAGATGGGTGGAGAAATATTTATTGTTCAAAATTAAGAGTTAATTAAAAGGAATAAATGGACAGCAGGAATTAATTATAAACCATTTAATCAGAGGGAACCACATGACAGAAATTAGAAACCAAAGGGTTGTGAAAAGAATAAACTAGAGGTAACTGGAGATTTCAAACCACACTCCAAATGAGACACTAAACTGAAGCAATCTATACCTTACACAGCAGGCACATTAAACAACAAAAGGACACTATTCAACTTTGAATACAACAGGACAGGTAGAGGTGAACAGTATCTTGGCAATAGTGACTAATCTAGTTAATTTTGTAATTAGAAGGAGGACATCAAGCAATGGAAAAAGAGTATGAATTTCACCAGACTTTGGACAAATACAGTTATGCGATGGGTACAAATGAATTAAATAAAATGGGAAAGAAGAGGGGATATGAAAAAAAAAGTGTTAAATAGAAACTGATGTCTACAAAAAAAAATGTCTATGTCTGAGATCTAACAACTGGTTGATGTTTTAAAGAAGGTCCAGAAATCACACAGAAATCAAAGGCCAAACTCTGCCTTTGAGTACAGGCACAGCTCCCATTAACTGCAAAAGGAGGCTTATGTGCACATTCAAGGGCAGAATCTGATTGAAAATAAGTAGAGAAGATCATTTGAGAAGTGAGTGTTACGTAAGGTTATCATAGATTTTTTTTAGCTTTTATTTTTATGACCAAGAATTAATTTTCATGTCAATTTTTGCCATTTCACATTCTCTATAACACTTTTCTTTTTGTAAAACAGATTAGTTTTAAAAAAACAACAAGTAAATCAATCATAGATTATGTTATTTTGTTTTACCTTTCTTCCTTGCTTTGACTGCTTCTTCCCATAATCTCAGTGTCTCTACCTGCTTTCCAGGCCAGTTTGTTACATGTTGTTGTTGTTGCTGCTGCTGCTGCTGCTTCTGGTTGCTGGTCTCCTCACTCATGCATGCTACGCCAGTCAAGTAAAAACATACACAAATTCACCTTGGAAATGTATGCTCCTTTCTACTGAAAGGATGAAGGCTTTTGTTTAAGTTAAAAACATGTTCAGAATCTTGAAAAGAGAAAGATAGGAGTGTTTAAAAACATTTAATTAGTGCTGTATTTCAGTAAAATTACCTCTCTAAGATCTAGAGAAGTGCAAGCTATGAACTGCCTGATTTCTCTTTCAGAGTGAGTGACATCTCATGGATGATAAACAAAGAGAATGAAATACAGGACTTTAAAATGGAATGGCTTCTATGGTACTTATAGAGATCAAATTTCCAGTGATCTCAAGGAGGCAGCTGAGTCAAGCTATGTGAAAACACAGCACTAATTACTTAAAAAGACACCTCTCACTCCTTCTTGAAATCAAAATTAAAAACATTTTTAGTTCACCTTCACATCAGAAAATAGCTATTTACTCCCCGGCCACAATTGCTGCTCCTGCCACTTTCATCTCTGCCTTTTGTGAGTCCCATAATACCTCCCATGAGCTGTTTAGGGTCACTGAACTAACAATGAAAGGCAGAGTAGTTGGTACTGTGGGAACAAGGACAGACTCCCAACAACCCCTACTCCAAAAACAATTCACATTTTATTTTCCACATCCAATTCAGTAAATATTTGTCAAGCTTACTAGATATTCCAACTGTCCTCAAACTTCTTGGAATAAAAGAACACATTAAATATGAACTAAAAGGCAAAATACTGTTTGAATGTTTTAAGGATGGAATTTTCAAAAGAAAATAAAGGGGTTAGACACCCAACTTCATGAGACTCCTTTGAAAATCCCAGCCTAAATCACCAACACGATGCATAGATTTAAATTTCAAATACTTTTGAGAGAGCAAGCCTGTCTCTCCTTCACTTACTTGCCACTCCAAAGTTCAGGATTCAATATTTCTGCTGAGGATATTCACAAACTTTAATACCAGAATTACAATCGTCTGGTCTGACCTCCTGTACCGCACAAGCCAAATACCACCAATGCCCAAAATGCATCAGGCAATGCAGAAAAATATTTTACTTGAAGTGCTTGTTTTGTCCAATGCTTCAAGGAAAAAACACTGACAGCCTTGATCCAAAGCTCATGGAAATCAGTGGGAGTCTTTGGCTTCACTGAGCTTTAGATCAAGCTCAAAATCCTGAACAGAAGACTTGCCAAGTTTTCAAATATTTTGCTATTAAAGGCAAATGTGTCATTTTTAAATCTACACACGTTCTGTTACTGATTTAAACTCCTGGACACTTCCCTCCTCTGCTTTTTTTTTTTTTTTTTTTTTTTTAAATTTTGCGGTTAGGGTAGTTCAGGGTGTATCCAATTGTACTCATAAGTTGAAAGACAAAGATATTAGGATCTTCATACTTAAAAATGAAAAACTATTTTCTCTCACTTCAGGGCATTCCTCTAAGAGAGAAAACAAAACTCCTAGTTCCAGACCAGTTCCACATAAACTTCAGCTCAAGAAGTTGGGGTTTCATGAAGAATCCATTTTCAAGGATCTATTTTCTGATAGGTGCAAAGAAAGTCAAAGGCAACTCATGTTGCAAAACGTTTAGAACACATATTTACTGAAGTGTTTTTAAAATGTTCACCTACTTTTACTGATGCCTTGTTTACAGGTATTACAGTTGATACTTTGGCTCTGCCCATGTGTCTTTAAATGGCTGGTGATATACGCTGCACTCAGAAGTTTACCACAGATATTACACGATACCTTTCCTTCATGACGCACCATGTGAGTCCGCAGTCTGTCTTTGGTGGCAAAGGCAGCAGTGCATGTCTACATGAAGGACAACAGCATTTTTTAAGTGTAGATCATCTTATTCCACTGGGGACCACATGGCCCATTTAAAAGTATATTTTATTTTCTAGGTGCTACCGTACCTTAGGCATGTTGACAATGTTTTGATTTTACATGGATTTACAGTGAAGCCTATCCCAAGCTACCACTTTAGAGACGGAATGTAATCTAATTGCTTAATGGAAATGGTCTTCTAAGTGTGGAACAGAAGAATACTCTATACTGCTGGGCCTACTTTGGAGCAATTTCTTAAAATAAGATTGTCTTGCATACCTAAGTGATAGATGGTTTATAAATACCTACAGTAGACAAGGGTGGTCTCTTATACAGAGTTCTCTGTATATTTCTGGTTATGATTTTTTTTTTATTACTCAGTTAGTTTAGTTCCAATCCAAAAATCAGGAAAGGGAAAACAAAGCATTTCTTTAGAGCTATTCTTTTAATTCAAAGCATTTACTTATAATATGATGAGTCATTAGAGACAGGTTGGAACGTGCATGGATGATTCCAAGCGAAACCATAGAATAGTTGATTGTTCAACACTTGTCAAGTTCTGCCTCTTGTTTTTAATCTCCAACTTACTTTCGCCATGACAATTTGCTTTCGATTTCAAGCAAAAATACTCTTATTTTATTTTCATTGCTAAACAAATCCTACACATCACTTCAGCAATCAATGTCAATTTGAGGATTTAGTCACACTGTTTTTAAAGGCAAACTTGACTTGAACAATAGGGTTTGGGGAATAGCAATTAAGCCTCTAATCTTACAAATGGTAGGCACATCATCCTCTTAAGCTGCTTCCACACTGGTATCCTAACTAACTACAAGCAGCGTAGACAGAGCCATATTCCAAACCTTGCATTCAAGGGAACCAGGTAAATCAACCCAGTCCTTGGTGGAATACTCAGTTGACAATGACTAACTGCACAATAAAACTTATGCTAATAAATCATGTTAACCCTTACTTGGCATTTGAAGGGTCTCTCTGTCGAGTGAACGTGTTTGACATGACAGCTTAAGTGATCGGGCCTGTGAAAGAACAGAGGTACAGAACATGTACCGTTACAAATAGACAGCAAGGATTCTTCAGTGAGCAGCACTGAACATTGCATTGATTGCCATTTGCAGCCCACCTCCCTTTCAAGCACAAAAAAAAAAAAAAAAAAAAAAAAAACAACAAAAACACAAACAAAAAAAACAACCCCAAACTCCCCTTACCTATAAAACAACCCGCTGCTAGAATAACGCAAAATTGTTACGCTAGGACCCAGCCAGCAAAGTTTAAAATTCAGCAGTGTGTATTATACACCTGGAAATGCTACAGTTAGTGAATTTTTAGTACTTGTAAAAAGGAGTTGCATTAACAGTTCTAGAGATTGCCATTTGCTCTAGTCACAGAACAGATACAGCACAGCCAGCAGCAATGCAAGTTCCCCCACATTGCTCTGCCAATGAATCTCAAGCTGGAAGGGGTTATGTTAAAGGCAAGATGACAGATCAGTCTCCATGCCCCATTCAATCTTTGACCCCTACAAAGACTGCTAACAAGGGGTCCAGCTAGCACCAACGGTGATGTGGTCACCTTTCCACTGTGACCTGGATTGAGGCCATCAGGTCATTTCAGAACATTGAATAACCATAAAACAGTGACAGCTTTTAGTCATGATCAAATAGTCTTAGATTGAGACCCACACCCTAAGTAAACAAGGCTCTTTATCCCCTCACCAATCTTCTAAGATGTCTGGTTCTCCTAGCCCCTTGCTATGATAGTTTAACCCTTCTTGATTACGAAAAGCCAATACTTGAGCTCGCCTGGGATTTTCTACATGGTACCTCGAGAAGCCTTTTCCACAAACACCACAGGTGTATGGTTTGGTGATGCCACCTTCATGAGACCTCACGTGATAGGTCATGCGGTCCTTCCTCTTGAAGCGCTGATTACAAATTGGACATTCAAAAGGTTTTTCATCTGAGTGGGACAGCTTATGCCGGTTGAGGTGGTACACATCCCGGAAGGCTTTTCCGCACATCTCACAAGCATGGTTCTTCTTAACAGGCTTACTGGGCTTCTTCACTGTCTGAGTCACAGCCATGGCTGTTGCACCAGCACTACTGCTGGGGTTGGTCGCAGAGGAAGATGTAGTGACCGTTGACAGGATGCCTGCGATAGTTGAAACCAATGAAGTTCGGCTGTTGTCGCCAGCAATAGTTGAGATTAGGGGCACCATTGTGGTGGGAGTTTTCTTTGGCCGTGACACTAACTTTATCCCCGTGTGGCAGGACTCATGGCGCCTCAAATGGTAGCTGTCCCTGAAAGCTTTGCTGCAGTAGGTGCATACGAAGGAGGTTTTAGGTTTTTCCTTTTTAATCCCAACAATAGCATCCTTTAATGTTTCTGGTGCAGGCTGAGGTTTCTGGGTTATTGGTAAGGGTAGAATCGGCTTCTGATCAGGTGGCTCAACAGCAGAGCTCAGGAGGGGCAGCAAACTGTTCTGTGCTGCCTGCTGTTGGTGATGTGAGGCTTCATGTGCCTAAAATCAAACATTCACACTTCAGAATTTCTGTTGGTGGGCGCTCACTCTGACATGCTGAGAACATTTACAGGCAAAGGAAAGCAAATCTTAGACCAAAAAGTCACTGGACTAACAAGTACAAGAAATTATATAAGTCTTACTGCAATGGTTTCCTGATTGGAAAACCACTTACATTTAAATCCATGTGCTGTGCACAGTCTCTGCAGTACAATCACATGAAACAATTTTTAAATATCCTGAGGGCAACATTTCTTATGGCAAATCACCAGGTATTCGTCAGGCCTTTTAACAGATTGCTTGATTTCTATCTCAATGACACTCCCTACATAAAAGTGATCATATGGAGAATATACCAGATCTGTGACAGCAGATTATGGGATGCACCAAAGGGGTTGTCCAATGTGCCAGACAAGTGTTAACATTAGCCTGATAGATGGTTACATTTAAAAACCCTGTAAAAATTAAATTGCAGCCACAGTGAACCAGGAAGAAATGAGGCATCTTACTTGAATCTCTCTCTTTGCACTACTTTGTCAATGCTGGAACTGCATTTAAATAATTTGTTTCAAGAACTGTTACACTCTAGATTTAGAGTTATATATTTATGGTTTCCTATGGCATTAACATAATGACTAAGATGCTCTAAGGTGCTCTTTGTTTATGGAAACTTATGAGAATAAAGACAAGTTTCTTTTCTCTTTATCACCAACTCTTTCACAAAAGAGAGAGGGGCTAGTCAATAAGCACTGGTAGGAATCTGGTGATTTCTGGAGCACAGACTTACAACAGAAGTTATTCTTAAAAAAAAAAAAAAATTAACTGATAAATGCTGACAAACCTGGATTGCTGCATCTCTGAGGGCAGCACTAGAAAAACCTCTATCAGACCACAATGAACATCCTTCTACTTACCAGTACCCTCTCCTACCTGAGGCTGGTAGCAGAGATGGTGCTGGGTATTTATATTGGACAACGTGTACTTCTGTAATTAAATTTAAAAATGGAGCTACTTAAACTGGTGCAACGCCCTACTAAAGACACTCAAACTGGTTTAAACCATGCTTAACATTATTTAGCTTAAAGTAACATTAAGCCAAATAAGTATAAGCGTGATTTAAACCAGTTTAAAAAGGGTATCTATAGTAGGGCTTTGCACCAGTATAACTAGATCAGTTAAAAAATCAATTTAGTTACAGCAGTGCAACGGAACAGGCCTATGGCATGAAACCAATTCTATTTAAACTTGTATTTCTATTAATGCCACATCTTTCCAAGACTACTCCTCTGTGCTTTCCTTTATTAAGTGATATGTACCTCATTTTACATGGTCTTCCCACATTTGGGATTTGCAGGTTGACTAAAAGTAGGTAATGATTTGGAGCCTACAGGACTGTCAGCTTTAATTTTGAATCAGGATTGTACCATTATTAAGCATATTCAAATTCATACTCTTTCAGCTTTACCCAATAGCCAATTGCTTAAAGCCCTTTGAAGACTTTATTTACAGAACAAATCTGTGACTTTCTATTTTGGTGGCATCCAATCCTTCTTTCCTTTGCCCCTACAGCACATCAATGATCAGAAGCAATGATTACAATATTAAGTACATCTAAGTAGGAGTTTTAAGACTTCCATGCAACACTACAATCATTCACTCATTCAGGGTGCTTATGTACTCACTTTGTCTTGCCATATTCACAAACCCTGAAGCTTCAGACCATAATAGTGTTTTTTGAAGATGGGTTGAAAGTGCACACAAGTCTTAGCCCATGTGGATGAGAATGCCTGCTTTGCAACACTCCCATACTATTTGGTGGGAGACTAGTTCACAGCTTAGCTCAAGCTGTTCCGTGTGAAAGTCCATGGCATTACTTGCTTTGATTACAACAAGCAGTTAGGGTAACTGGTCCACCTGTACTTTTTAGGTCTATTCAGAAACTTTGGATGCAACAAATATGTTGGGCTAAGTGTGGACATACCAACGTGCCTCAGTTAACAAACCCTAAACACGCATTCTTGAAGATGGGAGAAAGGGCATTCTTGGCAAATGGTGCAAGTGTGGAACTCCCTCAGAGCCTGAGTTTGCTAACAGAGCACTGGTTCCCAACCAGGGGTACATGTACTCCTGTGGGTAGATATTTGCCGAGTTTTGTAACAGGCTACACAAAAAGCACTAGTGAAGTCAGTTCAGGCTAAGATTTCATAAAGACAAAGTCTTGTTTATTCTGCTCCATATGCTATACACTGAACTGCAAGTACAATATTTTTAGTCCAATTTATTTATTTTATAATTATCTGGTGGTAATGAGAAAGTAAGCAATTTTTCAGTAATAGTGTGCTGTGACACTTCTGTATTTTTATATCTGATTTTGTAAGCAAGTAGTTTTTAACTGAGGTGAAACTTAGGGGTTTGCAAAACAAATCAGACTCCTGAAAGGGATACAGTAGTCTGGAAAGGTTGACAGCCGCTGACTTAGAGCACAGCATGAGGCTCATTTCTCCCATCAAGCTTTTGCATGACCTAAGCGATATTTTGTATTGTTTTACTTTCTCCTGTTTTATAAACTGATGCTTGCTGATGTGTAATACATACAGATGCCAAAATGGATACAATATAAAACACAAGAACATTTCATGTACTAATAACAGTACAATTTTAATTATTTTTTTTCCAGTTGCCTTTGCACAAGATTTAAAAATCTCGGTCAACAGAATCAGACGACACTTAATTGGAGCTTTCTGTTCAGAGCCTTTTCCAGTCAGGCCATACTAAATGTGTTTTCACACAGAATACAAGTGGTTAATATCCTAAGATAGCTCAAGATATACAATTTCAAAGGGAGAGCTAGCGGATCGGATAATAGGGAGTCCAAATCCTTTGGACAAGGTTCAAACTTATACAGTCTAAGGACATTTTTAAGCCTTAAAGAACCATTAGCACTGCAAGATAATACAATTATTTCTGTTGTACCAATATAAAAGTCTGACATGAAACAATGTATTCATAAGGCTGTCTGCTATGAAACCATCTCTTATATAAAGCTGCTTACCTTGGCTCTCAGATACTCCACCATTATTACCAATATTACCTTTTTAACAAAATCTGTCTGCAACAAGCAGCATACCTCAGTTTCCACGGATCCTCTATATTAGAGCTTTCTAAAGAGGGATCAGGCTGTATTTTTTCCCCTTGCTGTTATAGGAGGGAATGCACACAATGAAACAGCACCTGCTGCCTAGCTTTTGCAAGTTGTTTTTATTCACTGTTTTACTTGATGTAGCATTAATGTAAAGTCAACATTTGTGATGTTTTGATTGCCTGGAAAAAAGGTCTTCCATGCAAAACATAGTATTTCTCTCACTGAACAAACTTTCATTCCAGGAGGATAGCAAACAAAATAAAAAAAACTGTATTTCATGACCCAGGGTGATAGGCTGTGGCATTGTGAACTTCCAGTGCCAGAGGCTAAGAGATTTTTGCACTGGAGCCTTCACGTCAGAACAGCAAATTAGCATCAGTGAGTCATAACTTGAATGCCCTGTTTGAGGGATGATTTCTCCTAACGTTAACATATACAACTTTCACTTTCCAGGCAGGTACAAAGTGGTTTTCAAAATATGCATGTGCTAGAACATTAATAAAAAAAATAAATGAACCAAAGTTGCTTATTCAGTATAATCTATATTTCAAAAGGTAAAATTAATCAAGGTAACACCTAAACATGACCAATATCTTTATTAGGAAAGGAGGATAAAAATTCACTGTACACATTTAATTGCCATTAAAACTAAAATTAAGACATTTAATTATTTCCCCAACACCAACTGGCTAAGAATTACAGTTATCCACACAGGGTTTTAAATATTCCTTTTAATTATTTTTAAAAATTCCTCTACAGATGTCACAATTGAAAACCATGTGAAGTAAACATTGCCTCTCTATATTATCAGCACAGTATTTGATATTTAACAGTTACCAAACAAAAATAAAGGTGCAGATTTGTGAAATGGATTTTTAAATTATGAGCCTACTAATGATTTGTTCTTGTTCTGGTCGGATGAGGTGGATGAGGCAGTAACAAGATACTACCTATAACTTCACCAATCACCACTATGTTTAGGTACATTAGGATAAACAGTATTGTAAAGCATTTGTTTTATCAAAAATGACTCGAGACCTACTAAACAGTCCTTACAAGGTTTTAAAGTTTTATTATCTGGAAGGATGGAAGAGGAGGGAATTTCCATGTCACATCTTTATGAAGATGCTTACTAGTTATGCACCACTAATTATATTTTTGAGAAAGTAAACTGCTGAATCCTTAATCATATGAAGAAATACCTACCACAAAAACAAACTAAAAAAAGATGATGTCAGTATTTCAAAAGTACATTGCACTTAACAACAAAAAAACACAACGAAGCAACTGAATTACTGATGCTTAATATCTGTGAAAAGACTGAGCCATCAAAAAACTGTAAGACTCCACACTAAGAATAGTTGTTCTTAAAAATATATAGAAAGGGGGAGTGCAGTGTATTGAGAGGAGGCAGAATAACTGCTAACTCAAGAAAGGGAGGTGTCCCTAGAATGAGGGAACTTTACTAAGAACTTTATTTATGTTCAAATCACAACTGCCCACCAGAGTGAGAAAAATTATATCTCCTTATCCAAACTGCGCATGTCATCACTGGCACCTATGAAACTATAAAATATAGTTCCATACATCTGGTGTACAATTGAATATAAAAATATTTAATATGAAATAAGAGTTTGTATATAGAGTTTGAATTTGCAATAGCTCAGACTGTTAGATTTGTTTTCTTCTTAAGAGAACATTCTAAGCGTGTTTTCAGAGGCAGAGCACCCAAGTGAGTGACTCATCTCTTAGTCCCTGCAAGACTATTATTTTTCCTTTAAAAAGAAACGTAGCATTCGCTTTACAGATTTATTCATTCCATTCAGGTTTTCAAGCAAATGTCATGTTTTTCTTGTTTTAAAAAAGCCAGCCAGGACAAGGAGTAAGCAAGAGGTCCAGGTTTGTAGTTTTCAAGGTAAAATAATCCTCTTTGCACAAGGTGATGTGTGTGGCTTTTTTTTTTGTCCTCCTGAGAGGAGGGGAGGGTTGCAATTACATATTTCACATTGTCAAGCTACAAAGTGGTAGAAGGTTTTAGAGAACAAGCCAGTGAGTTGAAGGATCCAGGTTATAGTTCACAAACACGAGGGCAAGAGTTTTTGGGTATTTTACAGTTTCCTTTTTGGTATTGTACAAACTTTGTATTGTATTTTTGAGCATTAGGGCTGTCTTGAATACAGACAAAAACAGTGACTCGCAAGTGGAGGGATTACTCTCCCCTTCTGTGGTTTTTCTTACTTGTCTCTGTAGTACTCAGTTCTTAGGAAAACCCATCTCCCGCCCCCTATTTTAAATTAAATCCTATTTTAAATTAAGACAACATCCCTCATCAGTCACCGAGGCCGGCTGTTTCAAGAGGGATTAATTTATTCTCTCACATGCACAGTGTTTGCTCCATCGAGGTGGGGTGTTTTTGGGGGGCGGGGAACCCCACAATTATGATGATGATGATTTGCAATCAAAGGGTAAAAAAATCGACAAAACATTTTTACAAAAAAAAAAAATAAATAAATTGGGAGGGCAACAATTTTTTTGGCAACAAAAAAATAAAATTTGAGAAGCCCCCCCCGGCTCCGTCCCCATGAATCCCCTGCCGCTGCTCAGCCAGGCGCGCTATAGCCGGCCCACCGCAGCGCTATAACGCGGGATCCCCTCTCCCCCCGCGGCTCCCCCCTCCCCCGCCAGCCCGGGGAGGGGGGGCAGGAGGCCGGGCGGGCGCGCTGACTGACAGCCCGCTGGCCTAGCTGGAAACCGCGCGCTGCGCTGCGGCCGCTGCCCGGGGACGGAGTGGCCCCGGCCGGTGAGGGAAGGGGGGGGCCGGCCTCCCCGCGGCCTCACCTGAAAGAGGAACGCGGTCCAGTTGGCCTCCATGGCGGGGACTCCCGGGCCTCGGCGGCCTGGTCTGCGGCGGCGGCTCCGGCTCGATCCCCCCTCCCTCTCCCGGGCCCCAGCTACATGGAGCCGACAACAAAGCGGCGGCGGCGGCGGCGGCTCAACATGGCAGCGCCGAGCGGCCGCTTCCGCTAACCTCCGGGCCGCACCACTGCGGGAGCGGGGGGGGCGGGAGCGGGGAGCGCCGCCCGCCTCAGCCCTGCCGAGGAGCGCGGGCGCCGCGCCGCTGGCGGAGGTGAATCCACCCTGCTCGGCTCGCGGGCGTCGGGGGAGGGACGCCGCCTCCAGCCGCTTCCCGGAGCCCAGTAGCGCCCAGAGCCTGGCCCGTCCCCCCCGCGGCCCTACCAATGGGACCGTCCCAAGCTGGGGAAGCTGAGCTCGGGAGAGAAGATGGAGGAGAGAGAGGAGAGTGTCCAGGGCTGGTCACCTCCTGTCCCCCCCCCTCCCCTCGGCATATGGGGAGGGGGCAGGAACATCCTCTCCTCTCCCCCGCTCAAAAAACCCAGTCCTCCGCCTCTCCCCCCGCTACCATAAAGAGATCGGAGGGAAACAATACAAAATATCCATAATTAATTAGGAAAATTTAAAAGTTTTTTTTTTTGGGGGGGAGAACCTCCTGCAGCACCTGCACCAGCAGGTGGAGATTCTGCAGCACGCGCTTCCCATGCATGATGTCAGCATCTTTAAAAAAATGTGTGAACTCTGAAGTAAAATCCCTTTGAAAATAGAGAAGCAGCGGGAGGGGGGAATATATACAACCCTGGGCAAAACGGCAGACCATTTTATCCCAAATGATGGAAATTGTGCAAGGTGTACCTGTTTCCATGTGAAACCTGCATATAATCACAAATGGAGGGATGACACCAACAGTTATGGGTGTTTTCTCCCCAACGATGTCCAGACTGGCCTGTTGATGCAGTATCATGTTTGTTTCTATTCAAAATCTGGAAAAAATAATTTTTTTAAAGTGCTACACTTTTAGTTCAGCGTCACTTCATCAACCAGTGCTCCCTCTTATCTACTGAGGCCACCTGTGGCTTATTTCAAGGACTATCTCTTATTTTGTGTTGTTAGCATCACAAAGTCCCACATCAAACTAACAGTCTTGGGTCGGTATTTCTGCAATAATCGTTCAATTGGTTATCATCTGACACACACATGTATGCTGTGGTGCCACTAATAGAACATTGTGGGTTGTGTTGCTCAAACAAACTTCAACATGCATTTTTCAGATAGCTGCATAGGTACAGCCACTGGGGTTGGCTTGAAATCCCCCTTTAACTTTTTCCTCTGCAGTTGCTGCAATCTCCATCATGACTGCAAGGGTTCTATATTTCCATTCCTAGTCCCCTCTTTGCTTCCCAACTTCCACCCCAAGCATTTTCTTAGGATGACCACACCTTTGCAAAGCTAGTCCTTTATTTCCTCAAAAGGTAGGTAGTCTAATGCTATTTTAAAACAGGGTTGTGCCCCTTATCTGTTTTCCAGTGCCATTTCTCTGGATTATCTAAAATGCACTCCCCTCCCATGAGATTTATATTTTCTTGATATATGTATTAAAGCACTTAACTTACGAGGCTCATTTGTAGCCAAGGCATCTCTAATGCATCATCTAGATGCAAATTAATGCCACAGTCCCACAACCCCTTAAGTATGTGTTCATCTTTAAATGCATGAGCAGTCACATTAAGTACATATGTAAGTGTTAGTAGGTTTGGAACCTAACTGTTGCACAGAGCTTAATGCTCTCTGCCTTTACTTACTTTAGTTGCTCTTATTTGTATGCATGTTCCTTCTCTAAATAACAGCACTGAAAGTGCACAGTCGGCACCGTTATAGACATCACAGATGGCTGTTGTACATTTACAGTGTTTTCCCATTAAGTGCAGGAAATACCACAAATACAGTGGTAAAGTCAAATACTGAAGCACAGCAAATGGATTTTTTTAAAGGATACCCACTGTATGTGGCTTTTTACAGAACAAGACAGTTTCCCAAGAAAGCTGGGAATTGAGTTGCAAAAACCTTCCTGGGTTAGCCCTAGTCAATCCTCTTTACTCAGGCCAAGATCCCAGTGACCTGGAGTCTTGGGTGCACAATGAGTACAAGATCCATCAGCTTCTTGCATTCATGCTTTAGGAAGGGAGACCACAGTGGGTGTATAAGATATGCAGGCTTGTTATCACTGATTCCTTGGGAGGTTGGCCTCAGTAAGGAGGGCTCAAGAGGGCCCCAGCATAGTAGGTTTTCCATGCTATTCCCTCACCAGCACACACACACACATTGAAAATCTGTTTTTTCTCATAAAAATTAAGTTACATACGTTTAATCCAAAGACACACAGACTTCCCTGACAGTAATACTTCACTGCTAATGTTTCACTGTTCACAGTAGGGGAGGGGAGGGGATCTAGAAAGGATAGATATCTAGTCCTTAGACTGAGGGAGATCCAGGCTCTGTTCCCATCTCTGCCATTATTGATTTGTGGGACCTTGGGCAAATCACCTAGTTTCTATAGTATGCTGTTTCTCTGCCCTCTGTAAAACGGAAATATTTCCCCAATTTATGCAGACATGGTGAGCTGTAACTAATTCTGCTGATTCAATCTTGCAATTTTATCACAAAATCTGGTAATATTTGTGGTTGTTCTTAAAGACCCAGCTCCTGGAGTCAATTGATTTAATGAAAGCATAGATTCTTATGTAAAAATCGTTCCTAGACCATATGGTTGCGGAGAAAAGCATTAAAACATTAACCCTAAAAGGCTCAAAACTAGAAGGCAAATAAAAAGAAGCCAACATTCATTATTTAAAAAAAAACAACATGATTTTTAAAGCCAGTCTCTTGATATTGGGGACTTGACTCACTTTTCACCACTTTGGGTTGACCACTGCTATAACACTTCATTATCCTTGGACAGAAAGTGCTAGAGAGGTGCATTTTTTCATTGTTATATTTAAAAGCCTGGTGTGCATTTTGAAAATTCAAGGCACTAAAGAGTAGCCCACTATGGACTCTTACAGAACAGCTTTTTTGTCAAGACGTGGCTGACTTGATCTTCTCTGGCTGGTCTGTGCTAAACAGCCTTGTTTACGGAACACAAAATGCCAAGTGAATGCTCATTTTCACACCTAGCCTTTTAAACCATTAGATGCACCACTCAGGAAAGTCAAATATGCCCGGGAGCTAGAAAGGCCATTTTTAATTAATGTCCCCCCCTTTAAAAAAAACAAACAAACTGAGCACATAAGTTCTTTTCCTCTCACCCCCTCCCTTAGTAGTGATCTACATGTTTACACATCATCCCTGCTGAAATAAAGCAGCAGCATGCACACCCCATAGATCTGCTATCCTGCCTTTGACTGGGGAGAAGCAGGCCCTGGTCACACTATTGCTACTGGGCTTTGTGGGGTAAGATTTCTTCCTCTCGTGTCCCCCATCTGACCTGCCCCCTCCTCACTTTTTTACAGGGAGGTTTCCCTGGGGGCTGGGGGATTAAATTTAAGCCTCTAGTGAAGGGGGGCTGGACCAATTTGTACAGTGGAGGGGTGCTGAGAACCATTAAACCAAACTGTAAACCCTGGATATGATGGAAACCACTTCAAGCCAGGGGCAGCACCCCTGCTTCCAGCATCTATGCTCTTGTGCCCCTGAATTATGAGGATTATTTTGCAATGTGTGTTTCCATGAGACATTTAACAGCGCCCTTTATTTTTAACCTGACTGACTCACATCCAATCTTTCCTACAAATGCTCCCCTCCTCTGCTCCCTCCCCCTTCAGGGTTAAACACAAGCCAGAGAATTATAGCTTGAAGGCGGGGGGGGGGGGGGGGAAAGAAACCAAACCAAAACACCAATCCAGGCAGCCGCAGCTTCCCAGCCCGCTGCGTTTCCTCCTTCGCGTCTCTCATTGTGCTGCACTGATTGTGTCTTCCCCGCACACACACACACAGAGGCTCGCCCACCTCCTTTCAATCAGTTGCACCCGAAAGGAGCGGGAGGGAGGGCAGGGGGATGCTGAGGCAGCAGTGGAGATGATGCTCCATTCGGCGGCGGCTGCAGCCGCTGCTCCTTGCCGGCAGCCCGCTAGGGATGTGCTGCTTTGAGTGAGGGGAGGGGGGAGGACGGAAAATACCGCAGCCCTGCTCGGCGGGCACTGCAGGTTCCACATGGCACCCGAGCGCTCCGAGAAGGAAGAGAGCGCGAACAATGGGTGTGTGCATCTCCCCCTGCAGCCCGGTCCCAGCGCGGAGCCTGCCTTCACACGGGAGTGTGTGTGTGTGTACGCTCCGAAAGCCGCCCGAGCACGCCACCGGCTGAAGCCACCGAGCCATCACAAGAGAGTGTCGAGCAGCAGACACGTCTGAATCGTGAAACGTGGCTACAGGGAGCATTAACTAGCATCTGCCCGGGGTTATTTTAAGCGGCACGGGCGCCCTCGTTTCTTTTCGGTGTATGTAGAAAGCCTGGCTTTTCTTTTGAATTCAGTTAAAAAAATCTTCCAAAAATACCAGTGTTGTAGCTGATCTTCCCGAATTTTGCTGGTGGGTTATTTGCAGCTCTCCAATTTAGACTGTAAACTCTCTCACCTTCATTGGAGGGGACAGGGTGTCCCGTTTTTAAAATAGCTCCTTCTTTCTAGCGCTAGATCTCAACGGCTTCCTTTCTCCAGCCCGTTCCTTAGCCAGGTGTTAAATAGGTCAAAACATTTGAAACGGTGTGACTAAAAATGTTCCCCTCGTTTGTTCAGCTTTCAGGCCCTTGTGATGTCCTAATTTCAGGTTTTTGGATCACAATACAGCCTTTCATGACAGACAATTTACGGTTTGTTTCTGGGAGTGCACACAAGGCACTGTGCAAATACAGGTTCTGCACTAGAGACTTCAGTCTCCTGTGTGCCAAGTGCTTTATCCTGTGGGCAGCAGTTCAGTACACAGAGCACGGCTAATCAGTGCCAGCTCATGCCTTGTGCCATTTGTCACCAGTGGGGAATTTGGACACTCGTGGGACAGGAGATTTAATGATGAATTCGAGAATTTCTCCTTTCTTAGTTTAGTCAAAGCTCCTGTTTTATAGCAGCTAATAACAGTTTGAAGGTGGTTCCTTTAAAAGTGTGGAGAGGGATTTCTCCCTGCTCCAAAAAAGCCTTATAGACAAGCCATGCATCTGAAGATTTTTTTTTTTTACCCATGAAAGCTTATGCCCAAATAAATCTGTTAGTCTTTAAGGTGCCACCAAACTCCTGGATGTTTTTGTGGATACAGATTAACACAGCTACCCCTCTGATAATAGATACCTCTCCCATCATCTGTAGACTTGCAGTGCTGAATAACTCAGCAGTTCCTGCTCATAGTTCAGCTCTAGGGTGCTACACAGGCCTTTCCTTTGTATGACAGTAGCACTCCTGCACTCCCCACCCAGCTCCAAGGAGATTCCCCTCCTGTAAGAGCAGTATAGAGACAGGTGCTCTGCAAGTTTCCCAGTGTTGCCAATGGACCTCAGTTCTGAGCAGCAGTAGCCCTTGGTTCTTGAGGCTCTTTTTAAAAGAAACTGCCAATCATTCCAATTTGTGCAATGGATAGATAGACTGTGCAGAGTGGATGCACACACTTTTGTGATTGTGGATAACTTGATACAATCCTACAACTGGAGATCCGAGATCAAGTTTGGCTGTAGGTGACAAGTGAAAGTGACTTTGAAGTTCTTATTCAGGTCAACCAACTACCCTCTCAGCCAGGTTAACTCATAATTATACAGCTTTTTACACTAACCCATTTCCACTTAGAAAGGTCCAAGAGTGGACAAACTGGAGTGTTGCATGTCAGGATCAAAATGAGTTGGCAGGCTGTCAATACAATCTATCTGATCCTTACTGGACCAATGTAGATATAGAGGGGCTGAAAAAGCAGGAGAACTGAACAAAAAGCAATGGTAAGAAACGATACTATCAAGCTGCATGTCCAGCAAAGTGCTGCAGGGATCAATGTTGGGCCCTGCTCTGTTTAATGTTTTCATTAGTGATCTGCAAGTGGGGAGTAAATAAAATAATTCAATTTGAAGATAATTTAGATTGACATCTGAAATGAGTGTGCATGAATCCATAGTTTGGGTTCTTTATTACATGTTAGGCAATGTATGTGCTACCTTATGGCTACATTGCAACCTTGCTCAAAATGCTAAGCATCCGAGTACAAGGTGTGACTAAGGGACAAAGAAGAATATTCACTACAGGGCTGTGTCACTAATTTTTTTCCCGATGAGGAAAACTTGCTCTAACATCCCAATTCTTTGACTGTTTTAGCAGGCTGGATATTTTCCCCAGATGCTTTTTTCCTTATTTGATTACAGACAGCGAGGGTCAGAGTACATATAAAGAAGCAAAAGGCAGAATACAGCAGTTGAGTGAAAGAGCAGTGTCAAGTGTGCATCTTAATAGGGTGCTAATTGAATGGACGTAAGTTGAAAGCAGAGGGTGTGTATTGGGCTGCGTATTAATTAAGGAACAGTGCAAATGCTCAATTTTGAAATAAAGACCAATTTAACTTTGCTTTCCTGTGCTGTGGTGTTTGGTAACACCTCTTCATATGTGCTAAAATTCAGCTGAATGTCTTTGTTGGCTGTTTCACAGACGAATGGAGGTGTAAGATTATTGTTTTACTTATAGACTGAAATAGATTGAAGTGTTTCTATGATTTAGGATTATTTATAAATAGTGCAAACCTCAAGGGAACTATCCCAATCTAGCCTTTATGTTCCCTAATTAAAACTTTCAGGTAAGATATTCAATAGATTTACACTGCTTTCCTTCAGGTTCTACCCTACAGTCAGAGGATAGACGAAGCTGTGAAGGGAAGGGAGAGCTTTCACCCATATGGGAAGAGAATCCGCATGAGAAACCATAAACAGCTCTTTGTTGTCAAACAGCTCACACAACACTTCTGCTGACATGCAAAATGTGGAACATTTGAGCGGTTCAGCCAGTTACAGGAATTGAAATTATAAATTGCCAACACCTTGTTAGCCCTGATTTTATTTATTTAGTGTGGGCATAGTCATCTGGCCAAGCGATGGCATCTTCAGTGATGTGATGCAGTTCTTCTAGGCCACCGCTGGACCTAGTCAGCAGATATTCCTCGACAAAGTGCATCATCGTCTGTGTTGTGCCGTGGCTGCACAAAGCTCTGTCACAAAGGCCCCAGCGGCACTGGCTGGCTGCACAGAGACCTTGTTCAGTCTGGAACCTGTTTAACAGGGACCATTGGTGACTGGGCTGGTTAAAACCAGGCGGGCAGATTGTGGGATCGGCGACAAGGGACTGGTTGGGGATTATAACAGATCCATTCCTCTCGCCAGAGTGTTTCCGCCCTAACATCCTGGCATGGCAGATGGGCAATGTAACAGCAAACGTGTAGCTGGTGGTTTAAAAAGGTCATTGTGCAGCAGCAGACTGGAGTTGGCGCAGACTTTCTCCAGTGACTTGCCAGTGGTAACCTCTCGTCTGATATGAGGAGGAGCGATATTGCTCAGAACTGGGAGCCATGGGAGTGGAGTCGGGACGCAGGGTGCCGGAGATGATACGCTTGGCCTCATGTAACTGCGAAACCACCAGTTAGCCCTGATCACCACCTTCACCTCTCCCATGCATAGGGATTAGGGTTACACACAATAATAAGAGACAGCAGCAGAGGGTTTGCAAACCCTCAGTGGTCAAGTTTAGGTCTTCATAAGGCCAAACATGTCCATGTCTGGACTGAGAGATAAGGCTGGTACCCCTTCCTCAAGTCCCATCTTTGTCACAGTGCCTGCAAGAAATCTATTTTGTGTATCCCATTCTCTACTCTTCACATCAATTATCTTCTTATATTGTAATCTCCTTGGGACAGTGACCATCTCTTCTTTGTACAGCACATCCATCTACCAGCCAGACAAGTGGGTAATCATCCAACTACTGCTCTTCTTCACTGCAGAATTAACTTGAGTTATAACTCCAGTCCCAACCACACACAAACTCCATTATCGTGGTGCTTTTAATTGAAGCTTACTGGTCGGTCAATAGGTACAGGCTGCAGTTTGAGTTAGCACAGCTTGTCAGCTGCAAACACAATCACCCTGTGCAGTTTGAGGATTATTTTGCAGCATGGCTGCTCTCACTGGAGTTCACTTGGGCGTGGATAACTCAAATTAACTTTGCAGTGAAGCGAAGCCCTTAGTGAGGGCTAAGCTGAGGAGCAGCTTGACAAAGTGTCAGCTAAACTTATTTATAATACATATACACAAGTGACATCTGATTTTTAAAGTGCAGGCAAATATTTTAAGTGTATCCCATTTCCTCCTTTTCCTGTCAATTATCTTCTTATATTGTAGTCTCCTTGGGCCAGTGACTGTCGCTTTCTTTGTACAGCGCATCCCACAACAGGGCTTCTGGATACAAGTATAATTTAATACTGAACAGCAGCAAAGACCATTGGTGGTTCAAATTTAGATACCATTTATCCCCTTTCCCTGAGTTTAGCAGACCAGGAGAAATGAGTCTGCTTCCCCATCTCCTCTTCATTTATTTTTTTAAATGAAGTGTTCAGTTAAATAATCTAGACCCTGCTTCCCAGACAACATCACCCTGCTTTCTCTACAAGTGACTTATAGAAACATATTACACAATGTTGCCCAATTTCCCACTATACTAAGTTACAATAAATGTCAGCACCTGGGCTCAGACAATTTGTAGACCCCTTTGAATATTGCTTCCCAACACTCTAGGGTTTAGCAAAGGTGACCCCCAGAAGGGGAAAAGGGGATTTAGGCCCTGATTTCTTTTAAAAGGGAGGCGGGGGTGGGGACAGAAGAGAAGAAATTCCTCCTGCATTGTAAATTCAGGTGTTACCTACCCTGGACTAATGAAAAACTCCTAGAATGAAGATGTCAAAAATCATATATAAATAAAACTTGATTAATTGAGAGGGGGAAGTCATTGCTATTCAGACTATTTGTAATTTTTTTTTGTTACTGATTGCTAACACCTGTTACTAAAGCACTTAGAAAAGCTCTCTTTTTTAAGGGTTCAACACCTTACTTCTTCAATTAAAGACTGAGAAAGCTACAAGTGCTGATTCATCCAAGAAATCCTGACAAACACAAAGATCAGACTTGAGATTCCTGCTGCTATTTCCTTTGGTTAAAAACAAAGAGGAAGAAACACTTCTTTTCAAACAAGGACATGAATCATTCTTAATAAATAATAAAAGAGCAAAATAAATGCAGGCCATGAGTTATTTTTTCCCCTTGACATGGCATGTCTAGAACCTTGCAAGGCAATAGGAACAGGAGCAACAAAATTCTCACTTACCTCAGACAGACCCAAAAAGCTGTAGTCACTTCAGAGCTGTAGAAGGAGAAGCCTGTCTTTGGGACAGGGTGAACCTCAGCATTGTGGGAAAACCTGTAGGGAGAAAGGGCTTGTAGGAGATCCATTTATAAAAGGGGTGTCTCTGTTGAACATCTGGGAATTTCCTTTACCCATAGCACAACTAGAAGTCTAAAAAGCCATTAAAAAATTAAAATATATGCCCCAAGGCGAAACAGACTTCAGGTAACTCACCTATCTGTGCCTCAGTTTCCTGATCTATAAAATAGGGATAATGACACTGCTCTGCTGTTAAAATGCTTTGAGATCTACTAAAGAAGAGCTTTGTGGAGCTTGAAAGCTTATCTCTTTTACCAACAGAAGTTGGTACAATAAAAGATACCACTTCAGCCACCTTGTCTCTCATATAAAAGCAAGGTATTATTATTATATTGATGAAAGCAGTTCTGCTTCTAACAGACCTATGCCATAGGTAACTTCAAATATTATGGTATTGATTCTATACACCTCACTTACCCTAAAATTGTGATAGTACCACCAAATATTATCCTGCTATTCTTCAATACAAGAGATGTAGAGCTTCCAAGATAATTTCTTCTTAACCCGCCCTCCCCTCCAAAAAACAAACCCCAAATCTTACCCTCTTCCCCATACTTCATGGGGATCTGCAATGTTGGAATGAATAAAATACCATCCAGTGCTCTCAGGACTATCCTGAGGCAATCAGTCTGCTCTATCTGTAACACATGTGCCAGTGTGAATCAAAGATAATATTACAAGATGCCCCTGCAGCATAGGCCGGTCATCACCATTGGCCCCAGTAACCCAGTCCCCTTTTGTCATAGATCGCTGATGCTGCAGAGACAGCTGCATAGAGATCATTTGCAGCCTCCCATGGGACACTCACGAGCAATGCTCCACAGGTTAGATATTGTCTAAGGCCTTTCTCCAAAACTTCCACCGGTTCAAACATTGAATCAGTGTTAAAGCTGGGGAGAGTGACAATGATGAAGACAAGGCTTTGACGGCCAGACCCATTTTTACTACTGTTTCATTTTGACTTACTCTCCAACAGTTTTAACTGAAACTGGCAACCCAAGCCAGACAAGCTAGTGCAGAGGTGGCCAACCTGAGCCTGAGCAGGAGCCAGAATTTATCAATGTACATTGCCAAAGAGCCACAGTAATATGTCAGCAGCCACTCCATTGGTTCCCCCTCCCCCTCGGCTCTCAGTGTCTCCCACCCACCAGCAGCCCCTCTGATCAGCACCTCCCACTCCCTCCCCGCACCTCCTGATCTGAACTGTTTCGTGGCCTGCAGGAGGCTCTAGGGAGGAGGTTGAGGAGTGCAGCAAAGGGAAGGGGTGGAATGGGGGCAGGGCCTGTGGCAGAGCCAGGGACTGAGCAGTGGAAAGTTGGCGTCTGTAGCTCCAGTCCTGAGTCGGTGCCTGTACAAGGAGCCTCATGTGAACTTCTGAAGAGCCGCATGTGGCTCCGGAGCCACAGGTTGACCACCCCTGTGCTAGCGGTTCATCTGAACCAATGTCAGAACTGTCTGGTAAATTTCTACAGCCTAAGGATCGGATCTTGAGGGTGTTGACTGCCTTCCACTCCCATTGCTGTCAGTGGGAATTGCAGGTGTTTAGGACTTCACCAAAGATGCTCAGCAGCCCACAGGACCAAGGCTCATGAGAAGGATGGTTTCCTTTTTTCCAGCCTTGCTCTCTGATGAACTTGGTTTTGGCCAGCCTGCCCAAAGATCAGGAACTTAAGGATTTTCCAAATCCCTAATGCCATTGCACTGCAAACATTCTCACAGTTTTAAGTCGTTATCAGAGACTGCAACTTTGTGCAGGAAACAAACCCACATTATTCATGCTTACTTGTCTCAATTAATAAGCATGCCCTGGGAGACACAGAGAGAGGAAATAAGTATTGGCAATCTTGTCCCATTTTGCATGAATCTAAATATCTGGTTTATTTAAAATGATCAGTCAGGAAACAGTTAGCAATGGTTGTGTTTGAAGTGCCACCATTACACAGTGCTGTCTGAGCATACAGACAGAAAGCAAAAATAACATAGATGTGTGACCTGCCCCGTCCACTCAATTGGATGTTAACTCAGAAGCCTACTAATGACAGTTATTTTAACAGAAACATCAATTATGTTAGGGTGGCAAGCAGGACTTGAGTGATAATTGTATTTTATATCTATATAGAGCACATCTCAAAGCACTTTATGAAAGCATATAAGGATTATTATCCCCATGTTACAGCTGGGATAACTGGGATAGAGAGATTATGAGCTGCCCACGCCTTCTGAGCAAGCTGGTAGTGGGCTAAAGTCTTTATAAGGTCTTGTATACATTTGTTCTCAAGGTATTTCAAAGATGCAATATTTTAACTAAACATAAAACTGTTTGCTGAGGTGCACAGCCATGATTTCATCTCACGAGTACGTGCTTGAAATGCTAGGAAAATGTTGTCAAATGTTTTACTTTAGAGGAGTCCCTTTCTGTTTATGCTCTGCTCCCATAGAGACACAGCGCGCTTTGAATTTCACAGCTTCAGGGGAGTGAAGAGCCCTTGAGTGTATACATAAGTTGAGAATACGTTCCTAAGAATTGGTTCTCAGTGAGCAGTTTCCTTTAGTTGTATTCTTAATTCCATGTTTTATTTATTTTCTTCTTTGCAATCTGGTCTCTCCTTTTCCAATTATTCAGTGAAGTTAAAAGGAGACACATTTAATAATGGATAAAAGGAAATATTTTTAAGAGCAAGGTGAGGACTTATTATTGCAGGAACTTATTGGGACAAGAACAGCAATATAAGTTTTGAAGAAAGTACTAGTGATTCTAGTGGATAATATCTGCTGTTATGCCAGCAGCGGTTCTCCACCTATTTACCATTGTGGGCCTCATATACATCTCTTTATGTATTATGTGGGCCCCATCCACACAATATATATACTATCTGCGTGACCCTGAGGCTGCCACATGGGCTGCAGCTGTGTGCTGATTGGGCCGCAAGCAGCCCGAGAACCACTGCTATATAGAATATAAACATGCTAAATGCTCTCTCTCCCTCTTCATCTTCCAGGACATCAGCTGGGGTCAAGTAAAATGTCCTCCACAGCAGTGGTTTTCAAACTTTTTTTCTGGAGACCCAGTTGAAGAAAATTGTTGATGCCCATGACCCAGCTGAGCTGGGGATGAGGGGTTTGGAGCATGGGAGGGGTTCAGGGCTGGGGCAGAGGGCTGGGGTGTGGGGGTGAGGGCTGTAGGGTGGGGCCAGCAATGAGGGGTTCAGGGTGTGGGAGCGGGCTCTGGGCTGGGGCAAGGGGTTGGGGTGCAGGAGGGGGTCAGGGCTCTGGGCTGAGGGTGCAGGTTCTGGGGTGAGGCCAGAGATGAAGGGTTTGGGGTGTAGGAAGAGGCTCTGGGCTGGGGCAGGAGGTAAGGGCGCAGGCTTACCTCAGGCGGCTCCTGGTCAGCGGCACAGCGCGGGTGCTAAGGCAGGTTTCCTGCTTGTCCTGGCACCATGGACCACGCTGCACCCCGGAAGTGGCCAGCAGCAGATCCGGCTCCTAGGTCCATGGCCCCTCCGCCTAAGAGCCAGACCTGCTGCTGGCTGCTTCCGGGGTGCAGCGCGGTGTCAGAACAGGTAGGAACTAGCCGGCTTTAGCCGGGCAGCACCGCCGACAGTACTTTTAACAGCCCTGGTTGGCAGTGCTGACCAGAGCCACCGTGACCCAGTGCCTTCCATTCCATGACCCAGTTCTGGGTCGGGACCCACAGTTTGAAAACCACTGCTCTACACCACAGGATTGCAAGTCCAAGCCAATTAATAAGCATATCAGACATGCTCCAAAGGGTGACCCTTGAATCCTCCTTGACTAGGAGAGATGATAGCTAAAAGGAAAGGTGTGCTTGCCTGTAAAAGAGGATAATAAGAGGGAGGGCGCCAAAGATACAAAGGCTCTAGCTCCTCGAAAAAGAATCTGACAGTTGCCCAGTTGTACGCATAGCAATCATTGTCTCTGCTACCATGAAACACAACTCCTACAATCAATCAGCTAAAGTGTTTCTCCCTGGAGGGAATGAAGGCATCATTTGTACACTGCATTTCTCTTCTTTCCAGTGGCTCAAGGTCTCTAGGAGATCCTGCTAACAAAAAAATGCAGCCACACGATTATCACAGGAAGGCTGATGTTTTTGAAAGCTCTGCGGAGAACTTCATCTTTTCCTTATAATTAGGATGTCTGGAACATCATTCCACTTTTCAAGAGGAAAATAGGATGCAGGAAATTACCAGCAAAGTTGGTTGAATTACTCTGGTTAAGCATTATTGAAATCAAGGAAGAAGCAGCAAGAAGCTACTCAGAGAAAAGAAGCTTCATTAACAAGACTCGGTAGGGATTTTTGAAAGAGTTTCTTGACTTTTGCTTTTCTGAACTCCTCAAAGACAAGCTTGAGGTGGATGCATGTGCACTGGGGGAGGGGAAATGGGGAAAAGGAATGTGGGAAATGCAGTATGGACATACAAAATGGAGACAGCAAGAGGAACTGTTGAAAAGAAAATAGGATTATTATTGTGATTAAGAGAGTAATAATCAGGAGTGTATAATGACCAGCACTGGGAAAATCAATCACCCTGGGTAATTGTATGTATATTACTAATTGAAACCATAGTTTCACCACAGTTCGGAATATTCTTGCTAAAAGATTGACATTTGTTGGCAGGGAAAAGATAGTTCGTTTACTTGGTAGCTGCAAAACTTATTACAGGGTGGCCTAACAGTAAGAGCAGAGGACTGGGGTGTCAGGACTTTGAGGTTCTTTTCTCACTTTGTGATCTTGGACAAGTTACTTAACTTCTGCATACTTCTACTTCGCCAGCCTTAAAACTTATCTTTTCAGTCAGCCTACAAACAGTCCCCTCCTGTACGCGCTGATGAAGTCAATTTTTGTGTGTGCATGCTCAACTTGGTCTTTTCAGCACCAGTATGAGTTACCTTCTGCATAGAAATATGATGAAAGCACTGTTTTTCATTCCCAAGGTGGTTACTGCCAGGGAATATTACTAAAGGACCAGATTTATAAAGGTATTTGGGCACCTAAAGATGCAAATAGGTTCTTCTTGAAAATCCCACTAGGCACCTAGCTGCATCTTTAGACACCTAATTACCTTTGTAAATCTGATCCAAAGTCCCTAAACCAACAATAGACACTAGTAGTTGGAAATATTATGACCCCTTGAATCTGAATGAGGCTACCTTATGACACAGTAGGGAAAAGTTATGAGGTTTCTGACCAAAACCATAGAAATCAACCCATTCTCTTTCTAGACCAGGGGTAGGCAACCTATGGCACACATGCCAAAGGCGGCACGCGAGCTGATTTTCAGTGGCACTCACACTGCCCGGGTCCTGGCCGCTGGTCCAGGGGCTCTGCATTTTAATTTAATTTTAAATGAAGCTTCTTAGACATTTTTAAAACCCTATTTACTTTACATACAACAATAGTTTAGTTATATATTATAGACTTATAGAAAGAGACCTTCTAAAAAAGTTAAAATGTATTACTGGCATGCGAAACCTTAAATCAGAGTGAATAAATGAAGACTCAGCACCTCACTTCTGAAAGGTTGCTGACTCGTTCTAGACCCTTGAATGCTCAGTCTGAGTGATTGCCTTCCATCACATTTGTGACAGTCCCCAGTCTTTCCATTCTATGTAGATACTAGTGAGGCTGGTAAAGTGTGCTATCTAGAGGTTAGAACATAAGATGGGGCTTGACACCCAGGTTCTCTTTCGTATTCTACCACAGTCAGGCTCTGGGATTTTGAGTAAGTCACGTAAGTTCTCCATGCTTGTTTCCCCATATGTAAAATGGGAAAAGAAATTGGTAGAACTGACTAGTTTTTAAATCTGCTTTAAGAAAAGGGCTGTACGTGCAAAGTTTTACTCAATTTATATTTAATACATATGCAGTTTTCCTAAACTTAAACATCATAATTCCCTTCTGTACTTTTATTAATGGCAGGACAATCAAATATATATTCAGTCTAATATCTGTAAATCTCTCAGTGGACTGCATTTTTCACTTGTAGGGAGATGGATGATTTTATATATTATAGATAGATATATTACAGAGTTTGTTGTTCCATCACTTAACTTCTGTGGATCCTACAGTATGTATAATCCTAAGCAGGGGAATGGAAAGCTGACAAGGCTTCTAAAGGTCTTGCAGGTTCAATGAGTCTGTTTGTCTGTGTCTAATGAGAGAGACAGGAGAAAGACTGTTTTATAGATCATGTTTTTCATTCTCTCTATTTCATGGTGTAGAGCAGCCTCCATAGCTGCACTGACTTCTATTGTCTGGTTTTCTCAGTTCACTTTGTCACACCTGCTACAGAAACCCTTTCCTGTTTCCAGTGGAATTCTAGCCATCCTCACTAATCTTTTGCCTTTGATGTCCTTGTGAATCTCAGCTTTGTCTCTTTTCACTCCATGGCCCTCCTCCTCAAAAGCCTCCCAGGGCTTGTTTATACCTCCTTCCCCCTCCTTCCTTTACTTTTTACTGCTTGTAACACTTGAAAGTTATTCCTTACTCATGGGGAGAATTCTTTCCCGTAATGTCACCTTTATTCCCTCTTACAAAAACATGATTGGGCTGGCTTCTTTTGTGTCAAATTTTGAACTTACAGTTTGAGTGCTACACGATACAATACTATTTTTTTTAACATTGTAGTCAAATGTTTAAATATTAAAAATAAATCATCAATTTTTAACCCATGAATTGGAGGCCTAAATTAGTTGAGAGGTGCACTTCTATTTCCTGTTGGATGTCATATGATACATCTGAAAGGGAGCATGGTCCACTGAACAAGAGAGGACAGAACTGGGTCCTATCCTAGCGCTGTCAGTGACTGTGATGGGGGTAAATCATGTTGGATTTCTGCACCTCCCTTTCCTCATCTGTATAAAGGGGGATGATATTGACCTTTCTACTACACTTTAAGCGATAACTGAAATATATAAATTGTTCATTTCTCCATTGTATCCTCTCCCCCTGGATGTGTCATATAGTGATACTAGTAGATTGTTTGCAGGTTCTAAAAATTGCACCATCACTTTAATCATCTTATTTTTCCAAATGGCTCTTGAGTGGACAAGACTCCTTTTATAATTTTTAGCAGACTGCCATTGAATGTACTTGTTTTAGAGGAAGCAGATACCCATTACTTAGGGAAGCTGGTGTATAACAAATCATTGTCTTTCTAGCAGCATGTGTGCACAATTGAAAATATACAATAAACGGGAGAACAGCACTTTCCTGTGTCCCTGTAACACTCCCAAGAACACTTGTTCTAGTGCTATACTTTGATTTTAAGTTTTTTGAACAAAGGATCACCTGCTTTTTTAATAGGGTTTAGTAAAATGGTCTGGAACTATGACAGTACAATACTACAGAACTGTATTTCTGCAACTTTGGGGGAAAAAAAAGCCTCTTCTTTGCTTTGTGCATCTGTTCCATTAATTAAAAACTCACATTTACAGTTGTTTCATTCATAATTCACTCAATCTGACTGGTATAACACAGGTCACAGAATTTCATGGTTATTCCTGGATTGAGCCTTGTAATTTGTGTTGGAAAAAACTGTTATATTTCAGAAAGGTATCCAGTCTTGATTTGAAGACTTCAAGGAATGGAGAATCTTCCAGCTCCTTTCCTAGTTTGTTCCACTGGTTAAGAAGCATCACAAATTTATCACAATCATTGATAAAAAAAACAAGGCTTTGCCTGGCACTATTTCTCCTTCACTAATCTCAGGCCAACCTCTCTTCAGTGGGTGGGGAATGGTTTGTAGTAGATGTGGAAGGTTAACGATGTGCTAAAAGTGTGGTCACGCCCTTAGAGCACCAGCCTCAGTGAGATGTGTGTTCTATTCTCTGCTCTCCCACAGACACTCACACAAATCAGCCTCTTCCTCCCTCTGCACAGTAAAAATAATACTAAACTAAGTACCTCATAGGGTTCTTGGGATAAATAGTAGCAGAGTTTCCAATTCATTGAGCAGAAGACAGTAGGAAGCTGACAGGACTATGATACATTCTTTACAGCATAGACCAGTGGATCTCAAACCTTTTTTACTGACGACCCCTTTCACATTGCAAGCCTCTGAGTGCAACCCCCCCCCCAATAAATTAAACACATTTAATATATGTAACACCATTATAAATGCTGAAAGGAAGCTGGGTTTGGGGTGGAGGTTGACAGCTCCTGACCCCCCATGTAATAACCTCATGATCCCGAAGGGTCCTGACCCCATTTGAGAACCCCTGGCATAGACCATGTTAGTAGTGTCTAGTGAATCACCAACCTCATTCACAATTAACAGGACCTGCTCCCCTTCTTAGAGCTTCCCCTCCCATTTGTGATGTCATGATCTCCCTTCCAACCATGAATTATCTCTCTACAGAGAAAAGTTGCATCACTTTAGCTGCCGTGGTAGAGCTAAAGCAGTACACCCACTCCCTCACTAGTAAGACGTTGTGGTTCCCCCTCAGACCTCTTCCCCACAGCCTCCCTGTTCAATTACTTATGTCAGGCCAGCTTATGTGTGAATAGTTATACCAGTGTAAATGAGTTCAGATTGGAGTACTATATTCTTATATGGGAAGAAGAGTAAGTTGCACCAACATGAGCACATTTGCACTCATAAAGTGTTTGCACTACAGCCGTACAAGTGTAGAGGTAGGGGGGGAAAGTCACCCCGTCCTTAACCATCATTGTATAAAAGTAAAAAAAAAGTTTAGCTGAGGCCTTAGAATTTTTCAAAGCTCTAATGCAAGTATGCATTTGTTCTTTTTGAAAGAGTTAGTGGCATTGTTTTCTTTGCCTGTTCATTTCATTCCCTAATCCAGTAGTTCTCCAATTGTGGGTTATGATCCCATTTTAATGGGGTCACCAGGGCTGGCTTAGACTTTCTGGTGCCCAGAGCTCAAGGCCAAGCTGATGCCCAAGCTCAATGACCCGGGCCAAAGCCCACCACCTAGGGCTGAAGCTCTTGGGTTCCAGCTTCAGTCCCCCATCTGGGGGAAATGTAGTTATTTTTGTTGTTAGAAGTGGGTTTGAGAACCCCTGCCCTATTCTGTTCTCAGCTAGTAATAAGAAGAGCCAGCACCGTGTAACCAGGCAACAGTCTACAAACCACCAGCAAGTATTCTACAGAAGAGTTCTGGGAACCTCTGGTGTAAAAGCTGTTGTTGGGTATTTAGAAAAAATAGCCATACTGCATTACTCCACTGAACAAATACATATATAAATCCAGTTGGTTCCTTAGTGAACACGTAGGCCATGTCTACATCTAAAATTTTGCAGCGCTGGTTGTTACAGCTGTATTAGTACAGCTGTATAGGGCCAGCGCTGCAGAGTGGCCACACTTACATCAACCAGCGCTGCAAGTGGTGTTAGATGTGGCCACACTGCAGCGCTGTTGGGCGGCTTCAAGGGGGGTTCGGGGAACACGAGAGCAAACCGGGAAAGGAGACCAGCTTCGCCGCGGTTTGCTCTCGCGTTCCCCGAACCACCCTGCAAACCGCAGGGAAGGAGACCTGCTTGTTCGGGGGTTCGGGGAATGAGAGAGCAAACCGGGAAAGGAGACCAGCTTCGCCGCGGTTTGCTCTCGCGTTCCCCGAACCACCCTGCAAACCGCAGGGAAGGAGACCTGCTTGCTCGGGGGTTCGGGGAACGCGAGAGCAAACCGGGAAAGGAGACCAGCTTCGCCGCGGTTTGCTCTCGCGTTCCCCGAACCACCCTGCAAACCGCAGGGAAGGAGACCTGCTTGCTCGGGGGTTCGGGGAACGCGAGAGCAAACCGGGGAAGGAGACCAGCTTGATTACCAGAGGCTTCCTCAGGTATGCTGGGATACCTGCTTATTCCACGGAGGTCAAGAAAAGCGCTGGTAAGTGTCTATACTTGATTACCAGCGCTGGATCACCAGCGCTGGATCCTCTACACCCGAGACAAAACAGGAGTACGGCCAGCGCTGCAAACAGGGAGTTGCAGCGCTGGTGGTGCCCTGCAGATGTGTACACCTCCTAAGTTGCAGCGCTGTAACTCCCTCACCAGCGCTGCAACTTTCTGATGTAGACAAGCCCGTAGTCTCTAAAGGTCAGATAGATTGTATTTTCTTAGTGAATTATAAATGCGGAGTTTCTGATAACATTTTATTTAATAGCAGAGGAATTGCTGTAGCTATTAGAGGCAAACTACAAGACAGATGTAAAAGTATTTAATGGATACAGCACCTGCTCTATGGACATACAAGCCAAATAAACCTTTATGTATTATATAGGTATGTTATGTTTATTACAACATGTAGCTGTTTTCCCAATATATCTTCTGCCTAGAGAAGGTTGTAAAACATACTTCTGGTCAGTTTTTCCTTCTTTTTAGATTTAGAAAGTTTTTAATAAAGGAAGTCTTCCCCCACCAGACAGCCACACTTTTTTTTTTTTTACATTAGTCATTTCTTGTCTACCCTGGAAAACTCAAACAACTTAAGAACAAGTAAAGTGACATAACAGAATGAAAACTGAGAGGTTGTGGGGAGGATTTTAGGCTGACTGTTAAAATTGGTGTTTGTTTTTGTTAACATCTGTTTAACTCCTGAACAAACATACACTGGGCTGACAGGCTGCATACTGTTAAGATTTCAGACACTCACCTTTCCATTACAGTATGACAGTTTACCATAAACCTGAGTTTTCCCACACATTCTTATTTTAGAGAATGTAATAAAACAAACAGAACACTAACAAGTTGTCTTTTTACATCACAACAGCAAACACAAACAACCCACACACCTTTAAAAAAGTTATTTGCATGTCACCGATCTTGCCCACTAGATGGCTCTACTGTCAAAAGAGGATTTCGTTTTTTCTATCCTTCCTGAACTGTAACTGCCCATTTTGTTTTTTTCCTCTTTAAAGAAAAAAGCCCTCAGAAAGAAAATAATCTTTTGTTTGGCATTTATGAAGGGATTTTCTTCAGAATAATCTGTATTTGTCCATTAATGTGTCTAGCAGCTTGTATGGTTAATCATGAGCCTGTACACAGCGATTAGCAGAAAGCATGCATGATTCTGAAGGACTACACAAGGCCACACAGTGAGTCAGAAGCAGGTCTGAGATTATAATCAAAGTGTGTAGCCCATAATCCAAAACTCAGAGCCTTATAAACACTCTTCCCCACATTCTCAACAACATACACCATTCTAGCAACATGCAAAAGGGAGTGAGGTCATAGTAAACAAACGTGCAATTTACAGGGATGTGTTGCGAGACACAAAACCTGAAGCCCTGTTTCTAAAATGTATTCCTCATTGTCCTCTTTTACCAAGTTATTCTATTTACATTAACACTGAGGCATCTATGTGGAATTAATTTTAATTCATATAAAACTGTGACAGACACTTGTCAGACCTGTGATAAAGGCTCAAAATGCACTTACTGAGAGTACATAGTCCAACTTGTCCTTTAAAAAGAATTGAGCAGACACTGCATCATTTTTCAAGAGAATGTGCAGATATCCACAGCTATAATAGGGAAACATCGGAGATAAAAGGACACAGGTTAAAATCCACCCTGTGACAGTAGTGTGTGCTTATGTTTTTACTGGTGCCTGTTTTGTGATTTAATATTTGACCTAGGTGATCAATAATGGACAAAGTTCAATCATGTCATTTGATAGAAAGAAGATGCTTAGAGAGTTACAGAAAACTATGTTGCAAGACTGTAACTATTACAATTAAATAGAGATGAGCCAAAAATCTTGGAACTCAAAACAATGAGGTCTACCAGATAGTTACTGGACTGGATGTCAGGAAACTTTTGGAGATTTAGCTAAACCACTTGCCAATACAGAAGTGGGTTAAAGGACATGGTAAGAGTATTAAAATGGAGGGGTAATTATTCATGCAAACTGTGCGCATTTCAAATTTTTAATGACTATATGTTAGTGCCACTGCTGTGATTCTGTGCACTAAAGATGTTTCAAACATTTAACACTGCTTTGAGTAGCAGTTAGATAGTGCATTGAGTAATGACATATCGTAACTCAGACTTCTTGTCTAGTTTCAAACCAATTCTGCAGTGTTGGCGTAAGAAGCAAGTCACTAAACCTATTCTGTTCCTCATCTATGAATTAGGATACCTATTTAAGAGGGAATGTTGCAAAATTAGTTGGTTCACATGCACAGAACTTGGCCTTCAACTAATTCATTCATAACTGTACACAGTTACTGTCAATTTAAAATATTTGTTTAAAATTGAAGTTGATTTAGGTTGTACATTAACTGGAATGAACGTATGTTTGGTTGGAAGTGTATATTTTATAATATTTTCATAGTTGTTAGTTAAAAGGTAAAGCTACAATACCAAACACTGTTTTAATTACACTACGCAATTTAGATATAACTAGGGATGTTGTTCTGCACTGAATACAGTGGACATTACAAATATCAAATCAATCTATGACATAGCCACAGTTTGCAAGTGACAAGTCTAAACAAGCTATTATCAAGCAAGATTCAGTGATATGTTAAATTAGTTTGGTATTTTCCCAAAGGATTCAAAACCAATAATCATATTAGCAATAGTGAAAAACCATTTAGTTTCAGATTTATTAGAGTGGATAAATTTGATCAAGACAAAAACTTATGGAACAGGGAAATAACTAAGTTGGGGCAAATAGGAGGGCATGAAATATTACCACCACCACCACCTAACCCTGCACTGAGATGTAAATTAAATTGCAGGAAATCAGACAATTGAGGAATGCAAATTTGAGAAGGGGAGGGCGAAATCAACTGATGAAGTATTCATGATAAAGCGCCTTATGAAACTCAAAGACTTTAATGTCCCCAGTAGCAACCAACACTTGGATGTTCTACTACAAGAAATGGAGTCAACCAAAATCCTATCAGTGAGCAAAAATACTATAGAATACAAACAGCATGTAAAAGGATAGGGCTCCATTCTCAGTCATGTGGCTTTTCTAGTTAACACATCAGAAAGGAGAACTGGGGTACCAGTATTTTATTAATCATTTTAAAAAGAGGTCTAATCTTTGATTGTTATAATACAAGAGGCTTGGGGATCATGGATTTCCTTGTTGCTTTAACTGTAGTCATTGGGGCTATTTTATATATCAGATACATCAGAGTAGCAGATCAGTTCATTTGGCAAGTCCACCTAAGTGTTTGTTTGGCACAACCAGGATGAGAAACTTTAAAGTGTGATCTCACCATGTTAGATAAAAAAGTAAGTAGTTTACATTGAACAGCATAATGCTTTAAATAGGACTCACTGTGAATTACTTGACAATTTTGGTGGATTCAATTATTTTTTCCTCCAGAAGGGCTTTCCAGAGGAAATTTGGACTTTCTTATAAAAAACACTCGAAGTCTCAAGAATTTTGAATGGCAAATGCTGTCATGGTGCCTCATGCCTCCGTTTTCCTTTATGGGTCAGGTTCCCTATCACACAGTCTACAACTCTGTTGATGCACCTCACGTAGGGATTCTCATGATGCACCACTGTGGTCAGCATGAGGGGCAGCCCCGGTGCCTCACAGGGGTGGGGTGCGCGGATAGCTCACTGGTTTGACCATTGGCCTACTAAACCCAGGGTTGCGAGTTCAATCCTTGAGAGGGCCACTTACGGCTCTGGGGCAAAAATCAGTACTTGGTCCTGCTAATGAAGGCAGGGGGCTGGACTCAATGACCTTTCAGGCTCCCTTCCAGCTCTAGGAGATAGGTATATCTCCAGTTATGTCTGGTTAGAGAGTGCCCAGCTCAGAGGATATTAGGCACCTAAACGACAAATTCATGAGGCACTGTAGCTAAAATGTTCAGTTTCAAACCAAAATGAGGAAGTTTGTCAAAGATTCATAAAGTTCTCAGTATTACATTTTTCAAAGGAGCCAATTTTTTCCTTCTAGTGTTGGGGAGGGAGAGAGGGATGACACCACATTTTCCAGCCAGCCAGTGGTAGGGTCCACATTGCAGTAGTATCAACACCAGAGTTTTCAAAAAATGACAGATTTTTTTTAATCTCCCCTCCCCCCACAGCACAACTCTGTACATAATGTACTGTCACAATGTATTCTATTACAAACAAGCAGCTGCAAAAACCAAGGATAAAACCCAGAAACTATGTATTGAGAGAAAAAAAAAATCCATCAGTGATATCCATCACTGAGATTGTGATGCTGCTACTTTTGATATCTGAAAAGATTCACATGCAGGAATGCAGAAAAATAGCATATTCTAAACTCTAGCATGCACTGCTGGGAAAGAGAAATGCTCAAACTCAGTGAATTTTTCCTTGCACGGCCATCATATCATAAAAAAGGGAAGATGAGATTTATAACTGATGTTAAAGTGATGGCATGTTTCCCCAATGGAAGCACAAGAGTGGTTGTCCTTCCTATGAAAAACAAAGCTATATGGGTAGCTTTAAGTTACATTTCCCTCCCCATGAAAACAGATTGTTTAAATCTTCATATTAATTTAAAAACTTTATCCTTCTATTACCTTTGGAGCATATGTATACCCAAGGCACAGCTGGAAACTTCACCCTGAATTTTAGAAAGTCCAAGAGTCACATGGTTTAACACAAAGCGTGTGATCTCAAGGAAAGCCAAAAGGTGAGCATACTCCAGCTGCCACAACTTGTGTAACCTTACCCTACTGATAGTTCAGGTGTCTACATGGCTCCTCCAGTCTAGGTAAGAATGGTGTCAAAGAGACATGATACAAAGACGATGGCTTGCAAGGAGACAGATGGATACATGAGAGGAGAGACTCACACAGACCACGTCTATATAACACTTTTCCTAGCTCCGTCAAACAGTTTAAACCCTTCTCTAATTGTAGGTCAGTAACCCACTGTAGTCCAGTAGTAGTGTATTTTGGCTAAAAATTGCAGAAGAGATTGGAAAACATCCTTTTTTGAAATATTGAAAGAAAAGAGCATTTTGCACTACAACAATTTTATTTCAGGATCTCAAAGTGCTTCACAAACATCAGTGCCTCAACACTATAATGAGGTACATATTGTCTCCATGTTACAAAGAAAATGGAAATTAAAATGACTTGCCCATTACCACACAGGAAACTTATGGAAGACACAGGGATAGGGAACACCAGTTGCCATGTCCTGTACCCAATCCATTGAATCATCTCTCCTCAGCAGTCAGCAGGAAAGAAAGAAACATCTTCTGAATTATTCCATTTCTTTCTATTTAAGTTTACATATGAAAAAAATAGATGCTGCTGTTCTGTTTAAACTACAAGAGGTAACGTCCTCCAGCGTTTTAGAAGTACGCTGTTGAGCGATTCTTTAAGTAAAGAACTGTCTGCTTCACGTGGACATTAAAAAGCCCATGGCAATATATATATTTTTTAGAGTAGGTGTTTACATTAGGCTGACAGGCCAGTAAGTCCTCCTCCTCCTCCTGGCAGACAGGGTGCCAGTACACATCTGCCCTCCATTCCATGGTGGCTGTCTTTCACTAGGGCTAAGTGTACTTTGGTTGCAAACCACTTTGAGAGAACCCTGGAAGCAAATGATTTTCAAGTATTTAACATTAAACATCTATAGCTTAAGTGCACATGAAGCAGTTGTAAAACTTCCTGTATATCTATTTACAGGCATGTTGCTTACCTGTCAAATTTTCAGACTGCTGGGAGGTGCAAGTCAGGTCACTTTCAACTTGGCATTTTTTTTTCTTAAATAGTCCTTTAAAAATGTCAGCTTCCCTACTAGGATTAACCTCATGCCATTCATTAGCATGAAGCTCTGCTAAAGCACAATGGGTTGTATTGTTACACATCATGACAGCATTCTTGGGCTGCCATCATTCCATACTTCCACTAGAAACATCCCTGCTCCCCCACCTTCCTTTAGAAATATATGAAAACTACTTGTAATGTTGCTCTTTCTTGCACCCCACTATAGGATTACTATACAAAAAGTTTTAAATCCACAACTGTGATATGCTTTCTACTTGAATTATTTATATCTCCCTCCCACATGGATGCCTTTACTCATTGTCACTGATAAGCTCTACAATAGTATCTGTTAACGAGACTCCAGTCTCATTTATGCAGTATAAATTGTGCCACATTTGTGAAGAGCACACATTACATTTTACAAAGTAATGTCATTCATGCCAGTAATTTCATAGTAGAACAGTGCCCACAAATCTATTTCATGGAATAAAAATCTAGATTCTCACCTTGAAATGCAATGTACTTATCCTCTTGATCACTCGAGTCTGGATGCTAGCCCTCCCTGCATCTGGAAACAACCTACAACCACCTCTGAAGGGAATCAAATCTTAACATATTTACACAATTAGTCTGTTTAAAATTAATAGTATGACAGCTCTCTTGTTAGTGTCTGTTATGAAAACCATCTGTGCAAGGGCTATAAATCAGACTACACAGATCTATTCTGGCACCTTATTTAACCATAATCCTGTAAGCATTCTGATCTTTACTCAATAATTACATCTTACATATTGCACTCCTGCTTTTGCTTACTCAACACTCCACTTCACAATGGTTTTTATATAGTGATTTTATTGATAGTGTAGTTATATTTAAATTTAAGTGATAGCAAGTTTTAAAAGCAGAAAAATTTGGCTGTGAGCTAGTTCTGATGATATATGGCTATGTTTTATAGGCATTTTAAGAAGTTTAATGTCACATTCAGATACTCCAAAGAGTGTGTTCTACAATGACACATCTTGGCAATCAAAAGGACTTAGCCTGGAGCTAAACAATAGACCCAGGTGTTGTTATTACTCAACAGCCTATAATACAATCACAGTTTAATTACAAGTTTAATCCTCTCGGGATTTCTTCTTGACAACCAATAATATTTAATCTTTGCGCATATTAATTATATATGAAATCCAACGTTTGTAATTCCTCAATTATCTAAACTACTTAGCATTTTATTTTAACAGTCTGAAGCATATTTTAATCCCTCCTACCATATACAGTTATTTACTTTCATCAGGATTACAACCAAGCTCACTCTTTATAGCATGGTCCCCTAAAAGACTTTCCCTACATCTTTTGTCTTTAAAAAGATGTTGCTAAGAAGTTTTGTTAACCTGGCTAAAAATGTGTGCTTTTTTCCTGTATACCCTCAATAACTAATCTATGTCCATTTTACAAGAGACTGATGCTCTAGATGCAATAAACTATCAGATTACAATAGCAAGAACAAATACAACAGTTTAAGATTAAAAACCTTACCATACCATTCCAACCTTGTTTGTCTTGGTTTTAAAAGAAAAAAATTTCAGTGAGCTTGATCACTGTTAAGAGTGACTGATCAAAACATTTCCTATAAAATATACGTCACAGTATTCTCTTCAAATTAAGAAATCCTCTATATAATCCTAAAAGTAGAAAACAAGTGACCTGCTTAAAACCTCAACTATTAACATTAAGTGTTGGTGTAAAAAACGGATCTTTATGGAACGCAAAATAAAAACCCTTCTGTCTGAATACTTTTGAGTGTAACCTTTAATCTTATTGCAGTTCATTGTGGCAGGACGTTGACGACCACCTTAAGATTCTTACATTTGACAAATGAGAACAACCATGCAATTTTTTTTAAAATTTTATTTGTCAAAGAAAAAAAGGCAGCAAGCCAATTGAAAACCTACTTAATCTTTAACTCCAATTTATCTTTAAATTTAGAGAAATGACTGATTTTTTTTTAAACAAACCCCCCTTTTCCCCTTTAATGTTTACCATCTACTCGTGCTGAATCCTTCCAAGGAGATTGCTCCAGCGTACCTCTCCAGGTCCTCGCTTTGCTCCTTTTACCAAAAAAATGAAAAAAAAAAAAAAATCCATCGTGCATCTTAAGGGCTCCAATCGTCAAAAATAGGAAAAAAAATCTTTGGAATAGCCAATTGAGTTGAATAAAAAAAATCCACACGAATGCGGTTTGGTTGGGGCAGGAATCCACTCCTATGTTCCTGGTAATCTGATCCCGCTCCATGAATCCTTGTAATTCAGCCTCCCTATCCTATCCACATTATGATTTGAATCCAATGATCCAGCTCCAAGGATTGGGATCCAGTGAGCCCTCTCCAATCCAAACCTTTATAACCAGCAAAACCAAAAAAGAGGAGGCAAAAAGTTAGATACTGTAATGAAAAAATAGGATTCTGGGGAATGATTAGTTATGTTTGCCATCAATTAATAAGGATGTACATTAATAACTATCAATTCCCCAAAACAAACTTTTGAATGGTGATGCTCAGATAAATTTTAGGAATATTAATTATTTGGAGAAAACATTGTAATATTTACATATGTCAACTGATAAGGCCAACATATTCACTGCTTGTAAGATGTATTACAGGTTTTGTGGTTGCAAAAAATTTTTGTATGATATTGGAAAAGTTTATCACTAAAGCTATCCACCTACTATATGTCTAAACTAAAGCTAGTATTCCCATCTGGAAGGTAACAAAATTAACTAACTGAAGTTTTCAAACATATTAGTGAGTCAACTGTGAATTAGTCTGAAGGGGAAGGGTTGAGATTTAAGGAATTATTCCCAGCTAAATTTTCTATATTTTGTTTTCATTCTGATACTTAAAAAAATGTAATAGCAACGCTGTATCAGTCACACAGAGGACATGCAGATTTTAGCAGTATTGATATCATACTCTATCTGGTTTGAAGATACCCTGCATCTACAAATGTATCAGCACTACATAATATTAACATTTGTAACCGAATGCAGCATGACAAACTGAACCAGTACACCCCACCCTCTCTGATTTTTTTTTTTAAAATCTAGAATGGAAGAGATACAAAAGCAAGTAATTTAGCCACAATTGCCAACATGGTTTTAAAGAAAAGAGCAATTGTAGTCTACGATAACTAAAACGTGTCTGTAAAAGTTACAAGATAAAGTGTATGTATATACTTGTTTAACCATGGTATAAGGTCAATACTGCCAATTTCATCTGTGACAATAGCACTTGGAGTCATACCATTGCCTCCATTATTGATCTGATCCTCCTCAATCCTCCTTTTGACAATCCTAAAATGATTGACATGTGCTCCACAATCCTTTAATCCAAAGCATTCTTAATCCATCTCTTCAGATATGTCTACAGAAAGACACATGAAAAGGCAAGATAAAATATGAGATCCCCCAGAAGAAACAAGTTAACCACAAACATCCCAACATCCCCAGCTGGTATAAACCATAGCTGAACACGGAGACATTGACACAGCAATACCACAGTCTGCAGAGTGTGGGTAGTTAACTTTAACTAAATTTAAACAATCCTGGCAATAACATCAATTAAAATACAATTTACCAAAGACATGAGGGGAATGTTGATGTTAAGGAGCAAATACTCACTAGGGATATTACACAAGAATGCAATTCAACACTTCAGCCAATTTGAATAAAACAGTTTGAATTAAAAAATTAAAGACTGTACTGAGTAAAGGAAAACTGTGTACAACATGGGGTTCTACAAAAAGTGAGCATCCCTAATCATTTATGTACGAGAACGAGATCTGCTGTGACGGGGAGAGTAGCGTGGAGATCCTCTGCTTCTTCTTGGGGAATAACTGCGGCTTCTGCTGTTGCTTCGACTACGGCTTCTGCTACGACTACGGCTGCGTGACCGAGATCTTCCATAGCTTGGACTTCTTGGGCCATCAACTTTAACACGGATGTAGGCAGTTTCTCCCTATTAAATAGACAGAACTTTCGATTGAAAGGTCTAAGATTTTTAGCTATCTTTTCAGGCATGCTGATACTGATTACATTGATATAAAAGCACAGAGAGATCTCAAATCTTTAAATGAGAATCTTATTATAAAAGACTCAGCTACCTGCATGTTAGTATAATAGAGACTGTGTGTCCTTACCTTTACATCCTATTGTTAAGCCCCGTGTATCCAATTCTGGCCCCCCAAAAAGCATGAAACCTACCTCATGAGATCTAAATTTAGTGTTATCCAGTTTTCGCACTGCGTAGGTCATATCTTCTTTCCGTACAAACTCCACGACACCAGTTCCATCTCGGAAAACATCAGCATAACATACATCACCTGCTTCACGCATGTGATCCTTTAAATCCTGCCAACTTCCACTTGGAGGCAGTCCTGAAAAAAAGCAGGTTACAGATCACTTCAAATGCAAACTTTCATTATTTACTTTCCATTTACAATGCATCACCCCCCACTGTCTGCTAAAGGAATTGCCTACTGGAGTTGAGAGAATGTCTTCCAGCAGGAACCCATATAACATGTATGCTACACAAAAACATTACTATTATGCTTCTTAAAAAGGTAGAAGCTGCATAGCACAATGCTAAAAAAAACTACACACAGTATGAAATACAGTATGGCTAACTGAAAAGTGTAGCATCCTCTGCTATTAAGGAATGACTAAAAACATGCCACACTGGAACTGATAGGAATCAATCTCATTATCTTGAACAAACTAACAGTATTAAACAACTTACCAGAAACTATTACTCGGTACTCAGACCTCCGGGACGGGGGGCCATACCTGCCCCTGGGGGCCCCACCACCTCCACCTCCGCCACCTCCTCTGCCGGTGCCTCTGCCACTTCGGGGAAACTCCACCCTCAGACGATATCCATCGTAATCGTACCCATCCCTTCCGTACACCGCATCCTCCGCATCCCTGCAGGAGAAGAGAGAGTGAGCAAAGGCCCAGCCACACCACACTGCAGAGGCACAGGCCGGGCAACGCACCTCCCTCCCTTTGTTCCCTTGCAGCCATTTTCCCGCCCTAACACAGCCAGCAGGCAGCGCCTAGCCCCGCCCCGCGCCCAACAGCTGACAGCGAGCCCCAGGGAGCTCAGCTCACCCCCCTGGGCGGGCAGGCGCAGACAGCGGGGGCCCGGGGGGTAGTGACCAGAGGACAGAGCACGCCCAAGTGAAGGCCGGGCGGTGCCCGCCGGAGAAAGGTCTAGGCAGAGACGGGGCGGAAGCGCTGTCCCCGGGCCCTCCAGCAGGAGCACGGCGAGTCCCGGGGGTGGAACGGGATGTAGCGGTGCCTCGACAGGGAAGCAGCCCCCGCTCCCGGGGGAGGGGATGTAGCGATATCTCGGCAACGAAGCGGTTCCCCGGCGGGAAGCCCCCTGGAACTCAGCACGGCCCATTCGGGCTGCTGGAACTGCCTGAGGCCGGCCCGCCGTGCGGGCTCGGAAGAGGCACCGTGGAGGTGCGGCCCACGGGGAGTCCTGGGTCTCGGCGCCATGAACGGCCCCAGGGGACAGGGCGGGGCTCACCTGGGGTCCTCGAACTCCACGAAGGCGAAGGGCGGCCCGCCGCGGCGGTTCTTGAGGTCGATGTCGCGGATGGCCCCGTACTTGTAGAACACGTCCTCGATGTCCTTGGTGCGGATGTCGGGCGGCAGGTTCCCCACGTAGATGCGGCAGTCGTTGTTACCGGCTGGGCCGCGGATCACGCCCCCTCCGGACATGGCAGGGTCGGCAATGGCTGCGGCGGTGATGAGCCGAAGCTAGGAGAGTGAACGGGTAAGTAAGCGGTGGGAACGGGCCGGGCACGCGGGAGCAGCTACACACACCGCCTCCCTACAACCGCTTCAAAATGGCGACTGCCGCTTCCCTCGCGCGGCCCCGCCGGCGCATGGATTCTAGCACACCCCCCACGCAGCGCTGACCCACCCTCCCGACCGCCACTACGCAGTGTTCGATGGCGAACAGTTCGGTATCGTTCCACCTTCAGAGCGCATGCGCGGCTGAAGAAAAGGAGTCCAAGCCGTAGCAGCCTCGGTTTTGAAGCCCTATTAATGCCGGCAGCGCATTTCTCAGTCTCAAGAAACCACCCCGTGTAATGAATCGTATAACCTAGGAAAAAACGTTCGCCACGCTCGAAAAAGTTCCCTTCAGCCGCGGCAGGCCTCGGGCCGTCACGCATCCGGTGAGGAGTCCACGCAAAGAAGATCCGGCTTGGGTAGAGAGGGGGGGTATATCCCACCATACACCGCGTGGGGGGTGGTTGGCGCCAAGGAGAGGCGTTACATCCCACAATGCAGCGGGGCAGGGTAGGCCTCAGCCGTGTGCTGGGCTGGGGTGTGGGTTTGCGGGCTTCTCCTGGGGCGTGCAGGGAGTTCTAGACGGGCGGGTGCCTGCTGCGTTGTGGGTAGTGTCCAGCTCCAGGCGAAGGGGGCAGCCGAGCTGGAGCCCAGTCAGCAGCAGCGCTTGTTGGGGGTCACCTCTCTCATTGCTCGAGTAGCAGAGCTGCCCCAGAGGGGTCTCTGGGCAGGGCGAGGTGGGCTTGTCCACTGGGCCTTCTGCCTCTGGGACATATGAGAGGGAAGTTCAGCTGCCCCAGTGGGCCAGTGGCTCTTCAAGCTGCTTGCAAGTATGACTGTCCTTTATTGTCTGTTTTATGGAAGTGCCTTGACATGCAAGCTCAGGGCTAGTCATGGCACAGGTCGGTGTGTACTTAGGCCGTGTCTACACTAGTGAGTTTACGGTGGCACTCACTATAAACTCACATGGTGGGCTATACTTCTCTCTATCTGAGCTGGATGTGTGACACCCCCAGGCCTGCAGTGGCTGAAGAGAATTCTTTCTGGTGCTGCTGTAAGATTGCTTGTATAGCTGTTCTGTGCTGATGGGAGAGAGTAATAAAACCATATCAATGAGCGGCAGTAGCTATGTTGACAGACAGGAGCTCACCCTCTGACATGCATGCTACCACTTGTGCTGGTGAAACTTATGTTGCTCGGTGTATTTTTAACATGGTGTTAAGGGACAGCAAGCAGGGCAACTGCTCCGGTCCCCATGAAGCGAAGTTGCTCGGGCTTCTGCTTTAGCCTTGCATGGCTGGGCTCAGGCTTCAGCTTTCTGCCCTGGGCCCCCACCATTCTAGTGCCAACCTTGCTCTCTGGTTAATTTTGGAGGGCCCCCTGAAACCTGCTCATGGCCCTCCAGGGGGCTGCAGACCCCTGGTCCAGAGCCTCTGATCTAGACCATATCTGACAAGTGTTTGTCTAACTTGCTCTTAAAAATCTCCAATGATGGAGATTCCACAATGTCCCTAGGCAATTTATTCCAGTACTTAAGTATCCTCACAGGAAGTTTTTCTTAATGTCCAACCTAAACCGCCCTTGCTACAATGTAAGCCCTTTGCTTCTAGTACTATCCTCAGAGGTTAATGAGAACAATTTACCTCCTTCCTCCTTTTGTAACTTTTATACTCTTGGCAGTGCTTGTAATTTGTCCTGCCATTTCTAATTTACATATCATCTTCCGTCCCAGTGTAAGCAGTTGATGTTCATTACACATTGGTTAGATCACAGTGGGGAAAGCCGATGTATTTTTCTTACTTGTTTCTAAGTTGCTCTTCTCCACTTCGGTACCAATACATAAAGTCAGTCATGTGGTTTAACATTAAGATATCTTAATGCTGTCAAAGATTTAGATGTAAATTGATGAAAAACAAGTTATATATCTGTATTATGCTAGTGAATTCCTATGCTTGCACTAACCCAGGAACCAATCCCTGCAACAAACCCTGTTGCCAGCTGTGTCCGCGTATCTATTCAAGGGACACCATTACAGGATCTAATCACATCAGCCACACCATCAGAGGCTCGTTCACCTGCACATCTACCAATGTGATATATGTGCCAGCCATGCCCTTCTGCCATGTGTGTTGGACAAACGGGAGTTTCTAGGCAAAAGAATAAATGGACGCAAATCAGACATCAAGAATTGTAACATTCAAAAGCCAGTAGAAGAGCATTTCAATCTCCCTGGACACTCAGCAGACTTAAAAGTGGCAATTCTTCAACAAAAAAAACTTCAAAAACAGACTTCAATGAGAAACTGCAGAGCTGGAATTAATTTGCAAACTTTACATCATCAAAGTAGGCCTGAATAAAGACTTGGAATGGGTGGGTCATTACGTTTTTCCCCCCCGTCCCTTGGTATTCACCCCTTGTCAACTGTTGGAAATGGGCCACATCCACCCTAATTGAATTGGCCTTGTTAGCACTGACCCCACACTTAGTAAGTCAACTCCCATCTTTTCATGTGCTGTGTATTTATACCTGCCTACTGTATATTTCCACTCCGTGCATGTCATGAAGTGGGTTATAGCCCACAAAAGCTTATGCACAAACAAATGTGTTAGTCTCTAAGGTGCCACAAGGACTCCTTGTATTTTTTATGCTTTCAGTGTTAGGCATGTAAGTCAGGGCTTGATGTTCTGTTGTTAGAATCACTAGGTACTTTTCATTGTGCCCTATTTCTGCATGAAATCTTCAGAATGGGGCACCTAATTCAGTCCCAGCAATTTCTTTTAAAAATATGCATTTAAATACGATCACCAATGCAGTGATCAGACCTATTTTTCTCCTTGTGTAGTTCTTCCATTCATTTATTTGGTGAGCCTAATATGCATCTTTGTAGATTTCACTCTGGTGCATAACAAGAGAACAACATAAGGAAGCAGGGAGATAGGAAGGGGAAGATGCAATCACTGCCATGCGTGATTCGAGAATACAAGCGACATAAGAGAAAAAAAACAACGTAGACAAAAGAAGGGAAAATATTGGAAAGGAAATAGATTGGAAAGCAAGAAAAGTAAGAAATACAATGACTTTTAGGTTATTGAATTGTGTTTTGCATTTGCAGGTTGTTTCCTACATTCTAGTGTATTTTTCTGGTACATGTCACGTCCATACATATTGGCAAGAGGATAGAATGTTGTTATTCTGGGGACTTCAGTTAAACTGCTGTTTACTACTGTAATTAGATCAATGGAACATGTAATTTTTAAAATCACATGCTATTTTAGCAGGCAATTGCCTTTCTGATGTTTAAGCCTAGACAGGAATACATGTGTTTTCTGAAGGTAGTGAATAAAATTTACAAAAAGGCTTGAATGACTTATAGAATCATAGGACTGGAAGGGATCTCAAGAAGTCATCTAGTCCAGTCTCCTGCACTCATGTCAGGACTAAGTATTATCTAGACCATCCCTGACAGGTGTTTGCCTAAGCTGCTCTTAAAAATCTCCAGTAATGGAGATTCCACAACCTTCCTAGGCAATTTATTCCAGTGCTTAACCACCCTAACAGGAAGTTTTTCACAATGTCCAGCCTAACCCCCCACCCCCTTGCTGCAATTTAAGTTCATTGCTTCTTGTTCTATCCTCAGAGGTTAAGAACAACAATTTTTCTCCCTCCTCCTTATAACAACCTTTTATGTACTTGAAAACTATTATCATGTTTCCTCTGAGTCTTCTGTTTTCTAGGCTAAACAAATCCAATTTTTTCAATTTTCCTTCATAGGCAATGTTGTCTAGATCTTTAATAATTTTTGTTTGCTTTTTTTGCCAGAGTGTTACACAGTTGACTCATATTTAGCCTGTGATCCACTATGACCCCCAGATCCCTTTCTGCAGTACTCCTCCCTAGGCAGTCATTTCCCATTTTGTATGTGTGCAACTGATTGGTCCTTCCTAAGTGGAGTACTTTGCATTTATCCTTATTGAATTTCATCCTGTTTACTTCAGACCATTTCTCCAGGTTGTCCAGATAATTTTGAATTATAACCCTATCCTCCAAAGCACTTGCAACCCTTCCCAGGTTGGTATCGTCCACAAACTTTATAAGTGTACTCTCTATGCCATTATCTAAATCATTTATGTAGATATTGAACAGAACCGGATCCAGAACTGATCCCTGTGGTACCTCACTCGTTATATCCTTCAGCATGACTCTGAACCACTGATAACTATTCTTGGAGAATGGTATTCCAACCAGTTATGCATCCACCTTATAGTAGTTCCATCTAGGTTGCATTTCCCTTGTTTGTTTGTTTTATGCCTACGTCCCATTTTCAAAAGTAAGGTAGGCTCTTAGGCTCTAATCCACAGAAGTATTTAGCTCCTTACTTGATTTCTGGGTCTTAGCACCTAAAGTCAGTGGGACATAGTCTCTGAAGTATCAAAGTCACTTTTGAAAATGGGACTTTGGCTTGATCTACACACTGTTTGTACTGGTATAACTATTTCAGTTAGGGATTCAATTTTTTACTGAAGTGGTTATAGCAGTACAATTCCTTGTGCGGATGCAAATATATCAATATAAAGGTGCCTTATATGGGTATTGCTTATTCCTCTTCCCTTACCATCTATAATTATACCAGTATAACCGCTCCAACGCTGGGGAGATGGAGGGCTGTACCACTTTAACTATCAAGGTAAAGTTAAAGTGGTACAACTTTTGTGTATAAAGAAGCCCTTAGGCATCCAAGTTGCTTAGATGCTTTTGAAAATGTTGCCTAGCATCTTTAGCAGTGTCCTTTATCTGCTATGCCTCATTTTTTTTCATGTGTTAATTAAAAATACGTGTTTCTGTAAGAAAAGAGCAATCATGATGATTTACCATTAGGAAACTATTTTCAGTGTATTGTCATACCATGCCAATTTGACTATTCTAAATTTCTTTTATTTTTCCCTTGTAGGTTAAAATACAGTACTGTTTTTCTCTAAGGACTTTAAAATTGATCTTTTTTGCTATTTTTTTTTAAAGTTTGCTATTAATTAATTTAAGGAGTTATATGAAAACTCTTCCTACAGTTTGTCTAAGTATATGATTATTTCCATTTCTTATGTTTATGATTTAATAATTCTAGTGACATCAAAATATAAACTAGCGAGGGAGCAAGAATAGTGTCTCACTTCAGTTCTGGGAATTAGTAAAGTCTTGGGTTCAAATCAAGGGCTTGTCTACTTTAGAAAGTTGCACTAATTTAGCTTGAATTGACGTAAACCAATATATTTAAACTGGTGCAAAGGGCGGTGTGGAAACTCTCATTTTGGTACAATAGTGTTTCCTTGAAGGTATCAGAGGGGTAGTTGTGTTAGTCTGTAAAAGCGGCAAAGAGTTCTGTGGCACCTTATAGACTAACAAATGTATTGGAGCATGAGCTTTCGTGGGTGAATACTCACTTTGTCAGATGCAAGGTAGTGTGCATCATCTGAACTGTGTGGTTGTTGAGTAAGTGCATTTTTAAAATGCAGGGATAATGTTCACAGCTGATTAATTATGTCAGATTACTTGAAATATTTTCTATATTTTAAGTTTAAAACAAAATACTCACTTTCCTAGCACAGATACGTCCCACATCATTTGCCTGGAAATTAGACTTTATTATCAAAAGCTTGTTCAATTGCTGTAAGAAGCTCTATAAGGCATCATTAAAAACGGTGAGTCTGCTTGGTTTGGTAAGACATTCTCACTTAATTTTGTCCTCTTTCTTTTATGTGGTGTTAATCCTTAGAACTATGTTAGAAGACTGACTTAATTACCTTTATGAAGTATCTCTTTATTGAAATATTTGAACGTGTGAATGTTTTCTTTCTTTTTACACTTCTAAATCTTGGTAAGTGTTATCAACAGATACAGTACTTTAAATACAAATAGAAATGCTACAGAATATTTGTTTACCAAGTGAGAATCACTTTTTTGGATTTCTGGTAAAACACACAGAGTCATTAAAAATATTAACTTTGTAGAAAATAAATTACCGGAAACAGAATGACAAGCACAATGTTATCTATAGAAATCCCCTAATGTAGCAATAAGAATCACAGTTGCAGAAGGAGAGGTTTTGCTTTCAAGAATGAGGGTGATATAATGCAAGGCCTTCATATTTAAAATATTGAACAGCAAAACCAATATTAACCACATAAACCAATGTTGGAAATGTCTGAGGGTACCTCACCTGAGCAACACTGAAAGGTATTGGAGTAAAATCTGTCCTAAATGCTCCATCGGCTGCTCCTGGCCCTCCCAAGTACAGCAAGAAAAATAGGTAAGTCTTTGTTTAGCAGTTCCCTAGGCCCCCATTTCCCCCCCCTTCAAATGTCTTCCCTGTTGTGCATGTTGCACTCCTGGCCTTTCCAAGTACTTTCTGAATTCTCATAGCTCAGGGGTGGGCAGTAATTTTCGCAGAGAGGACACTCCACAAATTTTGGTAAGTCATCACTGGCCACACATTTCTATTAAATTAAAATTTTAAATTCTACCCCTCCACTGCAGTGCCACGTAATAAAATAATTTGTGCAAAAACTGAGGATGCAGGAGGAGGTGCGGGGTCTTGGAGGGAGTTTGGGTGCAGGAGGGAGCTCTGGGTTGGTGCAGAGTCTTGGGGTGCAGGAGAGGGTGAGAGGTGTGGGCTCTGGGAGGGAGTTTGGTTCAGAAGGGGGCTCCAGGCTGGGGCCGGAGATTGGGGTGCAGGAGAGGGTGCGGGGTCTGGGAGGATTGGATCAATATTGCTTGCATTTGTGCCTTGAATCATACTGCTAGTTAGGCCATCATGTTATTCCCTCATGCCTAAATCCACTAGGGGTATTACAGAACAAACATTCCAATTTTTGGCTATGTCAGATTGTGGCCGTAACGCTATCAAATATAGCAATGCTTGACGGTTTTCCAAACTTAAGAAGGAAATTCAGACCCCTTAAAATGTAGTATAAAAAGCCACAAATGAGAGGCAGGCTCATAATTAGAAAACAAGACTCAAAAGATTTTGAAAATAATTTTTTTGAGATGTGGGACTGGAGGATTCATTCAGGGGAGTATACACTATGTGCAAAATGGGTGGCAATGCTAATTGAAACCTTCTAGCTTGTTGTTATGTCTCAGCACTGTTCCTTGCAGAATTTCTAAACACAGCTGGCTCAATGTATAAGTGAGACTGCTTCTCTGAACAGATGCTCTTCAGAAGCTTATTTAATTCTGGATGGCTTCTGATTTCATTACTAGTAAGCATGTGACATCATTCAGTTTTAAAGTCAGCATCTAGACTTGTCAAGTTAAAGGGAGAACTGCAAGAAGGATTATACCAGGGGTTCTCAAACTGGGGGTCGGGACCCCTCAGAGTGTCACAAAGTTATTATATGGGAGTGGGGGGTCATGAGCTGTCAGCCTTCACCCCAAACCCCGCTTGGCCTCCAGCATTTATAATGGTGTTAAATATATTAAAAAGTGTTTTTAATTTATAAAGGGGGTTGCACTCAGAGGCTTGCTATATGAAAGAGGTCATCAGTACAAAAGTTGGAGAACCAGTGGATTATACGCTCTGCAAAAGTACAAATGTTAAATTTCTGAAAACAATATTACTATAGTATTTTTCTGTAACTAGTTGTACCATTACAGTAAAATAATATTTTAAAATGTATCTTTATATTACTAATAAATGAGTAAAACACTTTTTAAAAACAAGAGTCTAACTTACTTTTCACAATTCATACTGTTTACATTTTGCACTTCATTGGGCATGATGGTGAAAGTAAACTGGTCGATTTCACTGTCTTTTTCTAGCTTCCAGGCACTAGCACTGTAGTTTTCAACCTGTGGTCTGTGGACACCTGGGGTTCTGTAGACTGAGCTTTCCAAAGGGGTCCACACCGCCATTCAAAATTTTTTGGGGGTCCACAAATGAAAAAAGGTTGAAAATCACTTCACTAGCAGAATGTTGTGTTCTGGGGGGAGATTTGGGGTGGGGTGAGAAGAGGGTTGAACTTAAGGTGACCAGATGTACTGATTTTATGGGGACAGTCCTGATTTTTGGGTCTTTTTCTTAAATAGGCTCCTATTACCCCCAACCCCTGTTCCGATTTTTCACACTTGCTGTCTGGTCACCCTAGCTGAACTTAGAAAGGAAAAGTTTTACATTTTACAAATATTTGTTTTCATTGAACTTTATTTCCATGAAAATATTCATATTCATGAAAGGTTCTGCAATCTCTTTCTCCCCACGTCCTGATTTTATTAAATATTGTAACAGCCTGTTTCATTTGTTTTCACTTTGAGTCACAGTCAATGCGTCTTCCAGCAGCATTCACATAGGTGCAGGTATCTGAAACTTAGGGAAGGGGGAATACCATAGATAGCAACTTTGCCGATACCTACTTCCCAAATCCCTGCAGAGCTTCAGCAGAAGAGCTTTCAGGGGGCTGAATGAGAAAAGGGATGGTGCTCTTACTTCCCCCTCCTGCATCCCCTGCCTGGCCTCTCTGCTCAATTAAGTTACAGGGTAGAGCAGGGCCTATGCCACTGTCTTGGCTTTCTGGATAGAAGAATACACTCAGAAACATGTATTTGCTGCAACTTTTATTTAAATTAATATTTAATTCTGACACTTGTTGGAATGTACTGTACCCTGGGTCTTTTGTAGGGGACAATTTGCAGGTCCAAGTTGTTTGATTGTGTGGTTTGATTTGCTCTGCCTTTCCCCTTTATTTTTGCTGTTTCCCTTTCTTCTGATATTTTATTTTCTGCTCATTTTCTTTAGTTGGCTTTTTATCTTTTGATTTATTCCAGTGCCTTAGGATGTGCAGCATATGTCCTGCTAAGCAGCCTTCCTATGGATTTGCCAAGGAATTGTGGGTAATTTACTCCAGAGGTCTAACTGTGGGCTCTAAGCTTTGTTGGAGCTGCTCCTTTAGCTCACTTCATTAACAGAACACTAGCCCAGGGATACTGACAACCTGGGTTCTGTTCCCAATTTCATCATCTCCCTCTAAATTAATTATAATTAAACCCAGAGAAAATGATGGCATCCTGACAAAGAGGTGCATAAGAAAGAAGTGAGCAAGGACAAAATGCTAAATAAGTTTTAACAGTTAATAAACACCCTCAAATTGAATCAGCAAGGGAGAAAAGCAAAGTCCAGAGAGAGCATTTTAAATTTGTCCATATGAACTGGCTTGGATAGCGGCTTATATGGTATGCTTTAGGGTAGTGTGGTGTCCCTAGACCAGGGGATATGAAAACCTGTGTCACTGCATAGCTTTGATTTGCCGTGATATTTAAAATAATGGGCCCACGTTTGGAAATCATGATAACTGTGGATAGGCTCTTCAAAGTGTTAAGGGACATAGCGATATTAAGTGAATTCTCTCTATGTTCTACTAGTTTCCTTGCCCTGTGTTTGGTATGTTTCTTTGCAGACTGTTTTTATTCCCTGTTCCTTATCTTGTTTGTGTGTCTTTAAATATTAATGTTGCATCAAATCATTTGCCAGCTAGGGCTTCATGGGGTCCCAGGGTTGTGCATCTTTGTTCTTCACAATGGCAGCAAGGATAGAACTCAGATCTTTCTGCTCCAAAAGCCAACCAAATCCAAACCTCTATTAGTTGTTAGCAGAATAAGGCCAATGGCAGAAGTGAGTAGTAGTTCTGATGTTCTACTGTAGAGGCCAGTGGTACATATACACTAATCAATTCATTACAATATTCAAAAGAGAAACCCAACTATTTTAAGCCTCCAATTTATGTTGTTTTTCAAATAAAAGTGTGTACATGGGACAAAATGAATTTAAAACTAATTTTTCATTTTAAAAAAATTACATAAACATTTGACTATAGTGTTAGAAACACAAACACAATAGGATTATACAAAGTGCTTGAGAGTAAAAGAAGCAAAAATGACTAGAAACAAAAATGGGTGAGAATCTTTTATTTGGACCAACTTCTGTTGGTGAAAGAGATACGATTTCAAGCTCCACAGAGCTCTTCTTGAAACAAGTGAAGCTGATCAGCTTATTTTTACAATCCAAGCCAAATGAAAGGCAAAAAAGTAAAAGTATTTGGTGAAAAGTAATTAGATATTTAAAAATGAAAATGATGTGGGAGAGGTGGTTCTACATATCCTTTGCATTTCTCCTATTCCTGGCCCAGTCCCTGGCATTTGTTGCAGCAGACTCAATGTTCTCAGATGGAGCATGACTCCCAAGATGCTGTTCTTGCAGCTAACCGTGCTCTGAGTATACCTGATATACTGGGGGTTGGCAGAGAGACTTTATGCTGATTCTACACCACCTGGGGAACCCTTTCGGGTTGCACCCCCTTTATAGCCTCCTTACAATGTGAAAGAGAAAATTGTGCAGATGATTTTTGTCTAGACAGTATCTCTTTCATCTTTCTCAGTCATGATAATACTTCTTTTTGGGTTGGTCTTGCAAGGGGTTGGTATTGCACAACATTTTAATTAAAAAACTAGAGCAATATAAAATGAACATGATGCATGTTCACTTAAATAACAGGCCAACTGGTAGGTCTCACAATGTAACTGTAAATGGGGAATTGTCATCACGTTGGTCTGTTTCCAGTGGTTTCCTGCTGTTTAACATCTTTATCAATGACTTGGAGGAAAACAAAATCATCTTTGATAAGAGTTGCTGATGAAACACAAATTGAGGGAATGGGAGGAGAGGTCACTGCCTTGCAAAGCAAAACAAAGTCACCGTGAGAGTGGGCTTTGAACGGATAGAGAATATCTGTTCTAGTGACCAGAATTCAGACCCTTTCCTTTCAGTGTAGCTGGTAAGAACTTTTAAGATAGCTCCTAAGAGCAGCTGTTGTGTCAGGGCCTATCAAATCTATAATTACTTTTTTATGGCAAAGAAATCCTTTCAACCCATTGTGCAGGTCTGGTGGTTAAAGCAGAGAACTGGGAGTCAGGACTCCTGGATTCTATTCACAGCTCTGCCAATAATGTGTAATCTTGGGCATGTCAGTTAACCTCTCTGTGTCTCAGTGACAATGAGAGATGTGTCAGACGTTCACAGCGGAGGCTGCAATGCAAACATTCAGGTAGACAGCAACGGACAAACAAATGGATTTCAAGCCATTGTAGTGCTGCTTTTTGGATGTATTTTGCTAATCAGAGGCAATCCAGGATATATCTGCCCTCCTAATACTATTTCCTTATCACATATTCTAAGCAGATGTTACGTGGACTTAAACTCATAAACTCTGGCAATATATATATTTTATATACTGTAAACGTCTACTCTGTTGCTTGCTGTGGAATGAATTCCTTACACCTCCTCCCCATATTTCAGTGATTAAATAATAACTCTCAGACTGAAGAAAGTGACTGGACTTTGTCTAGTAATTCACAGCTGGGTGGGTTGTGAATTACTAGGCAAGAGACTGAAGATCGAGTGCCATTTATGGCATCCAGGCATGAATTATTACACAATAACTCAAGCCCTGAAATGTTTCATTGCATGCAGGAGACAGAATGAGAGGAAATATATTGCACAGCTGGCTGTGATCTATATGGCAATACACTTACCTCAAGGGGGTCAGACAACATCATGTAAGCCATGAGCATAGCTCGAAGGATTGTGATCTCATCAGATGACGGTGTCACTTTGCAGGTGGTGCTGCTTTCTATATTGGAAGAAAATTGTAAGTCTTTATAGCAAGTAACATGTTTTATTAAAATCAGGCATCAAATGTTAGTTTTTCCTCTGCCTATTTCTTCCTTTAGTTTTTGTAAAAGTTGGTTTTGTTTAGAGAAAAATACTGGATTGATAAAAGAAGTTCATTCTGGTTTTAGAGAGATTACTGGTTCTAGAGTGATTTCTTATTCTTAAAAGTGCTAGAGTCTGCAATACCTCTAGAACTGGGATGGACTTGGTAAAAGGGCCGGTGGTATTATGGACTCCGCTTTCAAAACATAATGAATAGATGATTGTGGAGTGAAAGAGTTGAGATTGAGGCATTAGAGGGGGATACAGCCAGTCGCAGACTTAACCCTACCTTATGTGCACTGTGCCATCTTGTTGAAAGGGCTGTGGAAGTCAATACAAAAACCACATTTGTGCAAGCCATATATTTACCCTAGAAGTGGGCCAGATCAGCACAATTTTGAGGTGGCTCTAAACTTTGGTTGGACTACTCACATGAGTGAAGATACTGACGGGAAGCAAAATTCAGCCTGTTCAGCGGGCTAGCACAATGTCCATTAAGGCCCATTTATGGCTTATTTTGACAGCTGGTGGTCAGTACAGGGGTGAATCTCACCCCGATGTGTGTGTGTGCAGGATTAGATCCAATGCCAGAGAACTCGTATTCAGATGCTTTGAACAGATCCCATCTTATGCAGAGTTAGCCTCAGCTATATCACCAACAATAAAAACAGAATGCGGCTGGTTTTCCAGTATCAGCTGAACAGCTGCTCTGTATTTACATGGGAGATGAGTGAATAATTTCAGTCAATTCTTTGTCTGTTTTGCCTCGAGAATACGTGCGTCACTTTTCATGCTGCTGTGCCTTCAGCAAGAGATCAAGCCAAGTCAAGAGGAGGGTGGGGTTAGAAGTATGATGATCATTATACATTTTTCTGGCCAGTGTTAAAGGTGCCAAGAGGGAAATAAATATGGCTTGAACTCTGCTCTCAGCTGCATTGGGGAAACCCCACTCTTGACTTCAGTCAGGCCTTGGGTTTGCTGTTGGCAAAGGCTAAGATCTGAACAATTCTGCAGCCTTCTTAGTGTGGTGGAGTCTGTGTATCATTGGAATTCATTTTTTTAAATTTATATTTTTAGGACAGATTAAATGTTGAGTATGGACACCTTAAGTATCTCTCTAATTAAAATGAAATCCCTCAAGGACTTTTAAATCCAAAGAGGCATTACATATTTAAGGGGTTTACAAAATGTGTATGTATTGATCTGATCAGCTTGTAGTGGCTCCTGGCATGCTATTAGAGTCTATCGTATAGAAATGTATTATTGACAAGAATGGCCATGTGAGCACTGAAGTGGATATTTGGCTGAATGTCTACTTATGTCCACTGAAATCTGTGACCTATGGAATGCTATGCACAGCTGCTTGTTACAGCCATGTATTAATGATGTGTGTGTAGGTTATAGTGATAAGTTAGCATGTATATTAGGTTGTAAAAGGATCATGCAATCTGGCATCAGACCCTTTCACTACTTCAGTTCTTCCCTCTTGGAATTCCCAATAGAGACACCCTGGGAGACCAATAACACTGAGTTATTACAACATCATAGCTCAAATGTCAATTTAAATCAAAACAAGTCTTTCCCTGACTCCATGTTTTCTTCAGCTCCTTGCTGGGCTCAATAGCTTTTCCCAAAGCCCAGCTCCTGCTGCCTGGAGTTTCCTTAAGCCTCTTCTTCTTCAGGCTTCTGCTCCTGCCACTCACTGGCTGGAGCAAGCTGCAGGTCTTTTCATCTGGCTTGGGTGGAGAGACCCTCTGCTGGTTCTTTCTGATTCTGTGGGATCTTTTTTCTCCTTAGTGACAGAACAGGCTCTCTCCTATGGGATAATCCCTCCAACGAACAGCCTCCCACATACTAGGTGATTCTGATCACCTGACTCAGCCAGTGGCCCAATCCCAAATCCATCACCTGGGGCCAGATAACTAGACATAGGTCAGGCTGAGCACAGTTCCTTTAAATGGCTGGCCCACCCTGTGACATAGGTGCTTTTATTGTTTTTTAATGGGCTTCAAACTTGATCGTGTCCCGCTGAAGCCAATTGGAGTTTTGCTGTTTGACTCCAGTGAGAACAGGCCCATGCCTGGTTTGATAATCCCATTTTCTCCCCACACACTGGTTCACTCATACAGCTGGAATCGGTATTATCCATTAGCCCCTTTGAGGACCCATAAAGAAGGCAAAAAGGCCTCTCCTCTGGGGAATACCACTGATGTAAGCCGCTCCTGTGCCCATCACGGGAAGCTCCTTCCAGGCTCTACGTCGGCAGCGGGTGGACTTGGAAGGAGCTGGAGCAATCTTGGACCTTGGTCATTCTGTTCCACAGGGGCCATTGCAGCAAGGATGCAATTTAAGGCAGCCCTCAACCTAGACCGGGCATGGATTGGCCCCAGATAGTCCCCGCATAGGGGAAGCTTGAGCTTTTCCTGACAGGAATGGGGCCACTCGAGCTGCCCAAGAGTATTCAGCCCTTCCTGCTGCAGTTGCTACCTTCTTAAAAGTACACAAAAATGCTTTCGGGTCGTCACTTGGGCCCAATTTTGCCAGGCCAGGTACTGGTCTAGCAGAATTTTTTTTCCCCTTCCCAAAACTATCCAGGTCCCTGGGATCAGCTTCTCTAGGCATGGCAGGAGATGTTCTTGCTGAGCCTATTGAGGCTCTTGCTATTGTTGCACCCCTTGTAATAGAGGCAACAAAATAGAATGTGTCTGCTCCTGTTGGGCTGCCCGCATGAAGGCTACATCCTCCACATTCCCCAGAGGGGGCGGAAAAAGTCGTAGTCTGTCCATCTGTCACTCATCTTTAAAGGTACTTGGTCAAGAGGGGTCTTCTCAGTCCCATTGCTAATACCAACATATGGTGGGGCACACTCCCCCTTGGAGCACTTCCTACTGTCCAGGTGCAGTGTCACAGTATCTTCAGTTCCATGGCCTCTGCTGCCTGTTTGCCTCTGGCTCCAGACCTTTGGTGTCTCAGCCCTGTGGTCAGGTCACAGAGTTCAAATCCCTTCTGGCGTATTATGAACAAGACAAAACAAATCTGAATAATGCTTCTGCCCCCTTGGGCAACTGAGGTCTTCTCTTTCTACTTGCAAAATCCCTATCTCAGGATTTCCTCTGCAGTAGCCTACCTTGCCCCTGTAGCGTGCTTTCCTCTTTATTCTCCTGTTAAACACTAACCCTCACTCTGGATTTCTCTTAGCCAGAAGGACCTACCTCCTGGGCGGTGGGAGTGGATAAGAGAGAGAGTGTGTAGGTATGTCAATTGAGCTCCTTCAATCTACCTATTATGGCTAGGAACCAATTAGCTATTCACCTCCCCAGGTTCAGAGCATGATTAACTGGGTGCATTTGCTAGCCTTGCAGATGATGGGGGTTAAGCCCCATCACAATAAATCATTCTACATTTCGCTTCCTCCCTAGCAGTGCTGGCACACTCCATCCCAGAGGTAGTGACATTTTAGTAATGGGTGAAGTGATCTATGCACATGCTGTCTCTAAAACCCTTTGGGTTGAAATGTACTAACTAAATAGAAGATATCTGTGCACGCAGGCATGTTGTGATAGGCCCATTCATAAAACACAGCCGAGCATGCATACTACACTAGTAAAGATAGTGCAGACTCAGTTTTTGAATGATCAACTCCCACAAGATGTTTCCATCAAATCTTGTATATTACTACTTTTGTGCCACAGCAAATAAAACAAAACATAAACTCATCAGAGTCACCTCATAGTCACTGAAAAGGCAGACCTACCCTCAGGCCACAATTTACAGTATTTCAAAATTGCTCTGTTAAATGTGCTTTGGCATCACTTGATTTAAAAGACCTTCAGTTGATGAACTGAGAGACAATGCAGCGGGGTGTTGAAGACAGTGTTGTCTAGTAGCTAGATCAGGAGAGTTGTCTTCTCATACCAAGGCCTTGTCTGCACTAGATCTGGTTGTAAAAATTTTAACTAAATATCTTTTGGTTGTAATTTGCTGATTTCTTGACATTGAAATGTTTTGTGGAAAAGATTTGATTTTGATGAAGTTCTGACAGAACCCTATCTGCCATGCAGCTTTACATTGCAAACCCACCGAGTTTCCTGCTGGCTCACTGGCCGCCCGCATGGCAGACTAATGGCGGGTCTGAAGAGCCCAGAAGCCCTGGGGACCTGAAAATATCACACCACTGACCACAGTAGCCGTGCATTTAAAAATCCTGGTAGATACAGTTATACCAGCAAAAAAGTCCTTCATTTCATTAGGAGAACTGGTATAAGTTATACGAGCAACAGCAGTCATTTGCTATATAAGCTGCATCTGTACTAGGAGAGTTTGCCCATATAGCTATATCCTTTCTAATGGAGACAAAACTTAGCTGTGCCACTGACTCACTGTTTGACCCTGGGTAAGTCACCTATCTCTTGGTGTCTAATTACTACACCTACCAATCAATTATAATAATACCTACCCACCATTGTAAAGTGCTTTCTAGTCTTTCCATAAACCATGCTACACTTTGAAAGTGCAAAGTGTTATCATTAGGCCTATGAACACATGCAATATGCCAGGTTTTAGGTCTGGCTGACCTGCATTCAGCACAGGTTGAAGGGAAATGTGCAAAGGTGATGTAAAGCCCTTGGGGCTGCTGTATGCAGAACCAGCCCCACTTGTGCTAAGCTGTGTTTTAACGTTCACTAGCTGCTAGCAGCCCTGAGGGGCCAAAATCCCAGCTGAGGATTGGTGCAACAAAGGGACATTGAAGCCACACTGCCTTGCCTCTGGGCATGCCCTCTCTGCCAGCCGTAGTGTGTGTGTGTTGGCATAGAAGCCTCGATAGAGGATATCCCTTACACTGGGGTGATTCTCCCAGGGCCATATACAGCAATTTTAGGGCTAGATTGCACTGGTGATGTGGTACAAAGCAGGTGCGCTACACTGAGGAATCTGGTGATATGAATTCTCACCCTGTCATAATAGGAAATATTTCTTAAAATAAATAGGATTAGTTTTGTTCCCTAGCTATTTAAAAAAGGGAACATCGGCCGTGACTCTGCACAGCAGCTGCATTGATACGCAGAGGGGCACTGCAAAAGTTCTGACATATTACACGGATATGGTATTCAACAACCTCTTCACCCATTCTGATTTGTCAGTGGAGGTGCTTGTAATCTCCCAGCAGAACAGCGAGCAATTCAGCTCTTGTTCACACAAGCCATATCAGTGTTGGAGACACAAATAAGACCCAAATTTCAAACCTCACACACCAGTGCAAACCCACACATATCTTTTTCCCCTCTAAGGTGTTACTAGTAACAGCATCAAAGAGCTGCCAGATCTGAGACAGAACAAAGGAGCTCTGCTGAAAGAGGAAAAGTGGGCAGCATGGACAATAGCTGGAGAAATGATGCTGGGTCTGACTACATGAACACACCTTCGTATTTATATCACTCAGCAGCAACTTCTTCGATTTAGGGCCTGAGAAAAGAAGTCAACCTCTCTGTTATCATGCCCATGATTGTAGGGGCCCAGGCTGGTGACTGGCTTTATCCCAGCTGCGTGATGTCATGCCAGACAGAGTGTTAAGCAGTAGCTCAGCCAAAGCCATGCCATCTTGTGTTCTGATCCTGTCAGACTGCACAAACTGAACATCGTTAGGAATGCTAAGTATCCGAATGGGAGGCATCCACGGCGGGCCTGGATTGCAGTGAGAGGGGCTGTGGACACAGTAAGTGGTGCCCTTTCTTCTGAACTAATAGCCCAGTGTGGTGGTAGGGGCATTGTGTTGCTGGGGATGCTGTCATTAGGATGAGACAAGATAAGAAACCTTGACCATTTATGGTCAGTAAAGGCTCCCCTGGAAGCCTAGGGGCTGGTGTGTTAAACTCATGGTCCTGGCTCTAGTTTCTGGAAATTACATTCGGCCATTCTAATTCCCCCCTGCACTCTTAACTGGATATGGAAGCCTTTTCCACAGCCTGTTCCGAACAGCTGGCTAGTTTCTGTGTAGTTAAATAGTTGCAACATACCATGCAACGGCATTTCAGCAGTGAATGCAATGATCCCTGTATATGTGCATAGTTTGTTATATAAAATGCTCTGAGGCTTGTGAAAGGTGATATACACTGATATATAATAATAGTTAATAGTGTGATCTAACTGATAGAGTGCCGGACTGGGACTCAAGAGACATGGCTTAAGCTAATTTGGAAAAAAACACTCTTATTCTAGAACACGTGGGGTAATTCTGGAATAGTGATTCCCTTTAAAGTCACACCCTATTTTAATCTGGCATAATTTTCCCATGCCCTTAGACTGGAAGTTCTTTGGGCCAGGGACTGTATTTGTATGTGTACAGCACCTGGCATGATGGAATGCCAATCTTGCTTGGGGCTGCTAGGTGTTATCACAGTACAAATGGTAATAATAATAATAATAATTATTATTATTAATATTAGAGCTGTGTCACAGTCTTGGAAAGGTAGCCTAGTGAACTGAAAACTGCTGGGAAGGAAAGTGCAACATTATGGCTGTCGTGTTTATAAAATACTGGGTGAGTGGTTATTGGAAAGGACTCGCTGGAAAGCAGAGTGAAAGGGGATGATGAATACAGTGCCACTTTTCTTAAGTGATCATTCCAGGGACCAACAAAAATCACTTCTTTCATGGAGGCCTTCCCCAGGCCCAAATAAAGGTGGGCAGAATTGTACTCCAGTTCATTCGGAGGATCCCTGGGGGTAGTGCCTTACGAGAGGAGGTAACCTATTAAGGGAGATCTTTAGTGCAGATTTCACTGGATAGGATTTAAACATGCAGGAGCCAATAACATATTACATGTCACTTATGCCCTTAATGAATATTTTAGATGGCAAGATGCCATATGGCCCATATTATTTAACTGCAATGTATATGACCCGAGATCCTAAGTAACATGATTCCAAGGAGTGTTATTCTCAAATACTCATTCATAATTCAGTGAGATTAGGAAGTTGGTACTCATTAGAGGCCATGATGCTCCCAGTGTTACCAATACCAGCCATTCATTGCTGAGGTCAGTTGCGGGGCAGTGTAAGAAAACATATACTGTAGTTACCAGCATTGTCTCAGATGGGGACATCAATGAAAAAAACCTCATGATCAGTTATAGAGACATTGGACCTGATTTTTATTTACACTAAGACTCTTTTGCACTATTCTAGCTATGTCAAGGAGTGTCACTTTAAGGTACACTGCCAGAGTGATGTAATTGGCATAACTGAGAATCGGGCCCGTCTTCATGTTCCAGAGTGCAGCTATGTCGCAGATCAGCTGATAGCCAGTGTAAAAAGGATCTGAAGCGCCTTGCTTTATCCCAAGCAGGCAGTAACCATCATATATTTGTTTTGCATTTAAATCATGTTATTTTAGATATTACAACAGGACTCTGAACTCTCTGGGAGGGCAAGGGAAAGAACAAGATGCAGAAATGTTATAGTCTGACTCGGGTCAGAGTCCTGGCAGTGTGTGAGCTTTAATTCTCACACAAACAGATGTAAGTGACGTCCCTCCAAGGTTAGCCTTACTAGAATTCCATTGCTTTTCATGCCGACAAAGGAACATGAGTTAAGAGTCTGCGGAGAGAGCGGAGTGGGGAGGTGTTGTCTAAAGATATGAGGAAATGCCAAGGAGCGAGGAACATCTGGCTTTGACACTAGCTTCCTCTTCATCTTGAGCAGGTTACATTAGCCACATCCATAAAACAGAAAATGTCTGTGGCAGTCAGGCATAGTACCGAGGCACTCTGACCGCCTCCCTGTAGGGTGTTGTACTGTGGTACCATGCTGCACTGGACTATCCTAATACCATGCTGTACCCTAGTACCATGCAACCTAGTATCAAAGTACCCTGCTCCTCCATAGTACCCACACACTGACTGCCTCCCTGTAGGGTGTTGTACCGTGGTACCATGCTGCATTGTAGTACCCTAATACCATGCTGTACCCTAGTACCATGCAACCTAGTACCACAGTACCTTGCTCTTCCATAGTACCCACATACTCTGACTGCCTCCCTGTAGGGTGTTGTACTGTGCTGCATTGTAGTACCTTAATACCATGCTGTACCCTAGTACCTTGCTCCTTCATAGTACCCACACACTGACTGCCTCCCTGTAAGGTGTTGTACCGTGGTACCATGCTACATTGTAGTACCCTAATACCATGCTGTACCCTAGTACCACACAACCTAGTACCACAGTACCTTGCTCCTCCATAGTACCGAGGCACTCTGACTGCCTCCTTGTAGGGTGTTGTACCCTAGTACTTTAGTACCATGCTACATCCTAGTACTACAATTCTGTATACTAGTACCACAGTACCCTGCTCCTCCATCATACCCAGGCACTTCTGCACCATACTTACTAATACCCTAGTAGTATCATACTGCACCCCAGTACCCAGGAGTTCTGACTGTCTCCTTGTAGAGTGCTTCACCAAACATCTCTTTTAAAGAGGCCAGAGAGACAGACGTTGAATATTGTTGTTGGTGCTGTTCAAAAATGTGTCTCAGGAAGATTTTTCTTTTCTTTCTGTGGGAGGGGGCAGGAAGTGGGAATTCCATTTGGCTGAAGCAGTGTTGCCAGTTTTTGTTCCAAAAAAAAAGATGATTTTACTTGCTAAGCTACAATGTGGCACACAGTTGTGTGTGAAATGTCTGTATTTATCCTTGTGTATCTTATACAGACTTGGAAAGATTAGTTTTTTATCTGTAAATGTCAGTAAACATCAATTTCAACTTATGCACACAAACCAATGAAAACATATTTCCATAGATGAAAATATAAATTTATAGATAGGCAAAGTAAGGGAAATGCTGCTTGAGAGCTTACTAGAGTTTGATTTAAGGATATTTACTTTGCATATTTTTTGACATGTGATGTTGACAATTTGTGCATTAATGGTTATAAAGTGTTAACTTTTGGAATCTCAATGTCTGCTCATTAAATCATTGTTGTCTCCTCCCCAAAAAAAAAATTTCCCACAACTTTGAAAATTTAAATTGATGAAAATGCTTATAACCGATAACTTTGAGCAACTGTGAACATTTAAATAGATAAAAAACATGCTTAAAAATAAACATCCATATTATCTGTCAAAATTATATATATATAAAAAAAATTGAATTCTGCCAAGCCTGATCTTAGCTATAACCTGGTGGATAAAGGACAGATTTTTCATTGGCTCCTCTGCAGGCCCCAGAGGAACCAGGGCTTCATAGACTCATAGACTTTAGGGTCAGAAGGGACCATTATGATCTTCTAGTCTCACCTCCTGCACAACGCAGGCCACAGAATCTAACCCACCCACTACTGTAACAAACCCCTAACCTATGTTTGAGCTATTGAAGTCCTCAAATTGTGGTTTAAAGACTTCAAGGTGCAGAGAATCCTCCAGCAAGTGACCCGTGCCCCATGCTGCAGAGGAAGGCAAAAATCCCCCAGGGCCTCCGCCAATCTGACCTGGAGGAAAATTCCTTCCTGACCCCAAATATGGCGATCAGCTAAACCCTGAGCATGTGGGCAAGACTCACCAGCCAGACACCAGGAAAGAATTCTCTGTAGTAACTCAGATCCCACCCCATCTAGTGTCCCATTACAGGCCATTAGGCATATTTACCGCTAATAGTCAAAGATTAGTTAATTGCCAAAATTAGGCTATCCCATCATACCATCCCTTCCATAAACGTATCAAGCTTAGTCTTAAAGTGAGATATGTCTTTTGCCTCCACTGCTCCCCTTGGAAGATTATTCCAGAACTTCATTCCTCTGACGATTAGAAACCTTCATCTAATTTCAAGTCTACACTTCCTGACTGCCAGTTTATATCCATTTGTTCTTGTGTCCACATTGGTACTGAGCTTAAATAATTCCTCTCCCTCCTTTGTATTTATCCCTCTGATATATTTATAGAGAGCAATCATATCTCCCCTCAGCCTTCTTTTGGTTAGGCTAAACAAGAGTGTCCTTTCATAGGACAGGTTTTCCATTTCTCGGCTCATCCTAGTAGCCCTTCTCTGTACCATCAGTCTCTCTGCCCTTCTCTGCTCTCAAATGGAACCTTCTCATCGCTCCCTTCGTCTCTCACACCACATGCCCCTGACTGCTTTTGCAGACTCGCTTCTCCACCTCCTATCTCTGTGTTTCACAATTACCTGTTTGAGAATTAAAAAGAGAACATTAACCCCCTGCAAAAACTCCCTTCTGAGGAGGACTCAGTTCTGCTCTGAATTATACTGGTGCAAACCCAGTGGAACTACACTGAAATTAGGAGAGTTATTCCTTATTTACACCAGTGTAATTCACAGCAGAACTGGAGCCTGAAAGTGAATCTTTGCTTTCCCCTGGCCCTTGTTATGAGAGTGAGCACCAGCTTCCAGCATGTTGTGAGAGCAGCAATCTGGTCAGGATCACATGACACACAGTAGACCTCTCTTATCTCCCATATTCACAAATGCACAGCCTGCGAGGGTGGGGAGGAAAGAAGCCCAATTAGATCAGTGGAGGGGTACTGGCTCATGCTTATTTTGGTGCCCTGGCTTCTCTCTAGGAACTCCCTGGCAGGGCCGATGAGGGCGAGGGAAAGCCGGCACAAATTACCTGGGCCCAGCATTCCGGAAGGGGCCCAGGGCCCGGCTTCATCGGCCCTGTTTAGCCGGTCCGCCCTTGCTGGGGGGACCTGAAAATTTTTTTTCACCAGGGCCTGAACCCACTCTTGGTGGCCCTGCTCCCGGTCTAGGCTGAAATGATTTCCCTTTATCCACAAGGACAGAAATTAAAATGCTCTCCCCTCGTTTCCTTCCTGGAAGTATTAATCTTTTTTTAGTGCTCTCAGGCGGGCCGGACACTCCTGTTCTGCTTCCTCCCACAGCGAAGCTGTGCAATCTTGGCCTCCCCTGTGCAGCTACAAGGAGGCCCTCCCTGTACTCTCTAGGAGGGAGAGTTATTGGCATTCTCCTACACTGATTGCAGTCATATTCCCCACCACAGGAAGGCACTTCCTCAGTCACTTGGTTTTCCTTGCCTTCCATACCCAGAGAGTGAGTCCCAAGCAAGTAGCAAATATGTTACACCTCCCAGCTCCAACCTCCTTGGCTAAGGGACAGAGTGCTTCACTGCTTTCAGATTAAAGTGCTGCTACAGTAGCTAACTCCCAAAGTGTTTGATTAGCTTGGAAAACGTTAATCAGCCTTGCAGGCTGCTATTAAAGGTTAAACATCCCTGGGCTGTATTATTATTCTTTGAAGGAACTGTTTGCTCGGTGACAGAGGAGTGTTCTCTTTATCTATTCATGAGGCTATTGATTCTAATGCAGCTTTTTCCCACAGTATTGTTATGGAGTGGCTTCTGCTCCAGAGCTTCCGGGAGGCTGGTGGTAGAAATCCAAGAGGGCCCCCCCCTCATTTAAACTGCAGACCTTTTGCAAGAATTGTCTGGAGTTTTATAGGGGTAGCTGCTTACCCAGCAGCTGCATTTACTGCTGTCCTATAGGTGCTGTTGTTTTGCACAGTCCTCACATTTCCAGCAATTCCATAAACTCTCTTGCTTGTGTGGCACCTGTGTTGCTTGTGTTCCCAGCAACCCTGCAGGTGCTGTTTTGCACGCTTTCCTGTAGACTGACAGTCGTAATCCTCAGAGCACATTAGACAGTGTAATGTGACCACTGTTCTGGTCAGTGTGTCCAAGTTTCCAAGGGCTCTGAAATGAAACGGGGCCTTTCTTTCGTTTACTGTCAGTTCATGAGATTTCCCTTTGAAGTAATAGGACAATAGCGGCTTAGCACTCAGTGAAGAACCTACTTGGAAGAAAGCATTTGGAATGCATCTGTCCACAGAGACGGCTGGATCTGTCCCAGAGTGGGGGTGGGTTTTCTCCATCTCATAAGGGCAAAGGGCCTGATCCAAAGCCCAGTGAAATCAATGGAGAGACTCTCATCAGCTTTCAGTGGACTTTGGATTGGGTTGTATAAGCATCTTTCCTCTTCACAGAACCTCACCCTGTTGGAGGCTCCCTGCTGCAGCTGCTCTCCTTCCTGCCAAGGAGGACCCAACACAAAGTCCTTCACCGTCCCTTGCTCCTCCTGCTACAGGTTTCATTTTGGAATGAATCATGGTTCTTATAAATCATCATCAAAGGAGAACGAAAACCTCTTCCATAGCCATGTCGGAGAGTTAATAAGGATGCCAGTAATTGCTCCTTTGGAAGCAATCCATCCTGTAAATATGTCTCCATCTCTCATCCACTTGCTTGTTTCATCCACCTGTTTTGTCTCAACTGTTCAGAATGCAAGCGGTTTGGGGCAAGTGCTGTCTCCCACTCTGTGTGTGTACAGCAGAGCCCTGACGTGGTTGAGGCCCCCAGGCGCTACCACAATATAATGATGATGAAACTGGAAGTGGGACAGGACAGGGGGTATTTATCCGATTCTCCTCACCGTCGGAACTTTGGATTGCGGGAGGTTTGGGTAAATGAGACCCAGATCTGAACTGTCGCTTAATTTTGTTTTCACAAAATAGCCACATACCCCCTTTTCTAACACAGTCCTGCTGTTATTCACCTAATACACCTCAATGTAACCTATGGAGCCATTTTTGTCTGTTGAGTATATTTGAATATATTGGGATAAAAGCCACTGGGACTGGCTAACTCAGTGGATTGATAATGAGCTTTGCCAGTGTGTATAAGCCTCAAGCCTCCAATCCTGCAAGGGACTGGGTTCCCTCAACTGCCACTGACTTCAGCCACGAATCCATCCTCGTAGGATGGTAGCCGAGTGACTGCAAGTTGTTCCCATTTGAAATGAGCTGGCGAGCTGCGGTCCGGTTGAAAGGGAAAAGTGACCGTGACCACATGGCTAGAAACGACTGCTTCAGCAAACGTGAAATGGGGACGTGTCCCCATCGTCCTCGCATGCTGTAATTCAATCACAGCTATTGAACTGGAAGGAGGAATTAATTCAAGGAAGTCCTATGGCTTGTATTAGGCAGGAGGTGATCACAATGGTGTTATAATCTATCCATCCTTAGAGGTGGTCCCTGCGAATCAGAGCTGAGGCCCATTTGCCTGTTGTGTGCATAGAGGCATCACACTCACTTTAAGAAAAGATGGCGGGGTGAGGGGTGAAGGAGATAAAGAAACCTGAATGAACAACAAAATCAACACCCTCCCCAAACAAGACCCCTAGTCCTGCAGTCTGATACACATAGGTGGACTCTTATACCCACATGGATCCGGCTGCAGGATAGGGGCCCTTATGTGTGACAGGGAATATGGTAGTTTTTAAAATGATTTTTCCTTGGTTTTACACAATACAATTTTCCTTGTATTCATTGCTTTTAAATGTGTGTTCTATTTTGAAAGAGGATTGGGTTTACAAAAGCGCTCAGCTCCCCATGCACCGAAAATCTGGCCAGAGGGGCCACGATAGGAGTGTCTGGATGCTTTGGGATATTTGGCCCCAATTGTGGGTGCCAATTATTTATATCTAGACTTGAGCTCTTCTGAAAGTTAGGCCCATAGAGGGAGAGATTGCATCATTTACGCCCAGGAGGGGGATGGTGTGGATGTACAGCATCCCAGGTACAGTTCCAAGAAGGATTATGCTCCATCCTGTGCCTTCAAAGAAGAACCGGGACCAGTCTAGCCTCTTATCGCTTTGACATGTTAAAAGCAGGCTGGAGGGCTCATCCTGGCATCTTTTTCCCATCTCGCCCCTCAGTGCTGGTGTAGTTTGCAGAATGGTGCCTGTTACTTCCCTGTGCTAAGGAATATGACCCTGCCTAGATTCCAGGCACATCAGAGAGAGATATTTTTATTTATGGATCTTGTATGAAGTGTACACCACAAGTTATGTGCAAAAACTGCAGAAAGCATATGACCTAAATACATATTAAGTCTGACAAGTCATTTAATATTAGAGATTTTTCTATCATATTCACAAAGATGCAGGGACCACACTAAAGCGGGAAATGAAGGTTTTTTAAAAAAGATCCCAATGTCATTGGTTCTGTTGATTATTTTGTTTTTTTCTTGTTTTTTCATGGAGGCAAAGCTGCGCTGGTACCTGAAACTGACGCTTGTGTTCACTTTATTTAGTGCTGTTGATTTGGTTGCTGTCATGAGAAAACACTTCAAATCAAAAGATCACCAGAGGGAAGGGAACTAACTGGAGGGAAAACAAGCATGGACAAAGAGAGAAATGCTATCATGCCGTAACTGAGGGATCTGGCATTGATTTGTCCCACAATGCACATGGGACAGACAATGGGCATGATTTCCACTCCTTTGTGTAGTCATCTACACCTGCGTAATGCTACCAGGCCAGAATTCTCTGCTCACTTAGACCCCATCTACACTAGAGAAATTTGCACTTATGTAAGTACGTTAACATAGTAGTTAAAAAATGTCCTAATAAGAGTCTCTTGAGGATTTGTATATTGTATGAGGGACCAATCCTTTCTCCATTCCCAGCCTGAGAAGTCATATTTAGTACCCAGGGGCCATCCAAGGCTAGAGGGTAAGGTACAACCCTCTAATGATGACATGCTACACCAGTGCAAAATGAGGCTAATGCCTTTGCAACATATTTTGGTGTTTTACCAGACTAAGGGCTCGTCTGCACAAGAAGGCTGCACTGTTTTAATTTATGGTGTGAATTTAAACCAAGTTAGTTAAGCTGGCACAACCCTCAGTGCAACCAAAAGGGCTGTAAAGTGAGCCCTATACCCGTGCACCTTAGGTCTTGACTACACACAAATGTGCATTGGTTTAGTTAAAGCAGTTTAATTAATTCTCTTTGTCCCTCTATGGGCCAAAGGTGAAAATCCCACTGTGGACACTCTTATTTTGGTTTTAAAATGGCTTATTTTTGGCTGATTAGGTGTAGGTTTAACTTTTAAGCAAAATTGAAAAAACCCTTCATAAAACACATTAAGAGGGTGTCCATACAGCGATTTGCCCTGCTTTTATTTCAGGGCATTTTATTTTATTTTTTCCCTCCAGTTAGTACCTGACCTGCTTGGGCACAGAAGAAAATCCCCCAGGGCATCTACCTGCATTTTTAGGCACCTAAATCCCTTTGAAAATCTGACCAGAGTGTTTTTGAAAATCTGTCCTTAATGCTAAGGGAGTTGCTGTGTGCTGAGCACTTTCAAAAATCTGTTGGTAGATTATCAAAGAGATTTAAGTGCCTCCTGGGATTTTCAAATATGTCTAGGTGTCTAACTCCCATTGAAATCAAATGGAAATAGGAATTAGGTGCCTAGACTTTTGAAAATCCTACTCGGCACCTATCTCCATGTTTAAACAGCTAGTTTTGGAGAATGGGTGCAAAGCTCTTCTGAAAATCTGGCCTCACATGAAGAGAAGTAAATAGGACTCAGACATTTCAGATTTAATGATTCCAGATGCTATAGTATCACAGGGGTGGAATTTTCTTCTAGAAATCTGTGCTTTTTTAAAATTCAACAATGTAGCATGCATTGAGCTAGGAGGTCTGCCTCAAAGATATTCAGCTGAAACAGGATAGCAGGCAGGCAACCTATTCAGGTGCACATTGTTTTTAATGTAATTATATTTAAGTGATTCATAGACCATGCTTATGGTAATACAGTGGCTTTGTGTGTGTGTAGCAAATAAGGGATAACTACAAGTCCCTCACACTAAATGGAGTTTGTTTACCCTACCTCTGAGCTCCTCACTGAGAATTAACTATCATATGCCCCATAAGAAGCCTGTCCTTTGTCTCTGTGCACATGTGTTGTATGCTCTGAGGTTACCACAATAGCATGCCCTTGCTATGGAGCCCTGGCACTCCATGGGTAAAATGCCTTTCAGCCAGAACCTACAATAAATTCACATCGGCCGCTGAATATAAACAATCAGGCTGTGTATGGGAAATAGAAATAATGGCTGGCATAAGAATGCTACTTAGCTGTGGAAGAATTACTTCCTCAAGAGTGAGTCACAAAGACAGGATTGTGTCTGGGAGGCTGCACGAGACTTTGGGCCTCCCTTGCCTATGCTGGTCCAAATCCACTGAAGCAAGCAGAATGATACCACTGTGAAACTGATGTAAGTGAGCTTAGGCTCAGGCCCTGCACTCCCATCGCTAGGGAAGTCACCTCCTCAGCAGAAGAGTTAGAATATTCCCTTTGAAAACCTTTCTGCCTCTAGTTCAGTCGTCCCCAATGCGGTGGCTGTGGGTGCCATGGCACCCGCCAGGGCATCTGTGTGCACCCACGTACTGTCCAGCGGATGAGCATCCGCCAAAAAGCCGCCGAGAAGCAGCACCATCCAGAGGCGTCGCTGCTGAAATGCCACCGAAAATCGGTGGTGACGCCTCTGGATGCTGCTGCTTCTCGGCGGCATTTCAGCGGTGATGCCTATTGACATTGCCACTTCTTGGCGGCATTTCAGCAGATGCTTGTCGACCGGCCACGTTCCTCGGTAGCTCGTCGTCCGGTGCCTGCCAGATGAAAAGGGTTGGGGACCACTGGAACTGCTCTGCCCCTGACAGCTGAATTTTACTTCCCAGCACAGAAACGTAGTGTTACAATGCAGCGCTCTCTTTTTATTGCCAGGAGAAGCACAGACTGACTAAACATAGTGTCAAGAAAATAAACAATGCTTGTCCTTTTAGAAGCTGTAACAGAACCACTAGATGGTTTCCTATTAATCCTCTGGCGTAAGGTGTTTAGAGGCGTAAGGTGTGGGTTTGTATAACCTCTACCACAATGGGGCCCCAATCCTGGGCTTCTGGGCACTCATGTAATATAATTTTTTTTTAGAAGTATGAACTCAGGGAATTGAAATTGGGGCTATTGGACTCAGAGGATATCTAATATGCTGATGGTGATTAAATAACAGCTTTTGGGGATGGAGTCAAATTTGCTTTTTCTTCACACACCCACCCACCCTCCCATACCACTGCTGAATTGTTTTGCATTTGAATCTCAGTATCCAGGTCTTCCCTGAGAATTCAAACACCCTGGTCTCAGTTCCTCCCTTCTCCAAGATATGTAAGGGCTGACCTCATTATTTCGGTTTAAGTAACAATCTTATTGCATCTCTTGGAGCCAGTTCAGGCTGCAATCCAGTGGCAGCCCTTTATAATCCCACAGAGCTAAAACAAAACACTCCTTGTGGTCTGCTCTGGCCTCCAAGGGGTTAATGTTTTCTGATTCACTGAAGCCCTCCATGCCTTGGTGAAGCATCATGCCCCTCTGTTCCAGCTCATAATGTTCTGATGCCATTGGCTTCTACTCCTCTCGCTCCATTTGTTCAATGGCAGAGAGTTTATGCACTGTGCACCTCACTGGCAGGCAAGACTATCACCGTTTAAACTGAACTGTAACAGAGGGGAAGAGAGGGGAGGGATGAGATTAAAGTTGCACTGCGTGATCTTTCTCCAGCAGAAGAGCAAAGAGAGAAGGGCCCATCTTGCCATGCAGCTGTCAGTGGATAGGACATGCTTCTCTCTCTTGTCTAATTCTTTACTCCATGAAAGGGGTGCTTGAAGGGAGGGGTCCTGTCCTGTGCATCCAACTCTTCTATTAAAATGAATGGGGAAGTCTGCTGCCCCCAGTTGTGGGCTGGCAGCTGTGGTCTAATAGATTGAATGAAGGCTGCAGACGGGTTCTTGTCCACTAATTTGCAGAGTGATTTTGGCAAAGCCCTGGCATGCCTCCATGCCTCAGTTTCCCCATCTATAGCATGGGGATAATGATGCTTACCCACCTTTATAAAGGGCTTTGAACTCTATGGACGAAAAGGGCTAGGCGCCAATTATTATTATTTATATAACCTGAAGGTGCCCCTTGTTTGTGAGTTAATAGCTATACAGGAGCGGCGCCAGGGTTTCTGATGCCCTAGGTGGACGGCCATTTCGCCGCCCCCCACGGGTCTGGTGGACCTACCGCAGTCATGCCGGTGAACGGTCCACTGGTGGAAAGGATCTGGTGGAGCTGGCGCAGTGATGCCGGCGGGTGGTCCGCTGGTCTAAAGGCTCCAGTGGACCTGCCGCAGGCATGACTACGGTAGGTCCACCGGACCTGCGTGCCGCCCCCATAGAAAAATAGCGCCCCCCAAAAATTCTGGCGCCCTAGGCCATTGCCTAGGTCGCCTAAATGGTAGCGCCAGCCCTGTAGCTATACCACAAGGAGTGTGTTAAGCCCAGCATGCTGCTATTGATGATGTAGCCGGAAGCACCCTCAATTGTGGCTGTGGTCATGATGCTGGAATGTTTAGAGATTACAGGTCACATCTTCAGCTTGTGCACATTGGTGTAAATTGACTTATGCCTGTGAACTCCAGGTGACAGTTTGGCCCGAGGTTTACACTTAGAAGAAAAAGTGGAGGTCACTGTGTTTGTTTTGAGCACATGGACAGTGGGTTCCAAGAGCAGAAGCAAATCAGAGGGCAGGGATATACATACTGTACTGGTATTAAAACCAGCATATATGATAGCTAATAGCCAGCTGCCTAGTGTATGGTTCCTGAAAACTAGAGGTGAGCTCCGCTTGGCATTCTTGTCCAATCCGTGGAAACAATCCCATTCCATTTGGATGATTTATTATTTTCAGCTCTCTTGAAACTTCCACTTATTATCCCATTCTTCTAGGCAATCTTCCGCCTCTGGGGCTGCTCAGCTGTGGTATTGACATAACCACATCCATCCTCAGTCCCTGGAGGTTGGCATCTTAATGAGGAAGGATGGTTGGAGCACAAGCCTGTCTGTGACTTAGGAAACCTGGGTTCAAGTCCTTGCTCTGCCACAGACTTCCTGTGTGCCTTTGGGCAAGTCACTTAGCATCTCTGTGCTTCAGTTCCCCACCTGTAAAGTGGGGGATAACAGTACCACCCTACCTCACAAGGGTTTTATGAAAAAAATACAGTAAGGATTGTGAGCAGCTCAGGTGCTACAATCATGGAGGTCATAGAGGTACTTTAGGTAGAGCTGCCCTCTGTGAGGGGCACTAATTACTCCAGCTCTCATTGCCTGGAGGAGAATCTGCCTTCGGATTGGAGTGTGAGAGGAAGTAAAGTGAGGTTAACGAATCCGTACCCTCCCACCAAAAGGAAAACAAATTCTGGGGTGGCAGGCTCTGCTCACTCTGAGGCTTTTCTCAGAAATACAAAGGACTTCAGGCTAGAGCGTTGGTGGCCTTCTGTCTTCCCCAGTGCCATTATGATACCAAGCTTCTGCTCTGCTTTTGAAAGCCTCCTGCTTTCTCTGATTGAATGGCCTGGCAGTTGTGCAGAATGCTGATGAGAACACTACGTGACCCAGTCGCATGCAATAATTTCTATGAAGGGTCATTTCTCCCAGTCACAGGATGACAGGGACCCATCTCTTTGTTTCTGAGTAGTTGGGTTGGGTATTTTGGGGAATGCTCATAGCATATCTAGTATTTCAGTCTCATATTTGAGTTCTAACCCTGGAGTGGAAAGCGTATTCTGACAATGGGAGGAGGAATCGAACCTTTCTGACCTTCCTTCTGCCAGCTGGATTCACATTGTATCCATAGGAGTGGAACACAAGATAACCTGATTCCCAGAGTCAGAGGGGTGTGAGACTAGCACACATTTGACACAGAAACGTTTCTTGATCAGAACTGAGGCACTTTGCAATAAACAGAAAGGTAGGTAATCAAAATGTTTTATTGTTTTAAATTCATGAACAGTAAATGCTGGACCCTGAGACTGAAATGAATGTTAATGAAATCTTTTACGGTGATCAAATTCTTGAATGCTTGTTGTGACAGTTTCCCACTGGAATTTTATAAAGCATTTCACCATTTATATACCGAGATTGTACTGAGGATTTATAAAGGGGATTCTAGGGAGATGATTTAACCTAGGCACTGAAAACTGCACCATAGAGAGGAATGATCAAAGCAGCCAGAAATTATTCCAATCCTTGCTTAATGTGGTTTGTAAAACACTTGCCAAAAGTATTGACTCTGGGTTATAAGAAATATTGTGGATATTATCTAGGCTAGGAGCCTTGTTAGGCTGCAGCTGATGCATAGCCAGGTTCAATTCTTGAGCACTAAAAAGAGCCATCAAGTTCATATCCACATTCTGAGCCTTCCATCTCTTAGCAACTACCATTTCAGCTGAGCAGCTGAAAGCTTTTTCTCAGTTAGGAGCTCTGGTCACCTGCAGGGATGCAATGGAGTTTGCTGTGAGTGGGTATTCCCCTTGCCAAGACTGGAATCTCTACTGACTCTCCTAATAGTTTGCCAGGATCTGCGACTAGTACATGAAGTTAAATCTGGAGATAGTTTCTCTCCATCACTCTTGCCTGGTTTGATTTAGGAGGGAAAAAAGGTCTCTACTTTTATCACAAACCTCCTGTTCATTCTTGGTGGATATAAACTCATCAGGTGACCATCCAGGAATGAACTGTAGACGAGATTCCCTGGGTATATATATATATTTGCAATAGCCAGAGCTTTATCACAGAAAGCTTGGTAGGTAGCACTGATGTTCTCCCAAATACCTGGTTCAAAGGTTGTCTCTCACTATGGGTCAACCAGCAAAAACTGGCTCCTTCGATTTTTGAATGATTGTATACAGGATTGCAGGATTCCTAAAGTCTGGCAAACAGCAAAGGTCATGGCTGTCCCCAAGCCAGTGAAACTATTGACTGTCCCAAAGAGCTACTGACTGATTTTTCTGTTGTGTGTTCCATACAGTCTGATGGAGAACCTAATCCTGATGCAGATTAAAGAGGTCACTGATCCTCAGCTGCCTTGCATTCAGGCTGGTTCCCAGAGGAGATGATGTACCCAAGTCCAGCTACTTTGTCTGACCCAATGTGCAGAAAATGCATTTGAGTCCGGAAAAAAAGTTGGTGCAGTCCTTATTGATTTGATGGCAGCCTACGACACTGTGTGGCACGTTGGGCTGACTGTCAAGCTGCTGCAAGTGATTCCTTATAGGCTGACAGTGCTGATTCACCTAAGAAATTATTAGCATCTGAAGCTGCATCCTGCAAGTCCAGGGAAAAATCAGTCACCTGAAACATCTTTGTAATGGCCTTCCACAAGAGTCATTCTTGGCTCCTCTGTACATACACATATGACCTCCCTGGAACTCAGGCCGAAAAGTATGTGTATGCTGATTGACATCTGTATTGTGGGTACTGGAAATGAATTCCACAAGCTTGAAGGGAATCTCAGCCCAGACGTCGGCATTTTGACCACTTACTTCTAGCAATGGAGGTTAATTCTCATGAAATCAAGACAGTGGCAACTATTGTTCATCTATATAATTCTCTTGCCAGTCAAGCTACCTCAATCCATGGGCAAGGAATGCTGCTGCCATTCCATTCCGTGGTCACTCGGGAATGAAACTTGGCTGTAGCTGGACTTACTGGCCTCATCTGGAATCCCTGAAAACTAAGATTTCTTCCTGTACCACCTTGATATGAAAACTATCAGGCACCTCCTGGGAGCAGACCCTTTGGTCCTGCCGACATCTGTATGGGCCATGGTGGTTGCTCCACTTGAATACAGCTGTGCAGCCATCACACTCTGGTTACTGACATGGAGCTGAATTTGGCCACTCGTATTATTAGTAGCTGCTTGAATTATATACCAGTTTCCAGTCTCTGTGTGTGTTAACACGCATAGCTCCTAATAGTTTGCTGTGAAATCTGCCTGGAGAGCTGTGATCGATGAAAACAACCCATTACATCTCCAGTTGACTGATGGACCAGTTTTAGACAGGAAATAACATGCAGCTTCGATTCGACGGTCTGCTTATATTCAGGAGTGGAAACCTGTTCTTGTGTGACACCATACCTGATCTCTCAACAGTTGCTATGGCAGCCCATGCACTCTTGGATGAGAGCACAATTGGCCGTTTACCATGCACAGACAATCAGCACCCCCATGGAGCTGAATACTACATCCTTACAGAGTGGAAGCATTGGTGGAAAAGAGTCTAACGCACTAAGTACATTCAGGAGTTCATTGCAGCACCTGTCTCCTTGCCCACTTGATCATAGATCATGGACCAGACTTACAGGCTATTCTCTGGCTCATCCAGAGTTGCTACAACTATCCACCAGTGTGGTCTGGTTTTCCCCCCCATGCTGTGACTGTGAAGCAGTGTTGCAGACAATAACTCATGTGGTGGAAGAGTGCCCAACCCAACATCTGGAGGGTGATTTACAACGCCTGGCCTCCCTTGATACAGAGGCCATGCTTTGGTCACACAGCTTGGACATTGAACTCTGATGCCTGTGTACGAGAGAAGAAAAGAAACGCTTTGTCCAAATTAATGCACCATCATCAGGCAGGTGCAGTGCACGGCTTTAGAAATAACCATTTCAGATCTCACCTAGTTAACAGAATATTAGGGGTCAGATTCAGTTCTCTGTTACACCTTGGCAACCTCACTGCAGCCAACAAGATCTCGTCTGTAGATGTGTAGAATGGCCTGACTCTGCCCTGCTCCCAGCGCAGTCATTTCCACTGGTACAAAACTGCTGTGCAACTGCCATTCTGACCTGGGAGTATTTTACACTCTGGCCTTGTCTACACTTGAAAGGTCTCCTGGTATAACTATATTGGTTAGGAGTGTGATTTTTTTTTTTTTTTTTTTTTTAGTGATAGAGTTACACTGGTACAAACTCTCGGCCAGGTCTGCACTTCTGCCAGACTAGATATGTCAGCTGAGGGGTGAAGAGGCGTGAGCTCTGACCAACATAGCTGTGCAAGCAGAAATCCCTAGTGTAGACACAGCTATACCAGTAAAAACCACACCAAAAAAATCCCCTGTGTAAAGCAGTTATGCCAACCTAAACTTGCTTCTGTTGGCATAGCTAATTTCATTTGGGAAGTGGTGTTCCTACACTGGCAGAAAAGCTCCTTCTGTTGACATACGTTGCAGCTACGGTAGGGGCTATGCCAGAGTACACTTGGTAGTGTAGACAGCCTAAGTGCACTTTGCTGGTATAAGCTATGTCCACATTAGGAGCATTTTTTCCAGTATAGTATATTGGTATACCTATATCAGTAAAGTGCGTCTAGTTTAGACATGGCCACAGTGTGAATGCAGTTATACTGGCATATTGGTGCCTTATACCAGTATAGTTTGTTCCCCTTACCATACGGGAATAGCCAGATCAGTCTAAAGTGCCTTTATGCTTATTTAATGACATACATGCTAGCAAAGTGGCACAGATTAACTATACTGGAATAGTTAAAGGAGTACAACTATTTGGTGCAGAGAAGTATTCATTTTACTTTGTTGCAAATGACTCTACAAGGTGCCTGGCAATGGAGAATCAGGCCCACACATGGAAGGCAAATGCATACATTAAAAAAAAAAAGATAGAAAAGAAAAATATATATTTGTAAGCGTTTATGTTTTGTAAATCTTTCCCCCTCCATAGAACCTAAATGCAGGGATTAAACTAGCCGAGAGTGTCTCTTTTAAACAGTTTTAGTTGTTTCTTTGCTGTTCCTCTTTAAAAGAAGACCGAAAACTGTCAAGCTCTCCATTCAATGTATCAAACACAAAACAATGATTATCAGTGATTGCGGTGTCTCTAAATGAAGAAAAATAACTGTCAGTAGCTCTGAATGTGATTGCTTGTGTTTCAGATATAGTGCTTGAGAGAGATGGTTATGTAAAGTGAATAAACCCCTGTTTTTTCTTCATATTCCAGTGGCTACACACATCATTGTCAAAACCAGGTCCCTGGCCACTAGCTCACACTGCCTCTCTACCATCCTGGGCTGTTCTGTACGTGTAGTCAAGGTTCAGACTAAGGTCTCGAAAATGGAATCAATTAATCTTTGACTATTTTCCATGATCTCTCCCTTACTTTGCCCATTGATTCATTGGAATGGCTGGATTTTTTGGCTTCCTCAGTCATATTTTATTTGCTGTTTTGGTTGTGAATGGCATCCCATTGCTCGCAATCATCACTCTAAAAATAATACACTTAATTAGTAAAAGGGAAGCACCTAGCTGGCTGCTTCTCAGGCAAGAGCACAACTGGAGAAATGAACTCCAGTCCGTCCCCCGGGTGCCATTATCTGCCCAACACTTGTCTTCCTAGAAGCAACTCTACTGTCATGTTCCATAGATTTCAGAACCCCAAGTGGTCTCCATGGATCTCAAGGCCCTTCATGCAATTAAAATTTGTCTTGTTACGAGCCAGATGCGCCTATGAACGCCACACCGATCCATTCTTGGGCATCAAAGGATGCAATGGAGCTTAAGGGGGTGTGTTGTAGCAGCAGCGTGGCAGAGGAGATGGCACTCGCTGTGTTTTTATAGGCTGCTTATCTAAAGCCATGACTTCTTGGCACCTATGCTCAAGTGAAATGGAGTAACCAAAATTCAAGCCGGCATGATGCCATCCTGACAGATGGGCACATGTGTAGGCAGCCAAGAGACCAGGTATATATAGAGAGCACATTTATTGAGGACAGGATTCCCAGGCGGGAAAGACTAAACAGCTGTTCAGGTGATGCATATGTGCCTATAGTTAAAGGTATGTTACATGACTGATCACTGTCCAGGCTGTTCTCCCAGGCAATGTATGCAAGTTATCCCTACCATTTTGTCTTGCTAAATCTTATTTACAGGAGTGTAGGAGGCGGAGAGATCAATTCCAACACAACCTTCCTCTCCTTTTCCTTTTTTGTTGGAGGCCTCCAATGTAGCCATTTAAGAAACTAGGCCCAGTCGTGCAGCAGAGTTACCCTGACATAAAACTGGAACAACACAACCTTTCACTTTGATTTAGAGATGAATGGGGAGTTTTATTCCTAACTTGGGATTTAATAGTCTTATTATTCCCAGTTCCTTTGTACTACTCTCTTTTTACCTACTGATGGGTTTCCTGTACCTTCTGTGAGGATATAGGGGTGTGAAAAAGTAATTATTTCCATTGCCCCCCTATAGAGTGGCCTCATTAATCTGGGGTGCTCTGTCTGTCTTTTCAAGGTGTCGCCATCGGCTAGGGGATGTTCATTTCATCCCTGCTTCCTTTAAACGTCCTTTAGTTCAAAAATATCTTAGGGTTCTTATGTTTACTGCCACTACAGCCAAGTTTAAACAGCTACAAACTGGATACAGAAGGTCCTGTGGTGATTGGAGATGAAGCTGGTGTAAGCACGTGTCCCTGTTTGGGAGAGGGACACTTGTCTGGAGCTGCACCACCTAGACTTGTGATCTTATCAGATTTCCCATGCTAAGCAGGGCTAGGTCTGGTAGTACTTGGATGGGAAACCTGCAAGGTAAATGCAGGCTCCAGCAGGAGGTAGAGATGGTGCTTTAGCAAAGGGCATTATTTCCTCCTTATCGTCTTTGGCGGGCTAGGAGACTGGGACCTTTCCTTTCAGCATGAAAAAGGAAAAGCCTGAGAAAAGAGAGACTGAAATATGCCCAGAAGGCCAGCAAACAATGGCTTTCTTAGACCAAGTAAGGAAATGAGTTCCAGAGCTGAGGCCCTTTCACTGCAAACACTGCTCCCTCGAACCCATAACGAATGCATCTGAGGACTTGTCTGCTTCAGGATCGCAGCTGCTCTCAGCTGATGGGTTAAATCACAGAGAGCGAGGTAGTGATGCCCAGGACCCAAACAATAGATGGCTTTATAGATCACCACCATAACTCTGAATTGCACAGTACAATCACAGAGCACACGTACTCCACGTGCAAAACACTGCTAAGAAAATGGGCCAGCTACATTCTGCACCAGTTGATAGTCACTGGTCACTGTTTCTAGGTCTGGGTCTCCCAGGTGCAGATCCCCTATTTGGGCAGTGAAACCCTGCAGTCCAGCCACCTTGAACACTGGAACAAGTGCTTTAGCCCTCCTGAGCTGCTTAGACACATTCCCCCAGAATCCACCTGGCTGTGGGAGTTCTGGTTTCTCAATTAACCTAGCAGAAAAGACAGGAACACAGTCTTAACAGAGAAATTTGTTAACCACAGACACTTTACTCTTAACCAAGCACACTGGAGAGTTATAGATCTTTGTATAACAGAGTCCTGAATGCAGCTCTCCAAATCTGATCTCACCCCTCCTTATGTCCTGGGTTTAGTCAGCGACCAGAGGTGATGCAGCCCTTCCTGCCTTCCTACTTCTTAGCTTGATCTCTGGCATGTGTCTTTCCTCCTGTGTCCTGTCTGCTTCAGATGGAAGAATTCTGGGTTGTAGCCCCTATCCCATCAGCTGCTGTGCAGAGAATCATTCAAAGTCAATAGCCCTTCTGAAAACCCATTGTTCTAGAAGGGAAGAGTCATTCAATTTTGATGGCGCTAGACTGTTCTGTGCCAGCTTCTCAGATGCTCTAATCCACAAAAGAGGCTATAATACAATATCAAGGTCACACTGCATAATGGAGATCACAATGCAAAGTAGAGCCCCTGAAACAAAATGGGGTTCACCAAGCAAACTGGAGTTCACTATTACACACAAGACATCCCTTCCCCCAACCTGTCCCCAGCTCCACAAGACAAGGAATGGTCAGGAGAAGTTGGGGAAGCACTCTTGGCCACCACTGATATCTAGATCACCAGAAACAGCCAGTATTCCTCAGTTTGGTCAAAGGCCTCACCAGGTTTTTATATGGTGAGGAATCCTTTTAGTCTCAGCGAGACAAATGAGTTCCGAAAGCACTTGATGAAGGAGGGTATCATTATCCTCAGGTTACATAGGAGGAAACTAAAGCACAGGGAGATGGATGTGACTCGCCTGAGGTCACCCAGTAAATCAGCATCACAGCCAAAAGTGGAATCCCGACTCCTAGAGCAGTGACAACGGACAAACCTGCCTCTCCTACTGTCCTTGTGTATTGTATGGTTTTCAATATGTGTTGTTCCTGCCCTAGAGATGTTGTTGCAGAGTCACTGCAGGGTGTCAATCAATAGTACATTTCTATCTGAGGTGCTTACAAGTGGCTTTTGATATAATGTCAATGGAAGGAGGAGGGTCACATAAGTGGGCATTAAGAGACACAGGGTCTGTTCCTGACGGTGCTGCTAACATGCTGTGTGATCTTGGACAAATCACTCACTCGCTCTGTGCCTGAATTTCCTCTTCTGTAAATGAGAGACATTGTAATACTGCCTGTCTGCCTACCTACCTCATAGGAGCATTTTGTGAGACTTAATTAATTAACGTCGGTCACACACTCCGGTGGAAGGCACTGTAGAAGTGTGCAACAACATTACAATTAATTAATGCGGGCAAAACACTTTTTACTTTTATGTAATGCCTTTCATCCCAAGAATACTTTACAAACTATGGCCCCTATCCTGCAATCAGATCCGTGTACGTGGCTCCCTAAACATTATGACGCTTTATATGGGTGCAGGGATCTACCTGTGTAGATCCAGTTGCAGGATAAGATCCCGTATACATCTGGCACTATTGAAATGCACCAACTTCTGGGGTGAAGAGAACAGATGACTAGTGCATGCCACTGTAAGATGGGTAGATTTTTATGGCCAAAGATACTGCAGCAAATCCCTTCTTGGATAAAAAGTGCCCTGGAATCTTTCAGAGACCCAGCAATACAATCCTGATCTCACTGAGCCGGTGCATATTTCTATTATTAGTGCACATCAAAGTTGACGTGCAGCACTACTGCTCTTTGATAAAACCACAAAGCACTACGAATGCATTAAGATACGCAAACACCGAGTAAAGCAATGGCCCTATATCCTTGCCAGACACAGTGATTGGACTTAAGAAACCCAACTGATCTCATCCTGGAGTAAAACTCCACTGACATCCACAGGGACACATCAACATGAAACCTGTTGGTGTAAATTCAGTTGGAATCAAGCCTTCAGGACAAGTGCTTAGATTTTGCTCCTGGCTACAGAGGTGGAAATCCAGAGCCTCCAAAGTCCAAATATGGAGACTGTGTGCAAGAAAGACCCAAAATGAGGGACTCACAAAAAATGAGCAGTGCAGAAAACCGAAATTGATGTTGGGTCCATTACTTTAGTGTAAATAACTCTGGCCATCACCTTAACTTTTTTTCTGATGTCAGTAATTGTCAGCAATCAACGTGAGAGGGGGATCCCCACTGGCGTGTAGAACACAGGTGACTCTGAAACTGACCTAAGGGCCACTTGGCCGGTTATGATCCGGAGTGACTCCACTTCGGTCCAGGGGGGATTACACTGCATTAGGGCCAGAAGCAGCATCAGGCCTAAAACTGAGCAACACATCTGCTGATTGCACCCCCACAACAATGCAAGAGGCTCCCACGGGGAACCAGATCTGGCCAAGCCCTTTTGCAGGAGGGTCCCCAGCTCCAAGCCACCCCAATCCCTGAGTTTCTTATTTACTTCCCTCTCCTCCCCCCCTGCTCCGCAGCCTGCTCGTGGCATTGTGGGATGAAACAAGATGTAGGCAGAGAAGAGCGAGAGGAAAACGCTTGTCGCTGTGGGCCGAGGCCGCGCCGCAGCCAATGGCGAGGGCGGCTGGCTGAGCCACTGCAAGGGGAGGGGCGCCTATTTCAGCGCGGGGGAGGCGGCCGGGCGGAGAGCGAGCGAGCGCCGGGCAGAGCGGGGCACACGGCGGCAGCGGAGCGGGGGGAAGCGGCCGGCGGAGCGGGTGCGAGAGCGAGTGCGCGGCGGAGGCGCTTTGGGTCCGTTTGCCGGTGACTCCCGCGGGGCAGGTGAGCCGGGGGGGGGGTGCGTGTGTGTGTGTTAATTATTATTATTATTATTATTATTATTATTATTTATTTATTTTTGCCTGGTGCATTCACGGGCAGGGGAGGGGGCGGCTCTCCCCCCCCGGCCCTGGGCTGCAGCTGCCCGGCCGTGGGAAGCGAAGCGGGGTGCAATCGGGTGGGGGGATGCACCCCCCGCCTCCAGCTGGCGGCTGCACCCGCCCCCCCTTCACCTGGCTGCGCCGCCCCTGGGAGCGGCCCCTTCCTGGGAGCAGCAGGAGCCGGGGAGCTGCTCCGGTTCCTCCCACTGCTGCAGCCTCTGAGTTACTCCTCTGCTGAGCCCCTTCCCCCAGCTGGAGCCGGAGCCGGCTTGCTGCTCAGATGCCCCCGTTTACATGATGAGGTTCCTATGCAGCCCTCCCTCCCCGCCGGTGTTTTTTTAGCAGGTAACTTGTGCTGCTGCATCCTCGGCCCGGCTTGCCCTGGCCGAGTCTCTGCGTTCTCCGAGGCAAGGTCATCCTCCTGATCCGAGCGAGACGCTTCCCCTGGGGGCTCGGGAAGTGAAGGTCACACCTCTTCCCCCAGATCTCAGCGTGCTTGGTCTGCTGGGGACTGCATGGAAACCTCCTCCCCTGGGACAGCTTAACAGTGGCCAGGCTGCAACAGGAGGAAATACACTAGGGTGGTGTAGGGACCAATCCTGTGCTGGTAGGAGATGGCTCTGGTCTCTGTTTCAGGTGTAAAAGGGTAAAGAGGAAGGTTCCCTCCCTCACTTGTAGGAAAGGGCAAATGTTCTACCTGCTCTGTGGCATTAATTCAGGTATCTGCTTCTTCCCCAGGAGTTTAAGTGTCAATTTATGCCTGGGCCAGTCTCTCTTGAGGCCTGTTTTGGTGGCTTCTCCCCCTGGGAAATGCAGCAGCAGCCAAGCCTCCTTGGGTAGGGAGTGAGCTGTCTCTGGTCCTTTCCAGGAGGATGAGGGGTGTCATGGCATTGTTAAGGCCCAGCCCTGTGGCCAGGGAAGGAGCTGCTGCCCTGAGCTGCAGGTGGAGTAGCTGCACTTGGCAAAGCCAAGACCAATGATGTTTGGCCTCTGGTGCTGTGGCTCTGCGTGCTGCTCCCTTACCTGTTCACGCTTCTGCCCTCCCCTTTCCAGATGGCAGTGGCTGCAGCAGCCTCACTCAGCTGTTGTTGTGAAAAGGATGCTGTAGCCAGGAGAGAGGGGAGCATGGCTCAGAAGGGGGCGGGTGGGGGAGGGAGAGATCTACACACTTAGCAAAAGGGAGTTGTTTTCTGTTGCACCACTGGCATGACTAGTGCTTGGCAGGCCTGTCTGTGCTCCCAAGAATCCTGTTCTAAATAAGACTGGGAAGGAAGACACTTTCTGCAGATCTCTCACTGACAGTCATGTAATTACACATGCCCTCTGAATTGACTCTAAAGCACCCACATGTGGCTTGTCCTGGGTGCTTGGGTGTCTTTCTAGGGCTTTCCTATGCGGTGGTTGACATACTTGAGGCTCCAAATCTATGCCCTTCAGCTAAACAGTGATTTAAACCCCAATCATCTGGAGTGGTGGGGGGTGGAAGGCACCTGTGACTGGTTTCCTAAACTCTTACAAATGCACGTGTTCTTTCCTGGCATTTTAGATTAATTCCCATCCTCTGCCTTTAATGCTATTAGTGTGTGTTGTTAATACCGTATATAACTGAGCATTGCTATCTAAAATGTATAAATTAGGGAGCACTATGAGTTTTCAACTGCAGGCAGAATAAAGAATTGAAGTATTGTAATCAAAAGGCTGTTATGTAACTAGTTTCTCTCTCTCTTGATAGCAGTCTCCTTTAGTTGCTATAACAAAGCTACTCCTTCAGTTTTTCTGGGACTGCTCCAGGAAACAATCATTGTAGAAGACGCTCTCCTTAATGGAGCTAAACATGTATGGATTCCCTACCTCCAAACATATAGTGCTAGTAATAGAGCTCAAGATTTACTAAGCCTCGTTAGGGCACTGTAAACTTAATGGGGCTTTGCAAACCTAATTTGACACATTCTCTGCTGTGAAAAGGTTGCATCCTTAAAATGTAAATAACTTGGTGGTGATAACCAGCAACCATGGACATCACCTAGGCAGCTGCCCTTCACTTGTGTGGTCCTTCAAATGAAGGCCCTAAACTGGTCAGATATCATGCTTGATTCCCCAGTTGTTCCATCAAAATAATGGAGAACTGAGTTCAAAGTGGCTGTATGTTCACGTACTAGTTGAAATGGGTCATACATCAAAAGTACTAATCAACCCAGGTCCACTCTTAGCTCAGGCAAAATTCACAAGTGTGTTTTTAGTGGGCATTTTGGCAGAGTAAGGGCTGAAAGGTTAAATAGTAACTTTCAGCTGATCTACAAAGCTATATATAAAACTAGCTACAACTAGTGGGTGTGCCCCGAGCAGGGGATCTGAGACTTCATATAAGTGACTCATCACTGACTAGCAGAGAACTCCCTAACTAGTGTTAGCAGAGGGAAAGAGGTTAAACACCTTGTCAGACATGCCACAGTTCAGGCTCTTAAAAGGTCACAGGTAGGTTCTCTTGGCTTGGATGGATGCATCGTTCCCCAGCAGAACTGGCAACCCTAACATCCCCAATATTGCAATGTTGTGCTGGACATGAGACCAGCAAAAACTGTTTAGATTTCATTGGTCAGGCTGAGCAAAGTACAAAAGGGAATCCATGACACAGAGGTAAACTAGATCTGAAACAGCTTCCAGTCTGGTCTGAACTAGCAAGAACAGCTAAATGTCTGAACCTTAACCTTACATTTAAAGGGAATGTACACGCTTGAGTGACATAATAAACGGTTCTGCCACGATATCCATTGAACACATTCACCTACAATCTGTGGAGACAAACATATAGTCTAGGGGCTGCTGTTGGTAGAACCATATTACTGCTCCATTGGCTATACCTGTAAGGAAATCTGGCTTTAGCCATTGCTTATCCATTTGCAGGCCTGCTGCTCCTGTAATTTAAAGGAGTAGATCTCTGCATAGGCTTTATGGGGTTTTAAAACTAAAAATGTATGTACAAGTGGTGATACTTGGCTGTCTCTAGTCTAATCTCCAAGTGGCTTCCTATACTACAGCATTCCACAACCGAGTAATACATCCTAGGATTACTGTGTTGTGTGCCTAGAGTCAGATGTTAGGCAGGACAGGGGTTTGGTGTAACCTGAGTATAAAGACAGAACACGATCCAGAACTGTTCTACATTATGTAGACCATGTAGTGTAATGCATGAAAGAACTATAGCAGAATCCTGTGGGCACATTTTAATACTTTATGTTCTGCCTTAGGTTCACAATGTCTGACAGAAAGGCTGTGATCAAGAATGCAGACATGTCTGAGGACATGCAGCAGGATGCTGTAGACTGTGCTACGCAGGCAATGGAGAAGTACAACATAGAGAAAGACATTGCAGCATATATAAAGAAGGTATTATGCAGCTCCTATCTGGGACATGTTGACTATCTTAAGCACTTATTTGACCCTCATCACCATAGCACCGGGGTGGCTCACAATACCCCTGTGAGGTAGGGCAGTGCTGTTATCCCTGTTACTCAGATGGGAGCTGAGACCGATTCTATGATTTGGTCAAGATCACACAGGCAGTCTGGGGTAGAGAGACTTGAACTTGGGTATTCCGAGTTCTTGGCTAGCATCTTAACCAATGGACCATTCTTTCTGGCTAGCCAAGCTAAAAGGATTTGGTTGCTATTTACCTTAAGTAGTGACTTAATGTATTGTTGCGATCTCTCTGCAATCTTCTGAGTCTTTGGAAGGTGTGACTTGATTTAAACTCTGTGTGGCTACTGTAGTTAAAACAAACAAAAAACCCCCCCAACCCAGCTAGTCAAGTGAAACCTACTTGCTTCTGCTTACCACTTCTAGACTAAATAAACTCCCACTTCCACCCGAGGCTTTTCTACCTGTTGATATATTCTTAACACTGAGTTTTTTTTGAAAGTTCTGAGCACCAGCTCTAATGAGGTGAATGGAGCTGTGGGTGCTCAGGCCTGCAGAGATGATGTAACTTAAAACACCTCATGTCTGTCTGAATCCTTTACTTGGATTTATCTGAGGAACTCTGAAGATCAGAGGAACTGACTGATCAAAGTATTTTTCAGTTTGTTCACCTTATGCATTTGATGGAATCTTGCGCATAGTTGGTGTCCCCTGTTTGTGTAGGCCCTTCACACAGTAACAAAGGAGAGCACAAGAGGGGAGGGAAATGAGGAAAATATTATAAAACCAAAACTAGCCAGGGTGGGTTGGGACCCAGTGTGGGACCTGAAACTACTTAAACTCTGCTCAACTCTAATTCAAGTTGAAATTCGATATTCTCAACTTGAGACCATTTTTTTTTATATTTTCTTAATCTGGCCTTTCCTGGTCAGAAAGTGACTAATCCAGAAGGCTCTTGGGATAGTGCAACAAGGGAATGGAATACAACATAAGACAACCAAAGTTCAGGAAAGAAAATGGCTTGTTGTGTATTTGCTTCCTTTCCTGAGATAAAGGAAATGGCTTACTGCACATTCCCTGCTAATGGAAGAAAGGTTACTTGCAAAGGACTTCAACTCTTTTTGTTGGTACCTTGCTGCTTTCTGGTGTATTGTCTGAGGCTCTCACTTTTTTTTTTCTGCTTGGTTTTTTTTCTCCTGTTGACTCTGATATTTCCCTAGTTTTGCCTGAGGACTGGGTCATGGGAGATCTGTATTAACTGAAGGGATGAGAGCTCTCAATCCTTACCTGAAACCCTTCCCTCCCAATTGCTAAATTGGTTAAATTGTTTATCCCAATGATACATTACTTCACTTGTTTAGCTTTCGGCTTTGCCGAAGTCTTCCTAAGGCAGACAATGTGAATTATTCTGCATCTTTACATTAGAAAGTCTCCTCACAAACTCTGCTGCTGCTTTATGAATGCCTGAAGCCTGACTTCTTTTCCTTTTCCAAGTGACCTTTAAGATCCAACGGCTTGCTGGAACACGCGTTCCAAATTACTGTTTCTGAGAGCCAGCTTGGTATGGGAGGGTTTAAATGGTTTTGTGGAACAACTGGCCTATGCATGTGGCTTGAATACCACTGTACCAAGGGGACTTATAAAATCTGCAGTTATGGCCTTGAACTTGTGTATAAATCACTCAAGTACATGGCATGGGACCTCTTCCACACTCCAGGGCAGCCCTTTTGTCTCCTGCTAATTAGCACATCAGTAATCATAGATTATTAGGGTTGGAAGGGACCTAACGAGAGCATCTCGTCCAATCTTACATCCACCTCTGTCTTCAGATTTCCATTGCATTTGTATCTAACAGTAACCAGTTATGAATGTATATTTCAGACCGTTCTGATGTGAGCTTTCTTGGTCTTAACTACTGTACTCTCTCTCCCTTTTAGGAATTTGACAAGAAATACAACCCTACTTGGCACTGCATTGTTGGCAGAAATTTTGGCAGCTATGTAACACATGAGACAAAGCACTTCATCTATTTTTACTTGGGTCAGGTTGCAATTCTTCTGTTCAAGTCTGGATAGGAAGTTGGAGCAAGTGAAATTTGGACTGTAATGCACTGATGGCTGAAGCCAAGATTCCCTTTAACATGGCTGTGCCGCTGCATGGACTGTATACTATATTTAATGTGTATATGTTGCAGTAAAATCTACTTCTGTTTAGTTGCCTGGGAAGAAGGCAGCATTTTTTTGTTATTGCTTTTTTTTGGTTGTATTGCACTAGGAAAACTGTAAATGCTTAAACAATGGCCTTTCAGTGGGAAGAAATAAAACTGTTCCACAAACAGCTCCCCCAGTAGTAACCTTTTCTTTGTTAAGGCAGGGAAAACACTTTTTTTTTGGTTGTGTTTTTTTTTTTTTTTTTTTGTTTAGCAGACCAAAAAGAGATCATCTTATTGAGTTCATAGTAAATACTCTCGTTAGACTGTTTAAACTTCTGTCTGTGTATTGATGGAAGAAGGTCAACTTTCCTTTTCAGTTCTAGTCTGTGGGGTGGATGTGAGAGCTGTATCAATTTGGCTTTGCTGGTCATCTCAGCAGTTGGTGGGGGGAGAGGCCTTATAATGCCCATGTAAGTTAGCTGGGAGGTATTTTAAAAAGGTTTTCATTCAAAAAGTGTATTCCCATCTTGGGACTGGATGGCAAATCATACAACCTGGCCTTGATGTTTGCTCTAGAAATGCCCACACAACTGCCCTCAGATCAGCCTACATGGATCAATTAAACTCACAGCAACTTAATCTAGTCTGAAACTTATTAAATGTTTCCCCTAAATTTATTTTTTGTAGGAGGAAGGATCTCCTGGTCTCGGTTGATTGGTGGTGTGATCCAGATCTTAGTTGCTGCCACTGAGACTAACTTTCTTAGGCCAACAGGTCTCTGTTCCAAAATGGACTGGAAATTTTTAAATGTAGTGATTGACACCAGAATCTGGAAGACTTGATTTGGCATGTCTTTATCCAGACAACACGACCTTAACTCAGGTCTTTCCCTAAAGTAACCTAGTCATGTGGAAGACTTGTAGATGGCCACTGTTGTCTCCATCAGCTACAGTGAAAATTCTCCAGGACTAGCTTCTGTGTTCCAAATCTCTCTCCTCTCTTAGCAGAAACTGTTTTGTGAGGCAAAACTTGTGAACGTATTTTCTGAAGACAGAATGTTGTTCTTTCCAATAGGGTCAGCAGTGTTGTCTTCTAGCTCAAACTGCAAGAAGGTTCTTCTGGATCATCCTAGGGTGGTGTCCCCTCCCCTTCAATTCCCCTTCTCTCCTCCCCTCCCCCCCACAAAAGAGAGAAAAAACCCTCCAAAAACACCTGTGGTGGCTTCTGCAAAACTTGGTGCTTGCAGTAAGAGCCTATTGATTGGTGGTTAATATGGGCAAAATTTCTAGACTAGAGTGAATTCTGTTCTAAGGCAAGGTGACTCCTAAATCTCGAAGAACCAAGTTGATTGTTGAAAGTAACATGCCATTGCTTTTTGTTTGCTGTATTGGGAGAGGGGAGAAAGTGTAGCTATTAATCGTGAAATGACTTGATGACCCAGGCTGACTTTTTCCTGAAGTAAAAGTCCTTGTGTCTGTAGACTGTGCAAAATCCAAAGTATACCTAACTTTGTAATATTGATAGAACCATGTTGTAACTAGACAAGATGTGGTGTCCTAATTTATTTCATGTTGACAGAAAACTTCCAATCTGGGGGTGAGGTGCCTTGGACTAACCAGGGCACTTTGGCCACGTTTGTCTGTACAGAATTCCACTTTTGATCTAAAAAAGAGAATGTGTTTGTTTTTCCAAGCATGAGTCTGATGTGAACCTGTTCACACTCTTCTGTGGAGCAAGAGATGTTCCCTTCATAACTGCAATTGCTCAAATACCTTTTTATTTTTCAAACATTAAAGGTGAATTGACACATTTAAAAAGCTTCTAGTTTCTTTCCATACCAGACTTACAAAGTAAAAAAACACTTCCTTACTTAGCAGAGCAAACTACAGAATGCTTAGGGTGGAAGTCTCCAAAGACCTAGCAATCCAAATTGGCGACATTATTTGTAACATTTAATGTTAATTGTTTCTCCATATCTACTGAACTCTAGATCAGGCAACACTTAATACTGTTTGTATGGTTGAGTCTCCAGCTCATCAAATTAGCTGCTGACCATAAGCTGTTGCTTTCTGAAGTGAGTTTATACCCGCTTCCAGAACGTCACTTGACTAGTCCCGAAATGACCTTGGTAGGCTGAAGGTCCTAACTGGATGCTGGCTGTCAGCGGTATTCCAGACATGCTAGCTGTCAGATCACTTAATGACAATCCTAAACTGCTTTGATGCAGCAACTAAAGCTTTTATTAGCTACTGCAACTGGTCAAACCTTATGGATCGTTAAGCCTTCCAAACTAGTCCTGGCTCCTTCTTGGGGTTTGCTTGTTAGATAAATAGGGTCTAAAGGACCCTTGACCTTCCCCCTTTTTCTGTTCTGCCTCCTCGGTCCAAAAGGGTAATCCAAGTAATGAGATGTGTTAGACTTCTGAATTTAAAGATTTAATGATCTGTCTTGAAACTTAAAACCAGTGGTTGCTTGGAGGAATTGGGTTTAAAACAATCCACACTTAAGGAGTGGAAAGGGGGAAAACGAATATTAAGTTGCTTTTAAAATATGGTTCTTAAGCCTTGCATTTCTATCAGCATGATTCTATACTAGAGCTTCTGGCCCTCTTGCTGTGGGGTATCCATCTTCAAGGTCTCATGTACAAACCCCCCTCCACTATCCCATTGGAGGCCACACAATATGCTTGTGGCACCTACATTACTTTCTTATGGAAGAAATTGCTGTATCTTATGCCCTGGAAATAAGGAGAAGCAGTCCTCTATAGAGCACCCATAGTCTGTAGACTTCAGTGTGAAAAGTTCTCCCCTTCTCAAATTAGTGTAGAACAGCTCTGAAGGCATTGAGATAGAGAACTCTTGAGTAATGCAAGGGTGTGACTACTCCTTATGCTGGAGGATTGACACACCAGCAATCGATCTTGCCTGTCACAAGATGGGATGTTCACTTGAGGCAGCTAGAAGTGATTCTCTCTCTCTCTCTCTTCAACATGTGCTGCTCATCTTGGAATGGCCTAAATGACCCTTCCCAGGTGGAAGAATGGTCCTGTGCAGGGAAGTGCAGCCATGTGAATATAGACACGTGTGTTTCAGAGCCTGTCTGGTTACAAACTTTGGACATAACTTTAAGATAAACAGTTTACCTCTCAATTGCAAAAGGAGGTGAATACTTAGGCTGTCAGGGCTGCTGGGAGGTTCAGCAATGCTGGGTAGCCCAAGAAAGTGCTTTTTCTGGAGTATTTCTGTGTCTGTTTCCAAACTAACTGCTCTGGGCTTTACTCCTGTGACTGTGTGGGGAAGACTAAAAAACAAAGCAGGTGCTCCCAGCCTACGTACTACTCTTCTCTGACCTATGAATGTCACTTGAATGAGCAGTTGCATGCTCTCCAAATCTGCCAGGAAAGGAAAACCTCCAGGCTTAGACTAAAAATGGCCAGTAATTGTTTTTTTGTTTTTTTTAATCCCAATACAGTATTTAGCTATACAATATTCCTGCTGGAAATCAGGAGACTTTAACAGGTATATCAACTCCTTTAAAACATTAATTTGGGGGAGAAAGTGGGTTTACCTAAACCTACTTCACATCAAACTTAGGAGTCCCCTACTTGTGCATATTATTAAATAGCAAAGTTAAGAGTCCTATTGATTTAAAGGACTTTGGCTCAGGCCTTCATTGGAGGAGGTAGTGAAAGTGATGAATAAAACCTGGTTCAACCACCCAGCCCACTTTATGCGGTTATGTGACCATGACAGGTTCTGATCCTGCTCACTCTCAGCTTTCACTTTAAACAATTAAGTCTAGTTCTTACACTTCCAAAGAGCTTTCAGAAACGTAGGCTGCCTCTAAACCAGGGGTCGGCAACCTTTCGGAAGTGGTGCGCCAAGTCTGCATTTATTCACTCTCATTTAAGGTTTTGTGTGCCAGTCATACATTTTAATGTTTTTAGAAGGTCTCTTTCTATAAGTCTATAATATATAACTTAACTATTGTATGTAAAGTAAATAAGGTTTTTTAAAATGTTTAAGAAGCTTCATTTAAAATTAAATTAAAATGCAGACCGGTGGCCAGGACCCAGGCAGTGTGAGTGCTACTGACAATCAGCTCGCATGCCACAGGTTGCCTACCCCTGCACTAAACTAAAACAGTGATTTTCCCCCAGGGCATGAGACTTCCTGAAGCTATAGTTCTGTGAGGTGTGAAGGCACCTGACCCCATTACCTCACTGGGATGTCAACTTTATAGCTTCCTGATAATACTTTCAAGCTCTGACTTGTTGTCGGTGCTGCGTACCTGCTGCTCTCATTGCTTTCAACTAGAATTTGGCTGCTCTGCACCTTTGGCAATCTGGCGCTTAATCTTAATTATTTCAGTGCTGATTAATTCCTCAGGTGGAGTGAAGAAGAGGCACTTGCTCCAGGGGCAGAGATTCAAAGGAGAAGTGATATAGGGAAGGGGAAAAAGAAAGGAACAGAAGAATGGGAAAAGAAGAGAAGAAAAGGGCAGAAATAGTGATGGTCAGTCACAGACCTAAGCAGATTTTCCCACTCAGTGATGGCCGATATTTAAGTCTCTTAACATCCAGGGTCATAAGGGACAGAGGATAATAATGAAGGGTCAGATTACAATACCCTTACACTAAGCAGTGCTGTACTCGGGTGTCCTGTTGATGCCCGATGCAGGGTGCAATTCAGTATCACAGGCTAGCGCCAGAGCACTGCTGCTGCTTTTCATACCAAAGTTGTTCTTTGGTAGCACATACGTAATACTATTGATAAACTACTGGCACCCAGTCCTGGTCAGTCTCACATAGAGGGGAAGAGAACTCATACCTGGGAGTGTTACCTTTGTAAATAAAGAACATTTATGGACGGTGATGGGGGGAAAGCGGGTTAATAACATTTTTTGGGGAAAGCAGGGGATTGGAAAGCATATTTCTCTCTCTTTGCTTTGCAAATCTTTTGGGAGCCTGACATGCTGTGTACTGATATCAATGTTGTATCCCTCCCTGTTCACTTGGATTTTACAGCTTTTGTTTTCTGTATTTAGGACCAGATTCTGATACCTCTATTGAAGTTGAGTAATAATAATGCCTAGATGGTAGATATAGTCCATAGATCTCAAAGGGAGGAAAATATCATCTCCATTTTCCAGGAGTTGACAGAACAATCCACATTAAACAAAATTCAGAATGGTTCTCCCCTTAGGGCAGTGTCCAGCTGAGGATGAATCGTAAGTCACTACTAACAAGACACGTAATTGTTTATCACCAGGTCACTGGATTGAAGCCAGCCTAGCTCATTAGTGACCTCAAATGTCCTGCTCAGCTGATGACTGCACCATGGTCGGTATGGAAGTGGGAGGTCTTGGTCCAGCATTAAGCAGAAAGCTATCCATGGAGCAATTAGAAGCAGAGAGAGGCTAATGATGCAATAAGCAGGGCTAGCTAACTACCCACTCATCTGTGAAGATGCTCTTTTCAGGTTAGGAGGAAGGCATGTGGGTAGGGCAGTGTGTCTGCGCAACTCTGCCCATGCTCTGCCTGTTTTGATGACCAGGGGCTTCAGACTCTGGGACTGTCAAGTCTTTACATTTTACCAGCAGTAGCCCATGTTACCCTAACAGGGGGAAAGTGTCAATTTTCTTCCTAAGAGCAGAAATACATCCTAGATTGTCTCTTGAAATCTGTCTCCTTTATGGCCCTTATCACCATAACGTCTGAGTTACCATGGATAGCATCAACAGTGCCTTTTTTTAAATGGACTTGGCTTCCTTTAGCACTCAGTTTCATGTTAACACAGCTCCAGGCTCACATTTACCTGCAGGAGTCACTTTCCTATTCTGTGCACATGTTGCCACCTGTACAGCTCTGGTGGCAGCAGGTACAGTCCCATGGAAGCCAGAGGAGCAGCTGCCTGTTACACGAATGGGCTTGGATTTGACCCGCTCTTATGCTCAAAGGACCATTTTATATCCATCTCTAGTGTTGCTCACCAACTTTTGGCTGGGATGGAGATTCTCCTTCAGTGACTTCCTAAATCTCCTCTTGCTATTTTATGTGAGCAGGGCTGTGTGTGTGGCGGGGGGTGGTCATCACCACGCCCAGAGAGTTGTCAAATCCTTAAAGGCATGTAGGCAACTAACTCCCATTGGTTACAATTGGATGTCATTTGAATGGGAATTTGGCGCCTAAATACTGTTGAGGATCTCGGTCTATGTGCTTAAAAGCTCACCTATGGAGCTTACACTAATTAGCCTTAAACTTACCTACCACCTCCGTGCTCCAGAGCACTTTACAAACTAAACGTCCTAACGCTCCTGCGCAGCAGGGACTATTACTATCCCCATTTTACAGGTGGGGAAAGTGAGCGACGGGAGTAACTTGCTGAAGAGCCCAGAGAGACTTGGTGTCAGTACTTGGATTAGGATTCAGGAGTCTCAGGGAGCCGGTCTGGCTTTCAGTTCCGCTAGGCCACACCTCTGTCTGTCAGAATGTGACCTTTGATACGTTTATCTCATTTAGGCTGTCAGCTTCTTAAACGGCCTCGTCACCAGAAATATGTTGACATATGTGATTGCCCACCATTAAGCTGAACCACTTTTTGGGTTAGGAGGAAGGGATGTTCTGGCATGTTTTTATCATTCAGCTGGCTTCCAGCGCACAGATATACTCAGTGGAGAGGGTCAATGCCGAGATCAGTAAAGCCCAGGATTTGAGCTACTTTTTCCTCTGCGTTTTGGTTGCCGGGTTCATGTAACTCTCCAGACACATCCTAGCTCTGGTTATCCTGCTGCCATGGAAACCTTGAGACAGGTGAGCACAGCCTGCACTCCTGGTTATAGAGAGTCGTGTGGCATCTTGAAGGCTGTTAGCCAGGCTGCTGCAGAGCTTCAGGGCTGTGCAGAATGCACTGAAAATGTGGGCTACGTATTGAACACGGTAACAAAGAGATTTGGTTCCCTGTGTTTTGGATAATTGAGGCTTGAGCGGATAGTGCCTGTGTTTTGCTTCCCCACCGTGCAAAGGGGAAAATATAAAAAAGCCCCCCATGCTGTGTATTTTCAGCTAAAACAAATCAGTGTAGCCTGCTGTCCCGAGCCCTTGAGCACTGCAACACAGCCCTTGCTCAGGACTTGGATTTCCGCTTCAGGCTTCCCAAGTTCACACGCTAAAAAACAGTTTGCCCAGCAGAAGCTAGCATGTGTCCCAAGAGTCTCCCTTGTTGGGCAAAAAGCCTAGATCTCAGTTTCAGGTTGCAAGTTTGAAGCAGTTTCGGTAATGTGGGGCTAATAGGAGGAGGATCCCAGAGGATCTGAGCATCTCCCCAGCTCCTATTTCTTGGTCCATCATAGACCTCCTTATAATATGCATTGTAACCTCACTGACCTGGTTACATGTCTTCCCTAGTCAGCTCCTGCTTTCCACCAGCCTCATGAAAACTTTATCTCTGGGTGCAGCCGCTACGCTCCTTACTTCTTCCCCTGCTACGGCATCCTTCCATTTCCTTTATTGCCTCCAACGGAGGCAAATCAGAGTGGCAGATTTACAGCTGCTACTCAGCTATCCAGATTACAGATCACCTGCCTTCCTATATCATCTGCTTGGCCCTGCACCCCAGCTCACCCTCTAAGCTGCAGCATTATAGGAAAGTCCCCACATTTTTCTTCCCACTTGCATACTATTCAGAAAGGACTAAAAAAATCAAGTATAAACTATATAAAAATGGCCCTGTTGTAGCATCCTTTGGAATGTAAATGTGTGTGTGGCCTTTTGTTTTGCCTCTAACTTTCCTCCCTCTCACTTGTCTTTGAATGGAATGATTTCAGGAGTGGGAGGAGCTCTCTAAGAGTTGCTATGTGTCCTGACACTGTTTATGACCCATCAAAATATCCCAGGAATTCACCATGGCAATTCCTAGCTCCCATTCTTCCTGAACTTCCTCGGCTTCACTTAAAGCCAGTTCCTGATGCCACAGTGTATAATTATAACAGTCAGCATTTATGCCGTGCTTTCAGTCCTGAAAGGACTTTGCAAGCATTAATCAAGCAGTCTATTTATTCTTATGATCTATACAAGTAAATTCCAACCCCCTCTCCCTTGTCTTGTATAGGCAGTTACTGTTGTAGAATCATAGATTCGTAGGACTGGAAGCAAGCTCAAGAGGTCATCTAGTCCAGTCCCCTGCACTCATGGCAGGAGGACTACGTATTATCTAGACCATCCCTGACAGATGTTTGTCTAATAGACAATAGGAAGCGTTTTCTAGACATCTGAGCAGAATGCTGGGAACTAAGAACTCCTAGAACCCAAAGTCAGCAATGACAAATAGCTATTAGATCTTCCTATGCCAGGTTAGCTTCTGAGCTCTAATTCTTGCATTGACGCCAACGCCTCTTGTAGCCTGGGAAATGTCTCTGAACCTTTGCCATTGTTGTTGTCAGTCCTACCAGCCTCAGGGCCCCATTGTGCTAGTGCTATATGTGGGGAGAAACAGTCCCCGCTCCAAAGGATAAACAATCTGTGTAGACAAAACAGGCCCAGAGACGCTGAGTGAGTTGCCCATGATCCTGTTGCAGCTCTGGAGGAGAAGTTGGTATTAGAACTCAGGTCTCCTTGGTTCCACTCTATTGTTCAGTTCACCTGACCAATACTGCCTCAATTTCCCCCTCTGTAAAATGGAGCTAGTGGTCCTTAGCTACCTTATTGTGGTGATGTGAGGTCTACACACACAAGTTGTACTGCTTTAACTATGCTGGTATATCTCATGTGGTAAAACTTCCCTGGTGTGCCCACAGTTATATTGGTATAAATATACTTTATTCTGGTATAGCCATTAATAGAAGAAGGCAATAACCTATATGGCACCTTTTTCCTGCTGTAACTGTGTCCACATTGTGTGGGAGGTTGTACCAGTTTAAGTGTTTGTATAAAAAAAAATCACTCCCTCCCCACCACCCAGCCAAAATTGTTAAGCTGGTATGAAAAGCATGTGCAGACCAGGCCATGGTTAGCATTCCAAATTCTGCCCCCATTTATACTAGTATAAATGAAGAGGAACTCTGCTGGCTTCAGTGGAGTGACTCTGGATTGATGCTGGTGTTCAAAAGAGAAGAATATGGCCCAACCTTGGCAAAGTACTTTGAAGATGCAAAGTGAGACAAAACATTAGGTATCACTATTAATAACTATAGGTAGTAATCTACTGTTCCGTGCCAGCCACACTCAAAATTATCCTTCCAATAAAAAGACTCTGCAAAGTCAAATCTAAATTAAATTGCAAACATTGCCTCTTTGTAACTAAATATCAAGGTTAAGCAGATTTACGCCAAGTCACGATAATATAAATGGAAGTAGTTTAGCTGGTAACGTTGGATGTTTCAAGATGATGTTCAATGAACAGAGATTGAACATGATACTCCATAAACAGGAGCAGAGGAGTGGAAATTCCATATTAAAGAGATGTTTTGCATTTGGCATGTTGTTAAGCATTTGATTACACTTTTTAATAAATGGAATACTTAATATCATGCCCAGCTAGTCAGAACACTACAGGTCTGTTCTGTTACCCAGTCAGCTAGCCCTGATGCATCTAAGGGTACGTCCAGACTACCCACCGGATCGGTGGTTAGTGATTGATCTGTTGGGGATCGATATATCGCGTCTTGTCTAGACGAGATATATCAATCCCTGAACACGCTCCCGTCGACTCTGGAGCTCCACTAGGGTAAGCAGCAGAAATGGAGTTGACGGGGGAGCCACGGCCATCAATCCCGGGCCATGAGGACGGGAGGTAAGTCTAAATAAGATACGTCAACTTCACTCCCTGTAGCTGAAGTTGCATATCTTACATCGACACACCCTCCCCCTGCCCAGTGTAGACCAGGCTCTCCCAACAAGCCCTCTCTCAGAACTCCAGCCATGGAGTGTTCTGGATCCACTGGTTACCTCTTCAAAGAGGCACATGGTAGATGTAGCACAAACTTTGCACAGCATTCCGAAACCCCATTGCTCTTTCTTTAATAGCACAAGAACTGCAGAGTTTAAACCAATAAGAAACTGTACACATTTCCCTGCTTCAATTTCCTCATCACTCTGGAGCATTCTTTAGGCTGTGATCTGGGTCCACTGGGTGTGTCCAGGACCCTTCTACTGCAGCTCATGCCTTGATTTCTGAGCCACAGAGCTTCTCTCTCCCACTAGATCAGCTTGCTTCCTCTGACTCCAGTTGGTCTTCAGCTAAACCAGCCCTGCCCCTGCTATGAAAACTGTCTGTTTCTTCCTCTGCTGCCCAAAGATTTTCCATGTGGCTCTCTGAGTCTTCCCCTTGTGAGTCCTTTTTAAACCTCCTGTATTGTCACCTCTGTCTTTTTGTCTTGTTTGGGATTTTTCCATTCTCCGAACGCAGCAGGCAAGTAGGATAAAACTGGTTTTCCTAGCTTCTGCTAACCGACGGTTCCAAGATGCTTCCACCTAAGTAGGTGGTCACTGAGGTCTAACGACCTCCCGTTGTACCTGGTCTGGGAGGGACGTGATACAGCCTTTGTCAGCCTATAATAGAACCACACAGAGAGCTATTCAATGATATTACAATTTTCATAAGAATAACTTCACATTATCAATAAGCTGTGCAGATGGATTCCCCAGATCGTCACATCATGTGACCTGGGTTTGATGGATTGACATCTAGAGCCACTGGTTTTCACATTGCAATACTACCCCCAGAATTGGACATTTTAAAAGAGAGGCCAAGATAGATGCATCAGAGGACCTGAAGGCTTCACTCAACCTCTACTGATTATTCTCTCCACCGCAGGGCCACAGCACGCCGGCAGGAAGGCAGTGCAAGAGTTGGAAAGGCCACATGCATTTTTGTAAACAATAATTAGCATGAAAGGAGAAAATATTTTGTGACTCAGCAGATGCTCGAAGCCGAGCCATTGTTTTCATGGTTCTGATTGTACTTCAGCAGAAGTGACACATATGCGAGGCAAGAACAGCCTGGGCCATCTGAAGATATTATATTACATACAATAATTTATAGAAAATCATTAAACAATTAAATCTGGCAGATCTCTGAGCAAACAAAAAGCAGGCTGCAGTTTGTATGATAAACAGGGCAATTCCATTTTTTTCTAGGCCGTCTTCTTGGAATCTAACTTGAATCCTTATTTCAGAATAACTATAATTATCCTTAATTGCCATTATTGTTTAACATTTTTTAACATTTACAAGTGCAAACTGTTACAGTTTTCCATGCAGATACAGTCAGAAGCCAGGGTTCGTAATGAAAGCAATTAAAATGCCGCAATCATTACAAATATGTGTGTATGTTCAAATGTGTGTGTACGTTCAATCTGCATAACTTGCCAGTATGTAGGCTAGAAATTCAGGTAAGTTTAGCATTTATTTAGAAATTCAGCAAAGCTGGTATTTCTTGCCATCTCCAGTGATTTGCAGCTATGGCTTTTTTTGGAAGGGCAAGAAGGAGGGGAAAAAAGCACTTTCTGTCTTACGTCCTTGGAGAATACATAGCAAAGATAAAATTATGCACATGAATTATGCATATGAACGATGATTTCACTTCTGCTTTTGCTAGGGATTAGATCATGTTTGGTGTTAATCCTTTGTGAATATCTATATGTTCTGCAGCCATCTGAACATCCTCTCTGAATGTTACCAGCTCACAATAATTTCAGTGGTAATGGCTGAAAACTGCCACATTTCACTGGTAATGCCTTTTGTGTGGGCAATAACCTCAGATGGAATTTCAGATCTTGGAAATCAAAAGTAATATTAAAGGTGACGTCTTGTGTTCCCTAACTGATTTCAGATCTAGAGCAATTGATTTTGCTGCCTCAGTGTGAGATACTCCTTCCAAACAAACCAACCCACCAATAAAAATACATGCAATAGATAGAAAAAGATTTAGCTATAATAATAATAATATTAATTAATTAATAATAACAACAATAACAACGCAAGTCTTTGCTATTTTATATATATGCTTGGGAAAAACTATTCAACCCTTCAGGCAGATACTTCCTACGCTTGTGTAGATTTGAAAAATCTCAGCCTTAAAGGTGGCTAGTACACAAGAAAGTCAAAAGCCAAGGAAAGTTAATGTTACTGCTGCCTCTTCTGGGAAGCAAGATCAATGGTAATGAGAAATATGCCAGCATATCCTGGATTATATAAAGATAAAGCCCAGCAAAGAGGATGATAAAGGAACCCCATCAGATTAAAGCACATGCAACATAAATGTAAAGTATGTATGCAACAGAGTACAGTTCAGGCCCAACAGCTTTTACTGACATAACTCAAGGTACACATATAGTCTAGATCAGTGGTTCTCAACCTATTTACACTGTGGGCCACATATGCAGTTCTCTATCTGTCATTTGGGCCACAGCCGCACTATATATTTACTACCTGTATGGCCCGGAGGCTGTCACATGGGCCGCAGCTGGCTGCTGATTGGTAGGGTGACCATATTTCCCTCTGCTGAACATGGGACACCTGGTAAAATTAATCATATTCAAGCGAGTTCAACAGCAATCAATCGTACAAACGTTCAAATTAACATCAAGCTGACTGAGCCCCTGTTAAAAAGAAATACTGCGTAGCTGGAGTCTTTTTATTTACCTTCTTATCTTTAAGGCTTTAGTGTTCACATGGGGAAGGGTAATACAAACACACCCCTACTCACTCTCTCACACACACACACACACACACACACACACACACACACACACACACACACACACACGGAGGGGTAACACACACACACTCCTGTATACCTCTCTCACACGGGGGAATGAGCGACCGACCTGACCCTCCCTGCCTGGCTCTCTCCACCCTCCATAGCTGGCTGGGCCCCCAGGACGGACCCGCCTTTCCTGGCACCGTGTCTTCCTGAGGCAACACATGAGGGGGGATGCCGGGTCACATGCTCCTCCTCCCCTGATTTCTGCCAGGATTCATACCAGAACGTGGCCAGCAGCAGCCTTTCAACACTGTGCGGGAGGGAAGGACGGAGGGAAGGACGGGAGCTGCTTCCAGCTGCTAGGGAGCAGGAGGAGGGGAAGGGATGACCAGGCCTGTGTTTTTGCAGAGCTCATCTCTTCCCACCCCGCACTGCTCCTGTGTGGCTGGAAGCAGCTTGTCCCTTCCTGCCCGCACAGTGTCGAAAGGCAACTAAACACCTCCAGGCTGCTACTGGCCACTGACATAACCCAGGCGCCTCCTGTCCTGTCCCCCGGCTACAGCACGGGCAGGAAGGGGTTAAGACATAAGGATGCATTGTGCGCCAGGGCCCAGGGAACCTGACTGCCGGGGCTTCAGTGAGCCTGGCCAGAGAGGTGGCTCAGCAGGGGAGGGTACCAAGGGGACAGAGCAGCTCTGCACTCCCTGGGGGCAGGACCCGGGGAGGGGCATGAAGAGGGTGCTAATCCCCTGCCCTGGGGGCTGCTGTGGAGCCTGCAGGTTCGGGGCATGAACAAGCTGGAAATTGCTTTCCCCCACCATTCCAGAGCTTAGCTGAGGGGCAGAGAGGCTTTCCCCATGCCAGCGCTGTGCCGGGCTTTGGCACATGCCGGGCTCGGCTCCTCCTGGCCAACGTCCTGGGCCAGAGGGCTTTGAGCTTTCCCGGGGCGCCGGCCCAGCCAGAGGCAATGGGGCAAGGAAAGAGCCTGACAGCCAGGCTGTTGGTGAGCTGAGCATGCAGACCAGAGTCTGGTTCTCCACACTACGCTGGGACTGGGATGTGCCCCGCTGCGGGGATATAGAGGAGCAGCTGGGTTTGTGGGGTGAAGGGGCAAAGCAGGGGGAGGACAATGAAAGGGGAAGCATGTAAACGGTCCCACCACCAGCCTTGCACACTCATCCCCATTGTTAGCTACTGGATCCTCCCCCCACTCACTGCTGGTGGGCGGGTGGCTGCCGAGCAGGGATCCGGCAAGCAGTATGACCCTCCAGTACTGATGGGGCGAGACAGAAAATATGGGACAATTTGCCTGTTTTGAAGAAATAGTTGGGACACCTGAAGGAGGGCTTAAGTATGGGACTGACCCTTTAAAAACAGGACATCTGGTCACCCTACTGATTGGGCTGCGGGTTGAGCACCACTGGAGCATGTACCTATAGAGATGATGTTTGCTTATGTTTATACAGAAATGTGTTGAAATGTAAGCAGGCCCAAAAATCTATTTTCTAAAAATAGGCTTGACAACAGTCAAGTGAGGCCTAGTAAACTATGAGTAAAGGGAAGTGGGACAGTTCAGAGGCAAGTTGCAGGTCACTTAGGACATAACCCCAGACCATGTTGTAGACATATTTTGTCCTAACTGATTTTCACAAGCATCTTAGATAAAATGTTAATGTCTTGGAAAATGCTATCTGTATTGACAGTTATTGGTGGCATTTACACAGACGCTAATTAAAGATGAGCTTAATGTTCAATGGCCAATGAGAAAGTAGAAAATATTTAATTGTGGTTAAAATGGTGGATTTAATGTTAATTGATTAAAGAGCATTTCTATAATTTATTATAAAAAGGGTATCATGCTAATTTTAGATTGGGCCCATCTCCCATCAGGGTACCATTAGAGAATGGGTTATCCCCATTCTCCTTATTTAGGGACTGATCACCCCATAATGCATCATTTTATCTCATACTGTGTGTATCAAGGCAGTGTATGGTAATAGTACAATGCTTGTTTGCTTAGCTTACTATTTTATATTAAATAAAGTCTTTAATGACTCATTCACTGTGTCATTCACAGCCCTCCAAGAAATTCAGTATTGATAAATGAAAAGTAATGGACATTGGAAAACAGGTCACAACGCCCAGAGCGGGCCAAATCTGAGTGAATAGTATTGCAGCCTGCTGCACAGGGTTGCCCCACCACTTGGGTTTGGCCTGTCTGTCATACCCCTCCTCACTGGCCTGGGATTAGGGTTGTGGTGCCGGGTCGGAGGGTGCTGCTGCCCCTTTAGCACCTTGGTCTAGTACACCCGCTGAATCAAGAGGCTACATCAAGGGTAGATTATTGCAGTGTACTGTACCTAGGGCTATTCTTATGAGCTGATGAAGGAGTTCTGCAAAGAGAACATGGGGTCTGTCTGCCAGTCAAATAATTTTAACAGCGAGAAATTGATCTCTTGACCAAAAAAAAAAAAAAAAAAAAAAAAAAAAAAAAAAAAAAAAAGGGCAAAGTGTGACAGCTCTGAAAATCTCAGCTGCCTTCAGGGGGGAACCCCCAAAATGGATGGGCTCAGAATGAGAAGCCACTTTTGCAAACATAGGTCTAAGTGACTTGTGTACAGTGTGTCAGTGGCAGAACCAGGAGCAGAACTTGTGTGTCTAGACTCCCAGGGCAAAATCCCAGCTCTATTGATGAGAGTTTTGCCTTTGACTTCAAAGGGGGCCAGGATTTCAACCCTTGTCTCTTGGCTCACTCAGGGATTCACTATTTCCTTTGCCTGTCTTGTCTTTTCAGACTGCAGACTCTGTCTCTGAGTTCCTATCCCAATGGGACCTTGATTTTGTTTGAGGTTTGTAAGTGCTACTGTTAATACAAATAATAATGAATACATCATTTTTTTCATCTATGATGTAATAACCCAGGTAGGAACATTATCATTATATATGATTTTTTCAGTCAAAAAGTGTTCCTTTATGCAATATGGAATCAGTGCAGGAGACTCAGCCAGGGTATAAGTAATTCTCTACCTAATCTGTACTCAAATCTATGGGTGAAATTTTCAAGGAAGCTGATGGGAATTAGACATCCCATTGATTTAGGCTCCTTTGAAAATCCCAAGCTAAAACGTTAATGATAGCCCAGTGTGATACATGCGGAAAGAACCCACAGGCTTTGGATTGTAAAAGCTTTGCTCTCCCGAGAAAGGAGTTTTGATGATTTATTAAGACTTTCACTTTTAACAATATTATAGCAGTTAATATTGGAAGATGGTCACACAATTAATGAAAATTCCATAGATTGACTGGGGAAGAAGGAGACCATTTTATGTCCCCTACCAGATGGCTTAAACCAGCTGCTCACTTTTTTCTTTGAACTGTGAGTCTAATAACTGTGAAACTTATATGTCCTTTGAAGTCTGTTTCTCTGCTGCTGAACCAGATGTATTTACATGAGAGTAGCAGAGCTTATTCAACAATTGAAAACTTCTGCTACTCCCCCCACCCCCACTGGATATTGTGTAACGTTTGTTCTGTTTTTTTGGTCTTGGAGGGAAGAGCAAACATTGACTGATCTAGCAGACATCGGCGCAAATTCATCCCTGGTGCAACCCCACTGGCTTCAGTGGCATTACAGCCACAGTGAATCTGGCTCAGTGTCTTTATATGGCATGATGTCTGGTTTTGTTTGTTTCACGAGTCCACAGAATGTTTCAATCTTGTACTCAAAGATTTGAGTCGGGGAATCAGTGAACTCAGAGGTAAGGGGTCCCGGGTCATGAATGTTTAAATGCCATTTTAAGCAAGAACGTTGAAAAGACAAAAGGAACTCTGTGGTTTAAAAAGCAGAGAAGCCCTTGGGCCCATTTTCAGCTGGTGCAAGTCAATGTAGCTCTGTTGGAGTCAACTGATTTACATGAGCTGAAAATCCAAGCCCCTTATGCAAGTAGCCCATTGGGTTAAATGAGGTAACTCACATAAATAAAGATTGCTGGACCAGACTGTAGAGTTGAAACTAACAAGAAAGAATGCTCAGATTTGTTGATTGTGAGTGTTGAGTTGACTACAGAGAATTCTGACTTGGTTTGAAGCTTCGTTTTCGAAGATTTGCCTGAGACAGTCTATAGTACCCTTACGTTCATCCTTTTTTTAAAAAAAGACTTTAATAAGTGTTGTATAAAGTATGCAGTGTGAGGTATAATTTTAAAGTTCATAATCTGCTGAACACTATTGTCCTGGTAAAATATGTGTGGCACCATCATATGTAAAGTTATAAAATTCTACTGTATAAGACATGTTTCAAGTCTATGAAAACAGCTTCAAATCAATTCCCCAGAGACAAAAGGCTAGCCATCACCTTAGCCAGGTATCAGCATAATCAAATGGACTATGACCTAATTAACGGGCCATTCTATGGCAGGAAAAAGGGTGTGAGCAAGAAATTTACATCTTGGCAATGGAACCTATGTAAACAGACTGGCTGTTGCCTGAACCACTCCTTTCTCTCTATCTATGGCAACCCCAACACCTGAAGATCAAAGAAACAGCTTTGAACTAGGGGGGGGGGAGAGGGGGAATCCTATCTGAAAGGAGTTAGCAAGTAACACCACTAAAGCATGTGGTGAGAACTCTTTGCTTTTAATTCACTTTGGCTTGGTACCTTAGGTATTAGTTTGCGTTTTACCTTTTATTTCTTTGTAACCAATTCTGACTTTTATGCTTCATTACTTGTAAGCACTTAAAATCTTTCTTTCTGTAATTAATAAACTTCTTGTGCTGTTTTATCGAAACCAGTGTGTGTTTGGATTGAAGTATTTGGAAAACACCATATGAGATAACAAGGTTTGTGCATATCATTTTCTATTAATGAAATGACAGACTTATATGAGCTTGTATTGTCCAGGCGGTACTGGGCAGTACAAGATGCACATGTCTGGGGTCAAGTCTGGGACTGAGAATTGGCTAGTGTTACTCTGCAATATAATTCAGGAATGGCTGACTAAAAGCACTCATATTACTCAGCTGGGAGTAATTTACATGCTAGAGGCTGTGTGTGAGCAGGCCAGGAGTGGTTGCTCTCACAGTGAAACAGTGTAAAAGGCACCCCAGGTTGGGGAATTGAGGGGACACAGCTGTTCAACTGTCCAGATTACACTCTGGGGAATGCCACAGTGCCTAGAAAAAATATTTTTCTTTCTTAAGTGGGGTGGGAGACAGGGAGAAGATGGCACTGAACATGTATTTCAAAATTAAAATTCGGGATTGGAGAGAGTTGTTAACGCTGCAGAAACAAGCGCATTAAAGCATGTTTCCTTTCTGAGAAATTGCTCTGAACAAATAGCATTCTGAGGTCCTATGTCTATGACTCCCAGAGAGAATATGCTCAATTTCCAGATAAAAAAAGTAGCTGCCAGCCCTGGAAACTCAGCTTGTGAACTGAAAGTTGACTTTGGTTTTTCTGGTTTATGCCTCACCAACAATTGCTACAATCAGAACTTAGTTTACACTTATATCAAAGATGTGTGAGCTGTCTCTGTACTGTATCAAATTTTCAGTGCCAGGAGCAGTTAACGGAAGTCGAATCTTATTTTAGTCAGTAAAGTGAGCAGAAATGACAACAGATACATACAGGGCTTGGGCAAGAGGTTGCCATTTTTGCATAGTCACTTTTTAGATGCGAGCCGGGCCGCATTTGATGTCATCTTCTGTTATTATTCACGAATGTGTTCTGGAGTTTGATGAAGTTCTTCTGTGCAGTTTATATAGGGCCTCATCCAATTTCTTTGACATCAATGAATATGAACTCTCACAGGTTTTAAAATTAAGACTTTGATTGCTGCCTTATAGACAAGGCCCTGTTCTAAGTGTTAAATCTAAACAGGCCTTTATGTAACACCCAAAGACAATGCTCCAAGAACCACAGATCAAGATTTTAATAAGTAACTAGTGATTCTAGAGCCTTCAATGTTTGGGTGGCCAACCGGAGGCACTTAAAAGGGGTCAGCTGCTTAGGACTGTCTGAATATCCGGCTCCTTTAGGTTTATGTCAACTTGGGCACCCAAAATCTCTAGCATATTTGAAAATGTTGGCTACAAGGTTTAGACTAGAGGAACGGAACACTGTACTCCGGTACTGAGCACAGACAAAAGAACTGCTGCATGTCATCTTTCCAAAGTAAAGATGCCAGTGTTTTAAGCCAGGCTTAAAAAGATTGTCATAAAGAAGTACAAATCCAGGTGCTTTTGTTATATATATTTTTCCTTTTTGCTTACTTGAACATAGTTCATGATGTATAATTTTCCAGCTGGCAACATACTGATCTTGTGTAACTTGAATAAGACTTTCACGTTATCATCTTTCTTAATTACCCCAAAAGCCATGGCATAGGTGTGGGGAAAATGGGGATCTAACTAATTTCAAATGAGCAACTTTGGTGTTAATGGAAGTTGCATAGCTAAATTCCTGCATACATGGCATATGGGACTCATAGATATTCTGAAAAGAAAGAAAGGAATGACACATGTTTTGGTGTTTAGTACTTAAGTGTTTTTACTGCAACATGGTAAGCCCCATAGGTCTCCATTCCCAAGTACTGCACTAGAAATTGTTCCTGATCTCTGTCCACAGTGAATATAGTATTTGCAGAGTGGTATCTGGCTGAATAAAGCATTAACAACTCCCAGAAACAATCTGTGAGCCCTACAGTATAAATATAGCGCTATGTTTTACAATACATGGCTTCTATCCGGATTTAGAGCAGAGAGGATGCAGTCTTCCATGCACTATTTACAAATGTTGCATCACAACTGAAGCACAAGAGATTTTAAATAGCTTCAAAATAAAAAGAACTAAGCCTGAGTGTATCTATCATTAAAATTAGCCTGAGACAAAGTTTGCACACTGGCAGAGGTGGCCATATGCTCTGCTTTCTAGTCTGCCTCCCAGCATATTTATGTTACAGGAAGCAGATGCTTCACCTAGAGCAAGGGTCTGACTGGGAAGGTAAAAAGCTCACTAAAATTGCCTTAGTATAATGTATTAATAGTAAGGAAGTTCCTGCGGCAAAGGATACTTTTCATTGTGTGTTGTACAGGCCCTAGCACTCTGGGGCCCCAATCAGGACCTTTGGGTGCTACGGCAGTATAAATAATAATTATAATTACAAAGGGAATTAGCAAAGAAACAAAACAATCCTACCCCAAAATAAAAAGGCAAGAACAAATTGGAAAACAATTCAACACTTTTGGTGTTAAATCGAGTGCTGTTATTGTTTGAGATGTCTGGTGAATTTAAGGCAGGTGAAAGCCACTGAATCTGCATCCATAAATTCAGGGGTTGAAATGAGAAGGGGGGGGAAAATGTAGTGATGATCCCCCCAACCTCTATCCAAACCCCAAGTTCCACTCACTTGTGACACCAGAGATTGTCATAATACATATGTCCCTCTTCTTTCTTGGTTCGATCAGCAGGGAAATAGTTAACCATGTCTATGTTTAACTTGTTAGGCTCCACAGTTGACATCTCATTGAAATGAACGGGAGCAGTTCACGATTCTCAAAGCTGTTGTTTCAGGCTGTCTGCAGGTTCAGGAAGGCCAAGGTTCATTGCTTTATGCTCAGTTCACATTTGGAACGTTCTTTTTGCAGCCATAAGGGTTGGAGACTTTTTCTTTTCAAATGAAAACTTGCCATGAGCTGGCGCACGAGATAATGGCTACCACAAAACAAAACGAAACACCAGCTCACTAAACCACTGCAAGGTGTCCAGTTCCACGTCTGCTTGAATTCCTCTTTGCACAGAGCAGGTACAGCATGATTGGTAGCAAGTACAAGCTTTGCTCTAATAGGCTTTTTAACCTAGAGGGGTAACCGCCCGCCCTCCTCCTTCTTCAATTCCTTGGATTCCTGCTGAAATTTCTTATTCTCTAGGGAATGGAATGAGACCACCAATTCCCTCAATGTAACCCACCAAACAGCCATCAGAAAAGGAATTACTTTGTTAACCTCTATCTAGGCCAAATCTAGACCAATGTCCTAGAGTTGAAGGATTCTGTATCCCGATTCCAATTTCCTTAACTCTCCAGTGCTGTGTATCTGTCACCTTTTATGAGTATATTCAAGCCAGTTATAAAATAAGGGTAACAGGTGGATAACATATGAAGCCCTGTGAGTGATGAAGGTTATATAATATGTATAACCTTTCGATACCTAGTGTTGTCAATTCTCCTTTTGCTACAATTAAACATAAAAAGGACCTAAAATTCCTATCTATGATCAATAGCTACATGATCCTTTACTAAACAGTTGATCTTAGAGTTGTGTCATCTTGTTAAGCAGAGAAAGGCAAAACCAGGCACCTCTCCACTTTGTCTTTCTGACTGAAATCACACTGAAGATTCTTTGCTTACTCACCTGGGGCTTTGTGACAATACCGATGAGAAACATAGTCAGTTAGTGCCACCTACTGTATAGTTTTCTGCAGATGCTTGAACCTAATCTACCTATCAGCCACAACTCTTTGCCACTTTGCAAACAATGCAAAAGCCCTGCAAATAGTTCATCGTGTCCTTTCTTCTCATCATCATTGGCTTCAGAATCCCACAGGGAAGCACCCATTTTTCAGATGAGAAGTAAAACCAGAATGCTGATCATTCAAGCTCATTAAAAATCCCCTGGGACTTTTTGTGACAATAAGGGTGTTAGCCCTAACATCATAGCTACATTCCAGTTCAAATACTTATTCTTCTAAATTCTCCCTCCAGTTTCCAATGGATAAAGAACTTTTCTTCACACACTTTCCTAAACTGCTGCGTAATATAATTGTGCACTGTTAAACAGCGGCTGGGTTTCATCCTAGCTGTGACAGCCTTTTGGTGGTGCGTGAAGTGATCCTTATGTAGTTTATAGAGCAACTGGTTAATTGATAAAGCACTTTGAGATCTATACACTTTGAGAGTGATATATCACTTCTCAGCCTTATGGCTGAGGGGTGAAAACATTATTATTACATTAGCTGTAACAAGGTAGCTGCATCTAAGACCCTATATAGGAATGTAAGGCTCTTCTGTAGTATCTCCCTAGGCTTTAGGTGGTAAACCTTGCATTAAGATTCATGGTGCATTACTGCTGAATCATGTGCAGGCATGTCCATTTGGATTTAACCAGGATATAAAGAGGGAGGGAGTGGTTCTTTGGGCTAGAGGAAACTAAGGCAGATGAAGTCCAGTCGTGAAGCTGCGGGGCTTGTTTGCACATGGAATTATTCATGAATAGCTATTGCATTTTAAATTCATACCCTACCCTAATCAGAATTAGTTGTCAAGTGTACACAAATCCTTATCCCAGAATAAGAATGTCCACACATGGAGTTAACTAGGAACATCAGGAATAACTCCATGCATAGATAAGCCCTAATAAATCCAAATGTCAGGAAAGGGGTGATTTTGAAAAGTAACTCAGAGTTCTGTGCTCTGATAAGGACAGGAAGGACTTAGAATGAATGGTCTATCTACCTTACATTTATGAAGCACCCTGTTGTGCACTAACTAGATGCCATGTACCTAGAGTCACAATGCCTCCTCCCACAGACAAGAGATAGATTGTCCAATCTGTCCTTTATTTAGGTGTTTAGTTGGGCAAACTTTCAGTGGGCTGTTGCTGGGTCATTCCAATGCTCTGTTCTCAGATTTGGGCCTGGGTAGAGAAGAGAGTGTTGTCCCATGTTTCCTTCATATCTGTTAGCTTAGACTCAATCCCTCAAAGTAGTATTTTATAAATTAAGTGTCATATATAAACCACAAGAGTTGGATTTTGAGAGGTATATGAAGAGCAGCCCATGCCCTATATATTGTTTCCTACTCTCATCTCCAGGGCTTCCGCGTAATTCACACCTACCACAACACCTCATTCAGTTCCAAACCTGGTCTGTTTTATTTTCATCTGTAAAACCAGAGCTATGAAACAAGGCAAACACCTGTGAAATAGTGCTGTTTAACAATGAAATAAATTAGAATTCTGTCGAGGACATCAAGATGTCACGTCTCGGCTTGGCAGAATTTGATTTTAATTTGTTTATCATTTTGACAGATATTGATGTCTTTTAGACTTGTATTGATTTAAATTTTCACAGTTGTGGGAAATTAGGGGTGGTACAGACAAATATTTAATGAGAGTAGATCCTGAGATTCAAAAAGTTAAAACTTTATAAACCATTCAATGATCAACATCACACGCCAAATTATAGAAAGTAAATGTCCTTAAATCCAGACCTGTTTTTACCATTTGTTCACTAGTCCACTTGTAACAAACCTTGTTCATAAGTCTAAATCACTGGATTTTGACTCTAAGAAGTTCTCAAGCAGCATTTTTCTTACTCTGTCTAGCTGTATATTTCAGTTATCAGTGGGATTATTGTTTCTGCAGTTTGTGGGTAGATGGGGAAATAGATATTTACTAACATTTAATGATAAAAATCTAATTCTTCCAAGTCTACTTATGCCTGTACAAATGACACAGGCACTGTGCTTCTAAACCTGTCAAAGGAAATGGAGTCCTTTGCTGGCTGACTTTGAGGAACACCCTTTTGTTCTGTATCATTTACTCTGAGGTCCTTCTCCTTTTCGTGTTTTTTTTTTTTTCTCTCTCTCTCTCTCATCTGTCGGGAATTGATTTTTTGCTGAGATGAGCAGATTGCCTTGTGAGCCGTTAGGCTCCCACTCAATCCCTCTGGGTGTACAGTTGGCTAGAGTTTGTTTTTTTAACCAGTGTTTGATGGTCTGGCTTTATCATATGGCTCATGATAGTTGCCCTAGAAATGGGATAGGTAAATAAACCAACACACTGACATTACAAAAATGCATAGAAACTACAAACACAGGGCCCCAACTGGAGCCACTGTAATATCCATTAGAAAAGGCACAACACAGCTTCCCTGATACCAAGCCAGCGTTGGCCTGAAAACAATTTCATTAGGGATATTTCTAATCCAACTAGGAAATATAAGCAGAAACAAACATATTAAATAAAAGGCCCTTTGTCCTCACAACATGTCATATGCTTTTTAATACCCTGGAAAATTACAACATCAAACACTCAATTGAGAAAACCATTGTGAATGTTAGACTGTAATCTCATCATCTAAACCACTAAACATCTGTTGGCCCTAAAAATCACTCTCAGTGAGGCTAAACACATTTTTTTTCTAAATAAAGAAACAGTGTGGCATGCTATTCCCTCCAAGGTGTTTCACTAAATTAGACGTAAGTGCTATACAGACATTTGTATGAGAGCTGGGCAAATGCTGCGTAAAAGTGTTTGCAAACACTTATCTGTATAACTGCAAATTTGCTAGAATAGCAAATATATAGCATCATTGTCTACTATTGTTTTCTTTCTGTGAAAAATCTGTCCCTTTGAATGTATTTAGACAGAGCCTGTGGAGCTCTGGTCGTGACTGGGGACTCCGCATACTATGATAATATCAGTGTTAAATAATAACGTGTGAGCAAAATTTTGTTCATAAGGCTTTTTGAGGAAAGGGAAGATGATGTGATTTCCTGTGCAAATATGTATGAACACAGAGCATTCAAATGAAGCATTCACATGACCATCCTGAAAGCTCTTTGTGTGTTTTGAAATACGGTAATCAGGAAACAAACACTGCCATCTGACTTAAGTGACCAGTCACACAGCATGAAGAGAGAGTATTTAAGGCTAGAGGGCACTTTCTCCTCTTCCGAACTGGAAGAGCAATACTGTAGCATGTTTCTGCTTTCCTTTCTTGCAGGCAGATGGAAATGTTAAGACACCTTTTAAGAAAGAGGCATATGTTGCCGTAGCTTGGAAAAGAATTCTTGCTAACCTTGGTCTTACCCTTGCTTCCAAGGAAGTCGGTGTTCAAATTTACATCGATTTCAGTGAGAGCAACTGCCCTACTTAACCATAGTGAGTAGCCAGCTAGACCTGGTTTAAAATATTTTTTTCAATGAGAAATGGCTTTTCTTTATTTTTTGGAAGTTTCCAGCCCCCCCACTCCGCCATACTGAAAAACCCCAAATATTTGGTTTTCACCAAAAATTGAAAAATCTTCACTTTCTTTTTTCCCTCTCTCCTTTTACATTCCCCCCTTTTTAGTGACAAAATGGAAAAGAGAAACAATGAAACACCCAACAAGGGGAAAAAACAAAACCTGAAAACTCAGAATTTGGGGTCTGGTTTTTTTCCTTTACAAAATTCAAATTCTTTGGACACTTTGGCCCAGATCCTCAAAGGTATTTAGGTGCCTAACTCCCATTTAAATCAATAGGAGTTAAGGGCCTAAATACCCTTGAAGCTCTGGGCCTTTCTCCCTGCAAACAAAGGATGAAGACAGTTCTGACCAGCTGCAAAATATTGCTCGGGAATACAACCAGGAAGCAGCTCAGCTGTCAAGGGCAACATGAACACTAGCAAATATGGCTGTGTGCATAGATTATTGATAACAAATGTGTATGTGAGTGCAGTATCTGCGCTCCCAGAAAGCTGTCCACAAGTGTCAGAGTAGTTGCAAACTACAGGTGTTCCTGTCCTCCCCCCTGAAGCATATAGGTTCCTTTTAGTATCCTGTGCTTTACTGCAGATCTGTCCTATAATAATAATACCTAGCTTTCATATAGCACTTTTCATCAGTAGATCTCAAAGTGTTTTACAAAGGAAGTCAGGAGCAATATCCCCAGGCACAGAGAGGTGCAGTGACTTGGCCAAGGTCACCAGCAGGCCAGTGGCAGAGCTGGGAATAGAATCCAGGCTCCTAAGTCCCAGTCCAATGCTCTAGCCACTAGGCTACACTGCCTATGGAGGAGGACAGCGTTGTTTTAAATTTCTTTTAAGGCAGTTTTTAAAGTCTCTGTCTATTTCCTTTCTCCCACCCTTCATCTGTCTTGTGTATTCAGATTGTAAACTCCTTGGGGCCCTCTTACTCTGGGTAGAAACCTCCAATGATTGGGATTCCACAACTTCCCTGAGAAGCCTATTCCAGTGCGTAACTATCCTTATAGTTAGAAAGTTTTTTCCTAATATCTAACCTAAATCTCCCTTGCTGCAAATTAAGCCAATTTCTTCTTGTCCTACTTTCAATGGACAAGAAGACCAATTGACCACTGCCTCCTTTATAATATCCCTCCACTGCCATCTTTATAACAGCTCTTAACATATTTAAAGACTGTTATCAGGTCCTCCCTACGTTTTCTCTGCTCAGAACTACATGTGCCCAGACTTTTTAACCTTTCCTCATAGGTCAGATTTCTAAACCTTTTATCATTTTTGCTGCTCTCCTCTGGACTCTCCAATTTGTCCACATCTTTCCTAGAGTGTAGTACCCAGAACTGGACACAGTACTCCAGCAGGGGCCTTACTAGTCCAAAGTAGAGTGGGACAGTTACCTCCCACGTCTTACAAGAGTGTTGTATGCAATACATTCTCAATGATATTAACCTCTTTTGCAGCTGCACCACACTGTTGGCTCATGTTCAATTTATGATCCACTATAACCCTCAGGTCCTTTTCTGCAGTATTACTGCATAGACAGTTACTCCCCATTTTGTATTTGTGCATTTGAGTTTTCCTTTCTATATAATAAACTAATAAAATAAGAACAACAAATATTTTTCGACTGGGTGTTTCCATGAGGAATATAAACTCTTCCAAGCATAAAACTGCGAGCTGTGTAAGGGAAGGGGTTGTGTAGTCATATGTGTGAGGAGTTCTTTGCAGGATCAGGGCCTATGTTTATACATAGATGACTTTGTTAAAGGTCTGGGATTTTAATCCTTGTTTCAGTCATTGGATTTCCAATCAAACAGAGATCTATCTGCTGTATTAGCTGGGCAGTGTGTTTTCAGCCCAGCTAGATTGGATGGGTGTCCCAAAACTTTTTGAGTGTCCCAAAACTTTTTTCTGCACTAATATAGGGCCACAGTACAGAAAAGGTTGAGAAAAACTGAGTTAGGGACCAATCCTCTGCTGTGTGCCAGAGAAGGGGATTCTACTGAACAAAATTACAGGTGCCCCAAATTTTAATAATCACAAATGATGGGCCCCCCAAATTGCAGGAACCCTAACTGACAGGTACACATGTAGAGCAGGGGCTGACTTCCATTGACCATGTGTCCAGTGGGGGAGTGATGGGGGGCTGCGGGCTATGGGTAGGTGACCATATGTCCCGTTTTGGCCAGCACAATGCCTTTTTTAAGCCCTGTCCCAGCCGTCCTGAGTCTTTTGATTAGTTGGCAAGAGCAAATGGGACAAATGCCCACTTTTGTCCAAAAAGCGGGGTGCAGAGGAACAGGGGTTTGTGTGAGCAGCAATGCCAGCCTTGGGCAGGAGAGGGGGAGAAGGGGGGAGGCAGGGCTCTGGCGAGCAGCAACACCAGTCCCAGTCTTTGGGAAATATGGTGACTCTATCTAGTGTGTGCGTTGCTGCTTGCCCAAGCCCTGTCTGCCCGCGTGCAGGGAAGGGGGCTAGGGAGAGCATTTTGGGACAATCCCAGGATGGGGGATAGAGCTCAGGCCAGCCCTGTAGGGAAAGATGGAAACCCTCAGGGGCATTGGAGCTGGGGGCTGGGCCCCTGGGGGGAGGGTGATGGGGACTAGGCCCCTGGAGCCCAGGAGAGCTGCGCCCTTAGGTGCAACGGTGATGGGGCGATTGGGGACAGGACACTGGGCGCAAAGGAGCAGATGGCGGGCGCCCAGGCATCCTGACCCGGAAGTGCTACCTGGTTGCCATAGCGCTGACGCGGCCTGGCCGGGGAAGATGGCGGCGGGGCCTGGGGAGGAGGCAGCGGGCCCTGAGCCCGAGCCCGAGTCCAGCGGCTCCATCCGGCGCTATCTGGCCCGGCTCAGCGCGCTGCGGCCCCTGCCCGGCCCGGATCGAGAGGGCGAGAGCGGCCGCCGCACCGAGCTGCACCTGCTGTTCGACCAGCTCATCTCCGAGAACTGCGGCCCGGGGGCGCCGGGGCCCACGGAGGCGCCGAGCCCGCAGGTAACAGGGGGGGCCCTGACACGGGGGGGGGCGAGCCCGCGGGTAACGAGGGGGGCGCCGGGGCCCACGGAGGCGCCGAGCCCGCAGGTAACGGGGGGGGCCCTGACACGTGGGGGGCGAGCCCGCGGGTAACGAGGGGGGCCCTGACACGTGGGGGGCGAGCCCGCGGGTAACGAGGGGGGCCCTGACACGGGGGGGCGAGCCCGCGGGTAGCGAGGGGGGCCCTGACACGGGGGAGGCGAGCCCGCGGGTAGCGAGGGGGGCCCTGATACGGGAGGGGGGCGAGCCCGCGGGTAGCGAGGGGGGCCCTGATACGGGAGGGGGGCGAGCCCGCGGGTAACGAGGGGGGCCCTGACACGGGGGGGGGCGAGCCCGCGGGTAGCGAGGGGGGCCCTGACACGGGGGAAGCGAGCCCGCGGGTAGCGAGGGGGGCCCTGACACGAGGGGGGCGAGCCCGCGGGTAGCGAGGGGGGCACAGATACGGGAGGGGGGCGAGCCCGCGGGTAGCGAGGGGGGGCGCTGACACGGGGGGGGGGCGAGCCCGCGGGTAGCGAGGGGGGCGCTGACACGGGGGGGGGGCGAGCCCGCGGGTAGCGAGGGGGGCCCTGACACGTGGGAGGCGAGCCCGCGGGTAGCGAGGGGGGCCCTGACACAGGGGGGGCGAGCCCCCGGGTAGCGAGGGGGGCTGACACGGGAGGGGGGCGAGCCCACGGGTAACGAGGGGGGCCCTGACACGGGAGGGGGGCGAGCCCACGGGTAACGAGGGGGGCCCTGACACGGGAGGAGCGAGCCCGCGGGTAACGAGGGGGGCCCTGACACGGGGGGGGCGAGCCCGCGGGTAGCGAGGGGGGCCCTGACGCGGGAGGGAGTGAGCCCGTGGGTAGCGAGGGGGGCGCTGACACGGGAGGGAGCGAGCTCACGTGGGTAACGAGGGGGGCCCTGACACGGGGGGCGGCGAGCCCGCGGGTAGCGAGGGGGGCTGACACGGGGGGGGCGAGCCCACGGGTACGGGGCAGGGTGGGGCTGCACCAGCTCTGTAGGGTTGGTGGGAATGAGGGATGGAGTAAAGAAAGCTGGATGGGGTGGTACTAGTAAAGTCCTATCTCCTAATACTCTGCCAGGCTATCACTGAGGGTGCTCCCTTGCTGCCACTCCCCAGGTTTGGTCTCTCTGTGGAAATGCCACCTGCTCCCAGAGACTGATTATGATTTAAACCATGACATGGAGGGGGATGAGTGTTACCCCAGTTGAGTGTAATGGTTCAGTAAAGGCCTCTTCTCAGCCCACCTGTACGATGGAAACGTTCAGAATGGCTATGTCTGTGCTAGAAAGTTGTACCTCTTTCCTGCTATAATGGTGTAGGTAGTGGTACAGCCTCTAGTCTGGATACACTTCTGTCAGGATCGTTGTGCTTTAGATCAGTATAGCTATTCCCATGTGGGGAGGGGAATAACTATACTGGCATAAGTCACCTTTATACCAGCATGGCTACAAGTATAACTGTTCAGGTTAAAAAAAAATTATCTCCTAACCAGCATAGTTATATTGGTACAACTTTCAAGTGTAAACCAGGTCATTTTGGCGATCCACTGTTGAACCAGTTTCCTTGCTGGTGTAGCCCCACATTCTTGCTGAAACACCAGTCAGGAAATTGTAACATTAACCTTAGCTCTGCTCCTGTGCTGCAATTGACATATGGATCAAGCGCCCTTTGCCCACTTCCTGGTGTTACAAAAATAACTCTGCTTGCTTCCCCCCATCTATGTATGGCTAATAGATCTACTTGCTTATCTATAGGTCACAAGACACTAGAGCTGCCTAAAATTTGGAATTTCCAGTTCATGGGAAATTTTATCATTTTGAAGTTTGGTTTCAGACCTGATTTTTTTTCAAAATTTCCCAAGAACTAGAAGTTCCAAAATACATTGTTCCTGAAAGGAAGTAAGTTTCCTGGATCCCCAGCAGTACAGTGCCTCTGTGCAATTGACATGATTCTTGTTAGTTTCACAGTCCCCCATCTCTTTAGCAAGCTCTGGTTCAGCTTGGCCATGCCCACTTCCCCAGGACTGGGGACCCCAGAGCTTCCAACCTCCTGGGTAAGTTAGCTCCCTGAATCCCATAGCCTGGGAAGCCAGCTGCCCTGAGAGTTGGGCATCCTGGGGAAGCCCAGCTCAGTAGCAGGAATCCTGGAAGTCCTGAGAGCCCCAGCTTGAGGTTAGCCTTTCAGGCTCCCTACTGTAGTGTCAGAAGCCTAGACCCTGAGGTTCTGTCTACACAGCAGCTGGGAAGGCGCTTCAAAGTGCCTGTGGACAGACATGCACTAGCTCTTGCAGGCTAATGCTCAAAAAATAGTGGTGTGAACATGGTAGCATAGGTGGCAGCTTGGGCTAGCCACTCAATGAGTACCCAGAGGGCAGGTGGGCTTATACTCAGGCAACTAACCCAGGCCATCATGACCATGCTGCTGTTTTTAGCGTGCTAGCTCAAGTCTGTCTATCCACCCTGGGTAGCATCCTCCCAGCTGCCACATAGACATACTCTGAGAGTCACGGCTTTTAGGAGTGCCATGCTTCCAGCTCTCGCAGCAGGGAGTCTGGAAGCCATGGCTGAGTTGTGTTATAATAGTCATGTGCAGTGGGGTAAGGTCAGTGGTAGCAGACATCTCTGGTTTATATGCCATGGGTAGGAGAAGGTGATGGACATAATTAAGGTGGTTGTTAGAACTTTCTTTGACAATTTCCTGTCTCTGCAGCATTTAGATTCTCAATTACTGCACAACATCGTAGTAATTGTTTTGTAGGGGAAATAAATTAACTATGCAAAAATGAAGATAATTTATTGTGGGTCCATTGTATATAGCATGCTACTCTGACATTAAATCAGTAACAATTTTTAATTACCCATTAGTCTTCCTGTTTGTTTTTCACAGCAGTCACACAGCTTTTCTTTTCATTTTGGGAAGTGCTTGTGATAATCTCCTTTCACACTAATATTTTAGATATTGCTCCTTTTTTCTTTCCTCTGTTCCTTTGTTTCCTACCTCCTCTTTTTCCTTAGGCCTTTATTATATGTTATGCCTTGGTCTTTAAATATTATTTCTCTCAGTGCTGGATTCTTAAGTGGTATTTTGCATATTTAGAGGCAGATCTAGTAGGTGTTTGCCTATGTCATATGGACAGTCTACTCACTAGGTGCTGTATTGACTTCAGTTGTGCTCCACACAGAATCACAGGACTGGAAGGGACCTCAAGAGGTCATCTAATCCAGTCCTCTGCACTCATGACAGGACTAAATGTTATCTAGATCGTGGATCCAGGTGTTCTGCCCATGCAAATCCATTTGCACAATTGAGACTTTAGCTGGTGGGATGGTCTCTACTCTGGAGCTACAATTTTGTATTGTCTCAGTGATAAATAATCATTAAGGCTTCTGCGTCTCTTTTTATCCAGGATGTTTGTGCTCTACTTGTTCAAGCCTGTCAACTGGTTCATCTCAATCAGGAACATCTCGTCAACAAAGTTTGTCAACTCATTCATCATTTACTTAACAGATTCCAGGTATGGAAAATTTGATTGTTCTGTCCCTACCCTTCCAAGCATATGGATGTGGGCCAAAAGGGTTCTCGCCTCCATGAGGCAGAACCAATAGAAAGAACCTAATATGACTGCTCGTGAATTTTTACCTTCCATTCATCCTGCCATTCTTCTGATCTACACTCCTAGCTTGGCTGTGCCTGGCTAAGTGATTGCTGATGTAAGAACTACATGTGCTGACCCTCTCACAGGAGACAGAAAAGTTTGTGTATCATGCCTTCGGTCTTGGGGAAAACAAGAATCCCATGGCCGTTTCCTAAATGTAGGCTGTTTCTGTAGCAGCATGAATTTCTAACAGCCAAATCAATTGAGTCACTACCCAGCTAGAGGAATGTTACCCTGGCCTGAACAATGTGCAATATAATAAGGTTGCCTTTTGGAAGTTCTTCTTAAATTCTGTATTTTTATATGATGACAGGTAGTAGTTGATGAACAGAATTTGGATTTTCTTCTGTCCTATTCCATCTCTGCTCTCAAACAGTGCAGCTCTTGGACACACACTGAAATTCTGCAAGCCTTAGCAGCTCTTGTTTACAACAATGGACCTAATTGTCAGAAGGTAGGTTGAAAGCTGTGCTGAATTTATTGCTAAGAGAAAGTGAACTCCAAAGCCTCAGATCCCTATGCTCCCTTCCCCTTCCTTTCCTCCAAAAGGAAAGAAAAATGTCATATTCCCAGACGCACATAGTCTCAACGTTAACTCCTAACATAGTGTCAGTTAATTGAAGGGTAAAGCACATTACAGGGATGTTATAATAATTCCATAATCAAGCATTACAAATCCAGGAAATTCAAAGTTAAGGTTACATTGAAGAGAAATCCAAACATATTAAGGTAAGAAATTCACAGTTAAGGCACCAAACAACTTTATCTTTGCCCTGTTGTGAGGCTGTACAATATCTGTAGCGTTATGTTTTACTGTTTATTATTCCAGATTAGATTAAACTGTTTTAATATACCCTGAGGATTTTTTTTTTCATATTTTTTCCACTTTTAGTATCATTATAGGGCAAAGTAACCCCAAAGCAGCCAGAGCACACGAGCCAGTTAATCTGCTGGTACAGCTGCTTAGCGTCGCCAGATCAGCACAAAGCAGCTACAGCACACTGGTGAATGTGGACCTTAATTTGCAGTTGACTTATTGGTTTAGATGGTTGGGTGAAGGCTGGCCAGCCCCTGGTGTCCCCATCTCAGCCAGATGGAGAGGTGACCCTAGACAGAATTGCCCTTCTGCAGCATGTGCACCGCCTCCCTGTAAGATCTCATTTCCTGCTATAAAGGCAGGGTGTTCATCATGCTCCCTCGAGGCTCCATGCGCTCAGCGGGAACCTGAGATTCACGCAGCAGCAGGATCAAACCCTCATTGTACGATGGAGCCAAAATAGCGGTGCCATGGGAGCCTTTCAAGCACTGATGCCAAAGTTAGCATGAAGCTATAGGCTCTTTAAAGAGGAGTGACAGCTGCACTAAGTGGCCTACCACTGTGAACTCCTGACTCATGTGGAGTCTCCCTGACACCACTGACTCATTACAACCAATAACATTTTTGCTTGCAAATTAGCTGTAGAGGAAAGGTATTAATGGGTTGAGTTACCTGTGATGTCACAATGATACCTCTTAAAGAGTTCTAGAGCTGTTGACTTGAACCTGTCTGTAGGCTGTATTACAATAGCAATTAGATACAACACTTGTTAATAACTTAGCTTAATTACACCCTAGTGTCTTCAGATATACTCTGTGTGCAAGGTAATTAACTTTAATTATCTGCAAAATGTAAAGTGTCTGTGTTGTTCCATTGTTAAGATCTTTTGGGACAGAGAAAAGACTGCCGCAGACAGTACATTTCTTAAAGAACACGTTTTAAAATTAATTTTACTTTCTAAACCAGTTAATGGATTTACTTTTAAAGGGTCAGAAAATTCAATCTATACCCAAAGAGATTGCAGTAGATTTGGGAAGGGTGTGCTATATTTTTCATACAAAACAAGGAGGTTGCAGCTCTCCTTAAGTACAAAATGGGACTCAGTCTGAACTATATGACCAATGCCTCCATAATATTGAATGACAACTTTGCAACTGAACATCATTTCTAATCAGAGGATATATAAATCTTAGTTCTGTTTGAATATCAGTCAAACCTATTCTGTAGTTGGTATATCTATACCTAGCTATAAGATTTAAGGAATAGCTTGATTTATATCCTATTTACTGTAGATCTATTGTTCTGAAGTACAAAGGGAATTTGCCAAATGATTTGCATTCATCAGACCTGACTGTGTATCTTGTTGGCCCATAGTGACTGTTAATGGTTTGTTTTAGTATCTCCCGGATTTGCTGGGGAAGAGCGGACTGTTGGTACAGTTCAGTGATCTTGCTCAACCTGATGTGGAACTCAGGAGGGCAGCAGTACACAGCATGGCAAATCTGTGTCTCAGGTATTAAATCAAGTCTTTTCAAGTGATTTATGTTGGTGCTTTAAAAGATGGGCATCTGGAAATGCTGACAGCCTGTTCAGTCCACCTGCTGAGCACAGTAAAGGCGAGAGCAATGTGATGGTTTCAGGGCCACGTAAATAGGTCCCATTGCATTGAATAGTCCCATTGATTAATGGGACTTTGCCTTTTAATGAGAGCCAAAAGGAGAAGATTTTTTTTCTCAACAGCTTTGTTTTGTGTTACATCCTGGAAGTTAAAAACATGACTTGTGTCTGAAAGTTAAAACTGCAGTGCTTCTAGCCGTTTTCATACTCATTCCGGGAAAACCAGGAATTCTCACATTTCCAAAACTAAAATTATTTCTAAAGACATTTAATTTAAGGGAGGGGGAGGGAAAGGCAGGTATGTTGTGCTACCTGGTCTGTGCAGCAGTAGTCAGTCGGTTAACGTGGTTGTTAATGTTTATGAAACAGTTGATTACATCTTGCATTGGGATTATCTGTTGCACTGGAATGGTTGGCCTATGAATGATTTGTCATAAGATTCCAAGAATTAGTAAATTGATGCCAGAGCAAGATCTCATTACATCCGAAAACCTCCACTAAACTATTCAAATACAGAGGAAAGCTTTTTCTTGTTTGTCTATGACAAACTTAGATTGAATAATCGATCAGTCTAAGCCAGCAGGAGTTTAGACCTGCTCTAAAGAGCTTTGCAATTATGAAGGAAGGTTTGATGTCCTATGGAATGGAACCGTTAAAAAGGAAGAGTCTATCAAGGTCCTGGATGAGATCACTTAGATATGAGCTAAGTGCAGTGTCTGGTGGTTTTGCATGTGATTTTTCTAATTGGATTCTACTGTCAGGAAAATCACTTGGAGTATTTGAGTCTTATTGTGAACATTATCAAACTTTCACTCCGGGGACTTGAAGTAATTAAACATATGGGCACCAGCTGCTGAGGGATCCAGCACAAAGAAAGTTGTTTAATGAGTCTAGAGCCACTGCACTAATGGTCATGTTATGATAAGCTGATATGCAGGTAGCACAGGCTGCAGTGGTGTAGTGATTGCCTTCTTTATATTCATTAGTAAAGGAAGATGGATGGCGATTTAAATTTAAAAAAAAAAGTCGCTGCATTCAGGCAGTCTGTTTTTGTGAAAACGAAGGAAAATGTAAAAGCGTTTCAGGGTCCTATTAAGGGCTAAATTGTATCCCAAGATATACGCATGCAGCTTCATTAATTCACCTGGGCACCTGTGTCTGAGGACATTCCCAGCAGAATAGTGACAGTGCTGCTGTTGGTGTCATCCTGCACATACTCGCAGCCTGGAAAACCAAACATAGGAATCCACTTTAATCAGGCAGGAGAAGCCAGAATTTAGACTAAATTTAAGGTGTACTGAGATTTTTACTAACCAGTGTTTCCAGATAGTATTTATGGTGCTAGAGTTTCATCCTTTGTAAGTGCCAAAGTGCAGTCCCACTCCATGTCTCTGCTATGCTGGGGAGGGAGAGATCTGAGCTTTTGTAACGTTATCTGTAAGAACAATTTGTGTAGCTTTATATTGAGACCCACATCTTGACTAGCTGCATCTGCTTTCATTTTAGTGTGCCTGGACAGCCATACTTAGATGAGTCTTACAGAAGTCTATGCTTTCAAACTTTCCTAAGTGTATTACAGTCTTCCAAAACTTCAGATGTAGATGACATCACTTTTTGTATGGTATGTATGAGTCTAATCTGCTGAAATACACTAATTATAAAGTTATACTACGTTTTGCAGTGGAACATTTAGACAACTTTTAAAATTTGATTTGAAATAAGTAAGTCTGTTATAATCAAAGGTTTCCTGTTTGGCAGAGGCTGTACACATCTTGTGATCTGGAATATTGCCAGCTGAGACTTGGCTAATATCTATAACCTCATTTTACTTGAATAATGTGAAAATAGTTCCAAGTATCTCAGTGGTGCTAAGCAGTCGTGTTTTGCGCTATATAAAATATGAAATTCATGAGTTGAAAGATGCTGTATTTGTGTGTGCTGCCTAATTCAAAATTATTTCCAGCTGTTACAGAATGCTCTGAAAGGTATCCAGTCGCTTTTAAATGGTGGGAAGATGAAGCTAATGCAGACTGATCAGCTTGGTTCCCTTCTTGCTGTATTGAAGGTGAATAGTTTCTTGGTTTAAATCCACACTTGGAGAGACAGACTATAGTGTGTGCTCCTGTTTCACTTTAAGTGGGAAAAGGTAGAGAAGACAGGAAAAAGAATCAGGTGGAGAGCTGATGTGTGGGGAAGGAGAAGAAGATTGAAAAATGGAATGAAGGACATGTAAAAAGGGGGAAAGTTCTCTCTAGAATATGATAACGCCTTCAATTCTCTAACTTGTACTTCCTCTCACAAAGAAAGGGGTGGCAATGCCTTGATGGTTAAGAGGCAAGTCTCCCATTAGCTTCAGTGCTGGACCGTTGCTAAAATCCTTCTAGAAATAGTTGAATTTGGTTGCCAAAATATGTCCGGTTAGAGAATCAGAATTACTATACAGGCATTTTATTGTGCTATTTGAGTCTCTTCGTGCTGACTTACCTGCCATTGGCAGCTTGGGTGTGAGCTTAGGGAGACAAGACCCAGAGAAGAAAGTCATAAGGTAAACTGAAAACAGTTGGTGAGCACCTGAATATGCGACAATTCAGTGCACATCCAAATGGACCAGAATGCTGGTGTTTTTGTTACTGTTTTAGAAATGCATGTTCTATGGGCTTCCTGGACTGAACGTGGAAATGCCTGCGGTCTTGTACTCTGCTCCACTTCCTCAGTATGATGGACGATCACCTGTCAAACCAGAGCAGTCGGAATTGAGCACCGTTAAGCAAACAGGGGTAAACTTAAATTATACCACATGTTGATTTTTGTGTGTGTTTATTTGTTTTGACTGTATATTTCCTGTTCTGGTGTTTATGGCTGAAAGTTCCTTTACGTTCTCAGTATGTGGTGTATTTCACATTGCTTGCCTTAATGGCATTGATTATAAATTTCTGCACTGATTAACAAATTGCTCGTAAAGTCAGATGACTTAAACGTAGGGTTCTGCAGAGATTGATTTGATTAACTCTAGCTGTGTGCATCAGTTATTCATTTGTTGTCAAGAACTTGTGGCCTGCAGATGTGGGACTGATGGTGGCAGACTAGTAGTGGCATTTTCCATCACAAGTTACACTACTTCTTTTCTAACACACAATCACTTTTACTTTTTCCTAGGGAAGTCAGGCTCATCTAAAAATGAGTTGTCTCCCTTGTTCGTGTATCTCAGTTTCTCTCTCCCTTTGCTGTTTATTATTTAACCCTGAAAAGCATTTTGAGTTACAGATTACATGAAAGACATTAGACAAAATAAAGCTGTAGGGTCATTTTGTTGGCTTGTAATCTTCTTTTAAAGTTAATGAGTATCTCCTATAAATCCAAAAGAGCTACAGGAACACATACATAAAACACCTGAAAAGATATCCTACTGTTAAGTGTCTCAGTGTAAAAATACTTTTTTCTAAAGAAAAATAAAGGAGAATTGTGGAAATACTTGTAGTTACACTGATAGTTGGAGGTTAGCGCATATATCTAGAGATTTGCATCCAAAATGTGCAAGCAAACCAGTCTTGTAACATGTACCTGTGGGACATTAAGATGTTAGTAAGTTTATTTTGTCTTATTAATAAATGACGTATACAAGCTGAAATCGATTAAGATCTGATTGTCAGTGTATGTATAATTCATTTATATAACACTATTTCATAATAGTAACTAAATACCTGTGACCAAAACTTTTTCTTTGACTGGCTAAAGACAATCTGTCTTCCTACAATAAGTCATCTAGGTGCTTATAAAATATGCATTTCCATGTTGGTGAATTAAGTACTGACCACGTTGGAGTTTATTCATTTATGCTACTTTTGGGGATTTTATGGTCTCTCTTTTTCTCAAAAGTGACTTTGTTGTCATTCAAAGAAATTTTCAGAATAAAAAAAACTTTTCTGATTGCAAAATTCTTACTTTTGTCTCAGCCTTTTGTGTTATTTTTTTCTCTTAACACAGACCCGAAGGAAAAAGTCCAAAGGGAAACAAAAGAAAGGACAATTGGGGGAAGAAGTGAAAGAAGAATTAGAAAGCGATATAGGAGATGGACCAAGCCATGGAATGGATATATTTCAGTTACATTCAGGCAATGCACAAAATAGTCCTTGTCTAAATCCCTGGAATCGTACATTAGATGCTGCATACGTGCCTGCTGGAAAGGATCACTTATCATGCTATCCCAGCTGGAAAAGGATCAGCAGCAGTGAGTCGGAGTATTCTGATGCTGAAGGCGGAATACAAAGCAAAATGAGGTTATTGTTGTTCATGTACTGACATGGAAGCAAATAATATTGTGCAGCGTTTTACTCACCCTCCCACTCACGCAATCCCAGAACTGGATTCTTAAAGAAATCATTTAATGTGATTTATATAATTTATTAACTAAGGAAGTTGAAAGGTGGTAATTAGTAGTAGTTTGAAAGTAAACTGATACTTTCTTTTTTTTTTTTTTACCTTTTGGCCTGAGCTATTCTACTTGAAGTTCTTATAGCTAGTCAGGAATGTGAATAAATGAGGTCAAATCAATTATTTTTTCAGAGCTGCTATTAATTTATCTTTTTGTTTCACTAAAGATCTTATCAAGCCAAAGTTCGTCAAGGGGCTTTAGCCTGTTTCCTTTCCACTATCAAATCAATAGAAAAAAAAGTTCTTTATGGCTACTGGTCAGCATTTGTTCCTGATACACCTGGAATAGGCAGCCCACAGTCTGTGTCCTTGATGACTATTGCATTGAAGGATCCCTCTCCAAAGGTAAGAGAATTTGCTGTCTTGAAAGCCTTGTTTTTCAAGAACTAGTCTTCAGATTTGCCTTCTTTGAACTTTAGTATACTAGAGCAGTCTTGCTGGGGTCTATGTGGTCTATATCACTGTACCACAGGACTAAGAGAGGCTGCATTATTAGGATAACAAAGGATCTATTATGTATGTAGACTCTAAAATTATGAGACCAGGTTATTGGAGTTAAACTTATTTTTCTTGGAGAAGATTTTGAGGTGACCAAAGAGTTTCCAAAATATATGAAAGGGGTTGGTCAAATTAGAAGAGGTAACATAGTGTGAAAAGTTTTCTCTTAAAGATTTGTCTACACAGGAAAGTTTGTGTACAGCAAGCTGTGGTGTGAATTTAAAGCATAGTAGCTACTCTGCATTAATTCCGCATGTGGACACTCTTCTTGCGCACTAAGGGTGCTCTCTGGAGGTTTAGTGTAGCACACTTCCAAAGCGTATTAAGCTAATGTGCACAAAGGCACTCTTACTATGCACTCAGGGCGTCCACATAGAGAATTAGTGTGAAGTAGCTAGTGCTCACCAGCTATTGTGGGTGTTTTTTCTATGTAGACAAGCCCTAAGAGGTTCAAAAAGTGGGGTGGTCCCTTCAAATTGAGAAATGGTGGCGCTTCTCTCATACACAAGGTAAATGTATGGACTGCTGTACCGGGAAAGGCAACTGAAACAGAATATGAATGAATGTGAAGATATCTCAGTTTGTTTCTAGAGGAGGTGGCCATTTAGGTGAGTGGTGAAAAAAGCTGGAAAGTGCTGATTAAACCAACCCCCAAAAAGGACAGGTGTATTGAGCTGGATGGGCACTTTCCCTTAGCATTTACAAATCGCTAGTTGATGCATAGTAAAGATCTGCAAGGTCCAAAATCGTGCATTTTAGGATGCCCTGAATTCCAGATGTGAAGGTCTCTGTGGTGATGCTGAATGGTACAGGGCAGAACATTTATAAGCTTTTGCTAGGAGAATCCAAGGAAACCTGAGGGACGAGGTGTTGAATCCCAAAACCCCAATAATGAAAATAAGTGGGCGCTGGATAATAATTGAGTTGCAAAGCCAGGCCTGTGAATATCTGCTGTTGACCTGCAGTCATAATATTTGTTCAGTTAACAGAGAACATACTCTGCATATTAACATGGTTTTTGGAGGCCAAGGACATTTTGTCTTAAGTGTGTTGCAAAATGCTGTCATGCTTCAGCAAAGCTGGGTTCCATGATGTTAGCATATCCTGCAGCCCAGACACACACAGTAACTTGTTTTTCCCAGAGAGGGGAGAGGTGCTGTGTAACGGGCACACACAGGATGTGAAGAAGCAGGATAGGGAAGGTTAGACATTTTCCCACAGTTTCTTTGATTGAAACAGAATTGAAATATTTTATCATTTCAGACTCGGGCCTGTGCTCTTCAGGTTCTCTCTGCCACCTTGGAAGGTTCTAAGCAGTTTCTTTCTGTTGCTGAAGACACACATGACCATAAAAGAGCTTTCACTCCTTTCTCTGTAACGATTGCTTCCAGCATCAGAGAGTTGCATCGCTGTCTGCTGCTAGCCCTGGTGGCAGAATCCTCCTCACAAACCCTTACACAAATCATCAAGGTACTTACGCTTACTTTAAATGTTTTGTAAATGTCTCCGATTCAGCCTCAAAGCAATTTTCTAATGACCCTTCAAAGCAGACCTCATGCTTTCCAGACGTGATTGAGACAGGGCGATTATGCAAAAATCCTGATTGCTGCCTGGGTCAAAACAGCAGTTTTTTCTCTTTCTTACAAGACTTGGCAAATTAAGTCTGCCTGGAAAGTCCCATTATTTCTCTTGAAGACAGTTTTCTTGATTCCATATTTCTCTTATGGCTTCTGTGCTGAGCCATACAAAATAGTGCTGTAGAACTCACTATCGAAAAATAGTTTTAAAGGTTTTTGTGTTTTTAATGGCAATTTTGATTTGAATTTTTAATCTAAAATATTCCTTCCCTAGCTTGATTTTTATTGTTGGTCATGTTTGATCACAGTAATTGTTCTAGAAGCAAAGCTTTTGGGACAGATTTTCAAATACTGACCAGCTCTCTTCAGTTATTTGCAAATTTAATCAATGTAGCTGCTTAAATGACGTAACTCAGAGTACAAAATGAGAGAGCCACATTTTCAGCTTGGCCTCCGTCACCTCTCATCCAATTATCTCTTGTGTGTTTTAGTGCCTTGCAAATTTGGTATCGAATGCACCGTACAGCCGTTTAAAACCTGGTCTATTGACAAGAGTTTGGAACCAGATAAAGCCATACATTCGTCATAAAGGTTTGCATTGCATTGGGCTGGATTCTTCTCTTGCTGTGTATGTTGATTCTTAACTCAGCATGAATTCTTAACTGCTAGTATTTTTTTATTTTATTTATTTGTTTGGGTATTTAGTTATTTAGAAAAATTTCCCATGATTGGTAACTATGTAAATAACTCCACTGCTCAGTGGTGTTTACCTTTTTGTTGTATTTTCCCATATTCTCTTTAACAGATGTTAATGTTCGGGTTTCTAGCCTCACGTTGTTTGGCGCTGTCGTATCCGCTCAAGCTCCTTCACCAGAAGTACAGTTACTTCTGCAACAGCCCAGTTCTTCCGGACTAAGTAACAGCGGTACCGCAACCCCTCGTCACGTCAGTTCCTCTGAGTGGTGGAGAAGAGCACTACCTTCGCAAGGGGAACCCACGGACACTTGGGAGAGTTCATCTTCAGAGCCTTGTTGGCTCATACGTCTTTGTATCTCCACTGTTGTTCTGCCCAGAGAGGATTCCTATTCTGATAGCGATACTAGCTTCACAGCTAGTACTGTCTATGAACCATCTCCTGTTCGACTGGAATCTTTACAGGTAGGAATGGACAGCTACTAGAAGAGTCAACTAAATGTATGAAATAAGAATAAATATCAAATCTCGCCAGTATCGGCTGGTTCTTCTGCCCTTATGATTTGGTAACCTTGTCTGATAATGGGGCGTGTATGCATCTGGTAAGAATTGGGAGTATTCTCTATGTAAGCCTCTCTTTCCAGTGTTGCATATGAGTTAAATCTTGACTAGAAGGATCTTCTGTAAGTGAAATACTAACAATAGATGACTTTGGCCTGAGTGAAGCACTGAATAGGAAGATTGAGACTCATAAACTCACCTCTGCTTTTCTTTATGCAGCAGTGTAGAAAAGTATAATTTTTTCACTTCCATCCCAAGGAAATTAAGCAGCCTCATTCCCTTACTAGAGTAATAGATGCTTGTCACAGCTGGTGTCATTAACCAGGACAGCCAAACTACAGGAGATTCAAGGCTTGTCACTTTTGCAGATTCTCTTGTGCTTAGGTAGTAGTTAGCTACAGGAGAGTTCACTTAAACTTGAGCAATGAATTTACTGCGAGTTCCTGCTTGATAGTGCTTTCAACATGTCCTGTTAAACAGGACAATAGAAGCTACAGGGCCCAATATCTTTTGTGTTCACTAGTTTGTGTTGTACTTTCTAGCTCTCATGTTAGAGTTTAGTGTATGGTTACTGCATTGACTAAAATGTTCTCTCTCTTTTCATTTTGGTAAATTCCATTCAGTATTTATTTTTTTCCTACTTTGCAGGTCTTGGCACTTCTTGTGAAGGGCTATTTCTCTGTTGCTCAGAGCTATTTGTTAGAGCTTGGAGAGGTGGCTTGCAAATGCATGGAGGAAACAGATCCATCTATTCAGCTCCACGGTGCCAAAGTAAGAGCTTGGAGAAATGCAGATAGCTTTTTACTGAGTGTTGTTCTGTACATACGCTCTAAAAGTATTTGTAATTAAGCTTGATGTGAAAATACTTTTATTATAAGTCAAGACAATTATATAGAAAGAGCTCTGACTGCGCGTCTGTGTTTCTATTTCATGCAGTATACTATAAACAAGACCTATCCCTTCTCCGTACTATAGCTACTTGTGCATTACTGTACTCTAGGACATCAAGAAATACAAGTTTTGGGCCCAATCTTGCTTTCTTTTCGCACTCATAATTCCATTGAATGCTGTGGAAGCATTCCAGAATTGGACTCTTACTTATTACACTAACAACAGTTGAGTTGGGAGTTTTCATTTTGTTCTGGATAGCATAAGACATTTCTATCCATCTCGGCACAGTCATTTGCTATGTTGCCCTACTTGGAGACTTTATTTAGGAGGAGCTTTTTCAGGAACTCTGATCTCGCAGTCACAGAGTGTAATATAAAATAACGTTAAATTACAGATTTCATTCATTGTGTAAACGACCGAGGTTTGTGCTAAATATTTCCATAGTCAAATAATACTTGAGTTTGCTTTGATAAGGAGCCAGTTCATTTTCTTTTTTCTTGGCAGCTTCTGGAGGAACTGGGCACAGGCATAGTACAACAGCACAAACCAGATTCAACCATTGCTGTCAATGAGAAAGTACCTGTCAACTTGGTAGGTATATGGACTTTAGGGGTGGGATTCCACCTAATTAACCCTCATGTTGTGAAATCTGCTGCAAAGTGATCAAACCTGAATGTGGATATAACAGTCTGATGTAAAGTGGAGAGGGAGTACAAAGTATCTTGAGATGCTGGTATGGTATACACTGAGTCAGCAAGCTATGATAGTGTAAAGATCTACAAATAAGCATGGATTGTAGGATTTTGTTCTGATAGGCTGTTTCCTGCTATTAAAATGAAATGACAAGATCTGCCGTTGTTAATACTTATCATTTGAACACTTCGTGCGTGTGTGTTCGTGTTCTATCCTACGGCAACCTTTGTCAAAGCCGAATAAACCACCTGGTAAATATCAAGCTAATTTAGGAAAGCAACAGTGAGTTATGATGGGCATCTCTTGTCTGACTACTTGAAACAGAAATTTTATACATAAAGGGGCTCTGTCAAGTTTGGTTAGGCCTAAAATTAGACCTGCTAGCATTGTTTAGATTTGTGGACAAGTGCTTTTTATGAGACACAAGTATTGACTGCACACTTTCCCTTTGCTCCTGCTTTCTGCTGTAACTTTGGGATCAGGAAGACTATTGAGGTGCTCAGATACCACATATGATAGGGGCGCTATATAACAGCCTAGATACATATGCACTACAGCCTCAGTGACATTTCATAGTAAAGTGCTCCAAGACCCTGTGTCAATATTCTGTCTGCTACAAGAACTGAGTAGGTGGCTGATACCCCAGTGGATTTCTCTGTGATCACATGCATTGCTTGGGGCTGTTTTTGTCAAGCTCACTGAAGCTGAGAAATTGGGATTCTGGCGATAATGTAGATACTGTTAAGTATTCTTTCTGTGAACTGAAGGCTATTTTAAAAATAATTTTAGGGAATGTTAATAAATAGAAACAAAACAAGTAGATCGAGCCAGAATATTGTTTGTACAACTAACTATTTTAAGATTTCCAATAGTTGTAGTAGTCAATTTCAAGCTTGTGTACACCCACTGATGTGATACTAGATATGTTTTAAAGATGATCTTAGAAAAGACCATCCATTTCAGAGATCGGAGATATGGGCAATATTGTCAAGCTCATCTGACATCAGCATCAATTGTCTAATGGTTTCAGTTGGTAAACATAGTTTCTCTGCTACAGGTTGTAACCTTTTGGACTATGATGCTAAATGGCCCTTTACCTGGTGCCCTTCAGAATGCTCAACATCCTACCCTTCAGACAAGTGCCTGTGATGCTCTTTCTTCTATCTTACCGGAAGCTTTCGGCAGTTTGAGGGTAAAATATGATATCTTTTTTAGTAGTAGAGTCTTCTGCTTTTATCCCTCTTAGCTATATTAATATTGAACCTGTTAAATTCATATGAAGGGTGGAGTCACTGCTTTTTTTTACATCCAATCTTCATACTTTTTTCATATTAAAAAACCCTGTGTAGATGATCACCGATTAGGATGGGAAAAGGCATGCTTGGGAATATTCAAAAAGTTTGATTGTAGAGGCGTTTTAGGAGATGGCTACTCAAGCAAGCGCTAGACTGCTTTGAGGCCTTGAATATTAATGGCCTGGTTGAATAGCTTGGTTGTGTTGCATGGCAAACAAAGGCCTTTAGAATCTCGTTCTGTGGGTGAGATGTGGAAGATACTGCTATTTTGCTGATAAAATTCAGCCAAGCATGCAGACAGCTGAACTGAAGGCAGTGGACTGATGTTGTTCACATACTTGGGTTTTTCTTCATTTGGCTGGCTAGCAAAATGTAGCTGAAAGTGTAATGTTTGCTCTCTCAATTGCAACTGAATCTGATGGCATTACTCTTCTTTTACACAATGAAATATGCTTCCGTACTTTAAAGCCTTGGCAGCATATAGCCACTGTATTGTGCAGCTCCATTCGTGTCACTGTGCCCTGCTTGCCTCAGAGAACCCTGCCAGGTCTCAGTTACAGAGGAACTGCTAATGCAGCAATATCCCTGGAATTCTGTTGGTCCGACTTCTCCAAGCACAGTGTGTACTTCATCCCTCTGGACTTTGATCCCACTTCCCTTTCAGACTTTGGTGTCAGTCATTGCCCGCTTTGACCTATGGCTCTGATGCAGCACAGTTGACTCGGCTGCAGGCTTGTATACACACAGACCGTACAATGTGAACTTTAACGTGCTTTATGATCCCTCCTTTAATGCTTTCACGCTGAAGAGTGACTCTCTCTCATGGCATGTTGGTTCCCCTACAGTTACAATCGTTCCTGTTCTATCCAGGTGGGTAGTGAACCTATTGTCTACCCCAATCCTTTTTGTTGCTCCTTTTTCCGCAGCACACATGCCCCAGCTGGTTGCTACTGTATCACAAAGATACAGCTTGGTGAAATCAACAATGCCGCCTTTACCAGCATAGGGTAGTTTGTTAAAAGTGGGGAGTACTCCTGTCTCCTGTGTAGCATCTAGATGCCAGCCAGCTCTTCCACTTATTTCCCATTCAGGAATGTGGGACGTTCTCATTGCTTCTGCAGACTCCTGGTGTTCGTTTTTTAAAACACACGTCAGTTGTTAGCTTTTGCTTTTCCCCCCAAAGAGGGGGCTCTGCAGTACAATATTGTCACCACTGCTCTCTCCATTTCCATTGCTAATTGCAGGATGACCAGCAGATACTGTGCATCACGCTACTACTGGGGCTGAATCACAGTGAGAATCCCCTGGTGAAAGCTGCTGCTGCTCGAGCCCTTGGAGTCTACGTCCTCTTCTCATGTCTTCGGCAGGTTAGCAGTGGGCCGTTATTATCTGACTCGGAGCTCTTAACAATGCATTTGTTGAGCAGCAAGCCAGAGAGCATGAGTTTCTTTGTGGGAAGCAGGCCTCCCTCTTAGGCCAATGGTAATACAACATGCTGAGATATTAGCTGGAAATATTCTGGCAGTTTGCTGGTGCTTCTTCCAATCCTGACTCCTCTGTTCTATGGGCACTATAGGCAATGGAACCCGTGCAGTTTTGCTGTGTGAAATGTGGCAGGAGGTGGAGTGTCTGTAGGTGCAGTGCAAGGTCCTCACCCCCCCACCCTCCACAGCCCCTTTGTCAGGTGAAAGGGCCAGCTAGATAGGAGGAAGCTCTAAAATCTGGATCTAAAAGCTCCTGGATCTGGCTGGGAGAGGATTGCCACGCTGCAGGAACTGCAGAAGGCAGCTGTAGAGCTGAAGACTTCTACACAAGTCCTTGCTTAGGGGGTGTGTGGAGGGTGGGGCTGGAGCAGGAGGGGCATGACAGGAATAGGGTCACAGCACGTAATGCTGCAGAGTTTCTAGGCAGTGTTATGGCCCATGAGCAGCTGGGGATAGGTTGCTGTAACTTAGGCCTAGAACTGTCTGTTATGGCAGGGGCTGAGGAGCAGCCCAGAATGGGGAGGATGCAAAGTTAGTTAAGAGCGATTATAGTCCCTGTCAGGACTGCGAGTTCTGTGCTGTGTCTCTAAGAGGTGCAGCTGAGTCTATCCCTGTGTACTGTAAAGCTCCCTTCAGCACAGCGTGCAGTGGGGCCTGGGAGAAGTGTGTGCATATGGCTGGTGGATTTGCAACTGTGCAGACCTGGACCAAACTGCCCTTTGGAACCATGTTAACCCATCTGGTTGCAAGAGAGGATTCCATCATTTTTGCAGCATGGTTGTGAAGTCTTACATGGGTGACTGTTTTGATAAACTTGAACTGTAGCTGAAGTTGAAATTTTAGTCTAAAATATTTTGAAAGAAAAGCTTTAATCATAGGCAAGGAAATGGAAACGAAATATAACATGCCACAAAAGTGAAGATTAGAGAGACAACTCAACAGGGAGTTTGGAGAAGCAATTACTTATCGACAGTGGCATTTGATGAGTATGAGATTGTCAGTCCAGGTAATTATGCTTAAATCAAAGTAACTAAAGTACCAATGAAATTAAAATATGCAGTGAAATCATGTAGACGCAGTCACCCAAGAGAGGAGCAAATTTGGACACTTTAGAGTTAGATTGTTAACTAGAGATGAAACAAAGCTGTACTGGGAACATTAGAGATACTTTAAAGCTGTTAGCACAGAAGGTTGCTTTAATGGAGCTGGTGTTTGTGCAGATTTCACTGTGACGATAAAGACAAGAGTAAAGAGCTAAGGAAATCCATCCATCTTTTAAAAAAGAACTTCCATGCATTTTAAAAAAACAACAAAACTTTTAATTCTCTAGGATGTGATGTTTGTTGCCGACACAGCAAATGCTATCCTGAATTCCCTTCAGGACAAGTCTCCAAACGTCCGTGCCAAAGCAGCCTGGTCCTTGGGCAACCTTACAGACACGCTGATTGTCAACATGTAGGTAGCAACATTTTGGCTAATAAAACTTGATAAATGGCTTGAGATCTCTATTATTAGTCCCCTAGTAATATATGAATTGCCATACCTGGGCAGACCAATAGTCCAAATAGATCAATATCCTATATTTGACCATGTTCTCTACCATAATCGTTGGAGAAAGGTGCAAGAACCCATGTAGAGGACACATTATGGATTAATGTGCCTGTACCAGAAGCTTCTTCATAGCCACTCTTAATTAGAGTTTGCCTTATGCCTCAAAGCATGAGAATTTGTATTCCTACCTTCTGTAACTTGTGAATGATTTCATTATCCAGATCTAATCCATTTTTGAATTCCATTAAACTCTTAGTTTCATATCTTCCACAGATTATGTACTGCATAAGAAAGAGATTTCCTTTTATCTTTTTTATATTTGTTACATTTTGATTTCATTGCATATTCCTGTATTCTTGTGTTAAATGAAAGGGTAAATAGGATCGTGAATATATTTATTAATCAATCCCAGTCTTAGTACAGAACGATGGACCAGCCTGCTATTAACTTTTTGCCATACTGAGAATTTACTGTTGATTCCTGTGCTGTGTTCTGTCTCTCAGATAGCAGTTTATGAACGTCTCAGATAGCAGTTTATGAACGTCTTATTTCGCTACCAGCAGGCTTTCCTGCAATGATGATTTACATGTTAAGTTAGGTGTAATATCATATGTGTTTACTGTGCTCAGTGTTTGTCTTACATCTCAGCATTTTAGTTAAAATCAAGAGTGTTGTCAATGTAGTCAGTTATGTACCCTATATAGGGGGACTGTATCTTATCTTGACAGGAGGATCGACTCTGATCTGGTCTTTTCTGTTTCTGACTGCTCTGATCCTGGATGGTGTGTGGTTTATTTTGCTAGGGAAATGATTGGGCAGAGCTTCCAAGAGGAATTCTCAGATCTCCTACTACTGAAAATGTTACGATCAGCAATTGAAGCATCCAAGGACAAAGACAAGGTACGCTGCAACGGGGCAGGGAAAGGAATAAAGCCAAAAGCAAAGTTAAAATCACCCATTACTTGCTTTCAACTTTTTATTACAGTGTGTTTTATTTGAGTAATCCATAAGAATGGCGTAACCGGGGAAGCTGATGGTAGTACTTGCATATAAACAAATCCTATGTGCTGTGTTGCAAAATATGTTGAGACTCCACCAACTGGCATTACCATAATCCATATCCACCATTAGTTTAGTGTAGAATAAAATAATACTATCTCATCTGGAGATGTGGACCGCTGGCATCTAGGTGTTTACATTGAGTGAAGTGCAAAGTGTAGCTTTTTCTTATCAGTTGGACACTGCCTAAGTTGGTTGGCATTGCAGGCATTTTGTAAAGCCTGTCTTATTTTCCCAGGAACTTTTTGAAGAGGCAGTTTGAGGGGTTGTTTTTTTTTTTTGACAGGGTATGAGAAGGGTTTTTTTTTATAACTGAAATTACTTTATTTCAGCACTATATGTATTTAATTACTTTTGTATATGCACTGAGAGGCCTTGCCAGATGCATGTGTATAAATTGAAAATATAATTTGTGCTTTGTGTTTCAGGTAAAGAGCAATGCAGTCCGGGCCCTAGGAAATCTGCTTCATTTCCTTCAACCATATCACATAGTAAAACCCAGATTTAGTGAAACCATTAAGGAATCCATTCAGGCCCTTATTTCTACTGTCCAGAGTGAGGCTACCATGAAAGTACGGTGGAATGCATGTTATGCGCTGGGAAACGTATTTAAAAACCCTGCCTTGCCACTTGGTAAGTAAAATCTTCCTTTTTTAAACATTTTCGCTGACCTCTTTGGGAATGCACAATGAGCTGTGCAAAAGAAGAATCTTAAGGTTGTGTTTTTACTAAGAATTGATCTGGCATATGTATGTGTTTGCAACTGAAAGAAAGAAAGACAAAGAAAGAAAAAAAGAAAATAAATCCTCAAACGGCTGAATGTTTCTTTCACATTCAAGGGAAGAATCTGGCCCAGAATGTACGTTTGAATAGACCTCATTCCTGCAAACACTTATTTACACGCTTAACTTGACTACATTGATTTTCGTATGGCTACTTATGGTACTAAGTATGTGCATGTTTGAAGGATCAGGGCAGCAGCAGGTACTAGATATGAGGGTTAGTGACTCAGGATAATGTAAAGATATTGGACTTGCTAATAAATTTCATCCTTCAGTGAAACCAAAACAAAATAAATTAAGGGCTCTGCCTTGTAATGAATGGCATCTATTCAATCACTGAGCTTCCAAAAAGTATCATTCTGATTATCTAGAAGAATTGTTATATAAGCTACACAAGTGGAGTCTAAATGTGATGTCACTTGAGTGTGTTTTTTTTCAGATATAGAGGAAAAGGCTAGAATATTAGTTTTTATTTCAATAAATCAAAACGCAGTTGATAATTTTCTGTTTATGGCAGAAATCCTGAGTCTTCAAATGAAGACAGGGTTGATCAGTGTAATAAACCTTTGTGAACAGCTGCTTTTGTAACATTGATTTTGTATGTTTTATTGACTGCAAACTTGTGCGCTTCCTAGGAGAAGCTCCTTGGACTGCACAAGCCTATAACGCTCTTACATCAGTGGTGAAATCATGCAAGAATTTCAAAGTCCGAATCAAATCTGCCATGGCCCTCTCCATCCCTACCCAAAGGGAGTGCTACGGAACCACTGAACAGTTTTCCCAGATCTGGAGTGCGTTGGTTATAGCTTTGCAGAAGAGTGAAGACACCAAGGATTTTCTGGAGTTCAAATACAGTGCCAGCCTAAGAACGCAGATCTGCCAGGCTCTGATTCATTTGTTAAGCTTGGCAAACAGTACAGACCTGCCATTCATTAGGAAAACTATAGCAGAAAATGGGGATATGATCAGATCCTATGTCTCCCAATATATGAAATTGGGGGTTGAAGAAGATGAAGCAGGAATACACACAAACTCCCATGAAAGAGAGAGATTGTTGAAAAGAGCTATTGAGCATATTTGTGGTATTGAAGAACTGTCAGAAGGCAAAGCTAAAGTAGTAGTAGCTGCTTATCTAGAAGATATCTTGACAAACCACATCAACTCCACTGAATTGACGGAGGCTTAGGAAGAGAAATCCATTGCTTTAATGACTAGTAAATTGTGCCTTCTGATTATATGCAGAGGGAAGTACGCTGCTTTCATGTATGCAAGATGTCCGGGAGAGAGGTTTCCTATTGGCAACATTAAAACATTTATTTCAAACTTATTTGAATCAGTTGAAACTCTTGAGAAAAAGTTCTACAATGCTGGGAAAAAAAATTTAATCTCCTTTACTTTCCTACTATTTAGTTCGTTGTAAATTGTCTCCATTTGGTTTGGCTGATGACTGATCTGATATAGAGTTATCACTCTGAAAACAAATGTCTTTTTATTCTTTGTATATTTTATAAGAACAGAGCCTTTTATGAGCTTGTTTCCAAAGCCTTTTATCACAGTTGGCTGCTATCTTCAAAAACTTACCCCCACAAGGACACGGGCAGAATTGGTATTTTTTACCTTAGCTTTTCTGGAAGTCAGATTGATCATAAATATGGAGAGTTGGTATACTCTTCTCAGCATGACATTTTGTCACATTTAATGCACTTGTACAATAAACTCAAATATCAGTTGGAATACTTGAATAACAGCTTGATGTAAATCAATTCATACACACTTTTATATCTACTCTGGCTGCTCTCCTGCACAGGAGGACTTCTTCTCTGGTGCAGGGCCATTGACTTCCCCTCTTCTCAAAAATAAACTCCTACCTGAGTCTAGGACTTATAGTCCCAAGTTTGATAGTACAGTACAGCAACCAAGATGCTATCCTACCAGCCCAAGAACTGCAGCTGGTTTCTTGAGGGTAACCATGTTCATAGAATATGGGCTGAGATTTTGGCATAGAGGATTTGGGAGCCTAACTTCCTTAGGCCATATTGAAAATCCCAGGCATAGTTTGTTTGTTTGATCTCTGCATATAGTACTTAAGCACGATGTGGTTCTATCTTCCAGATTTTGCTCCTGTTTGGTGATTTAGCTGGACATGTCATCTCTTGAGTATAAATTATTGGGCGAAGGATAGCTCAGTGGTTTGAGCATTGGCCTGCTAAACCCAGGGTTGTGAGTTTAATCCTTCAGGGGGTCATTTAGGGAACTGGGGTAAAAATCTGTCCGAGGATTGGTCCTGCTTTGAGCAGGGGGTTGGACTAGATGACCTCCTGAGGTCCCTTCCAACCCTGATATTCTGTGATTCTATTATTTTAGTTACTTTTGTTATGGAATATGTTTACAGGTACAGGACTTCCACCTTGCAATTGATAGCATGCAGCAGGACTGCTGCACGGATTGACTTCCCCATTGACCAATCTGTATTGTAGATAGGCACAACTGTGTGTGACACTTCCGAGGGGGCGGGGTACCCAGATTGTGTGGCACTTTGCCCCCACCTGCCCTTCACCTGAGGAAGTCTTGTTTGTGCCTGTTATGGATCAGCTTCCTGAAACCATGCGCTTCTGGCAACACAAGCACTGCCTCACAGGCCTCGCTACCTGTACAGGTTAGCAATAGGCATACATCAACCCATGTTCCGCTGAGCACTCAAGAACTCTTAGATCCAGAGTTCCCAACGGAATAGTACACTCTAGCTTGTAAGATTCAACTCAGGATCATCACATTACTTAACGCACCACACATATAGATATAGTGAAAACCCGAATAAGTTTATTTTCAAAGACCAGATAGATATTCCAGTGATAATGAGACTATTGGAAACAAATGGCTTCATATAAAGCAAAATCATAACATGATTTCTGGAGCCTAAACTTAGCTAACACGGCATTCCTCTGTTTCTATAAGATTGTTTAGCCTAATCAAAAGAAGTCTGAGGGGAGATATTGCCCTCCATAAATATATCAGAGGGATAAATAGCAGGGCTGGAGAGGAATTATTTAAGTTAAATGCCAATGTGGACACAAGAACAAATGGTTATAAATTGGCCACCAACAAGTTTAGGCTTGAAATTAGATGAAGGTTTCTAACCATCAGAGGAGTGAAGTTCTGGAACAGCCTTCCAAGGGAGCAGTGAGGGAAGAACCTAACTTGTTTCAAGTTTGAGCTTGAAAAGTTTATGGAGGGGATGGTATGATGAGACTGCCTATAATGGTATGTAACCAATCTGCAACTGCTAGCAGCAAATATCTCCAACGGCCAGCGATGGGACTCTGAGCTCTTGTATTACACAGGCCATAAAGCTTCCCCAAAATAATTCCTCCCTTTCCCACCTCAGAGGACCAAATACCTAACTTTTTACAGGTCCCAAACAGCTTTGGGACTACACATTTACCTATGCGTATGTTATGGTACCGTGGGGTAAGATATTTCAAGACCTAAGACCCCTATCCTACCATGAGCTCTATGTGGCCACAGAAGTCTATGTAGTGATGATTGCGGGACTGGGCCTAAATTAACAAAAAGAACAGAAATCTGCCCTGTCTTAATTCTCTTACAGAAGCTCATTCAGCTATAGCTTTTGTACATTTATTTATACGTTCCATCCTCGTTACAGCCTTGAAAACATTTTTCCCTCCTAGAATCTACGTCTGCAGTTTTCAGAGCTGCCTAAAGCAATTTGAAAGTCCAGTTCCTGTTCAAATTAACGGGACTGGATCTCCAGGTCCCGTAGGCAGATTTGAAAAGCTCATTTTATTTGCAATTCCCACCCATCGCTGAACTGTCTCCCTCTGACTCTGCCGCAGCAGAAACAAACGCAACAGTGGCTGGTTTACATCCAAGGCTCGCTAAAAAGCATTGATACACTCAGCAGCTGTCTGGGGAAGGGTACATTAAACTGCTGCTGCAGCCCAAAAATTATTGCTGTCAAGCATAACCATCAACCTTGTTTTCAAGAGCTGCAGCCAGGATCTTTTATGGAAATCACAATACGATGCTATACTTCTTCCCACCTTAAAGCTCTTACACTGCCCGAGAGGTTTAAAGGGCTTTAGTGTTAATGCAACGGAACTTTTTGTCAGCCTACTTTCTAGTTTCACCCTGCTCTCTAGGGTGAGAAGGGAGACTTATGAAACTTTATTAATCCTTGCTTTCTCCATAGTTTTCCTCTGAGCTTTGACCTGCAAACTTCAGAAACTAACCTGCAGTTTCTCATATCACTTGTAGAAACAAACCTGTTCTCTCTCTTCGTTTGTTTATAAAACTGTGATTGGACAGAAGGGGACAATACTGAGGCACACCCAGGATTTGTGAATGTTTCAAAGCTGAAAATGCAATGCATATAATGCGTGGGTTGAAAGGTACAGAGTGGCCTACTCATGGGCAGAAGATGGAGACACAGAACATAATTTGAGGTTAGTCCCTCTCTCCTTTTTTTTTTTTTACACTGAGTGTTTAATCAAAGATCGTATTTCAAAGGAGCCATTGGCTTAAAAAAAATCCCAAACAGCTGCACAAACATTTCAACTGTTTAATTAGTGATAGGGTTAAAGGCAGACCCACAGAGGCTCAACCCCCTGTTTCTGTACAAATAACTTGAGGTGCACATCCCAAGTACTTGCTTGTGGCCAAAGCCACGCAACTCCCAGTAGAGGTTTTTCATTGTTTGAGTGCTGAGTGTGTGGTAGGGCCTGTACAGAACATAGAATAAGATGTGATCCCCACTCCAAGGATCTTTCCCTTGGCTTGTCCCTGCTCCCCCATATTTTAGCAGTGATGCAGGTGGAAAAATAGGCTGAGCCATGAGTTGTTCTGATGGTTCAAGAGTGATTAGTGTTTAAACACCCAGTGATAAGTAGAACGGCCAAAATTGCATGCCAGGTTTCAGACCTGAGGGAATATCTACAGTTGATTTAAAAGCCCATGAATAGATTCCTTTAGACAAGTTGCTGTTACTTTATTGCTAAGAAGTGATGAGTTGCAATCTAGAAAAGCATGGCCCCTTTCGGGCTATCCCCCCTGTTTGTAAAATAAGGCAACGAAATAGGGCATCAGTTCCTTTAAGGCAGGGGTTCTCGGACTTTTGTACTTGTGACCTCTTTCACACAGCAAGCCTTTTGAATGCAACCCCCCCTTATACATTAAAACCACTTTTTTAATATATTTAACAGCATTATTAAAGCTGGAGGCCAAGCGGGGTTTGGGGTGGAGGCTGACAGCTCCCAACTCCCCCATGTAATAACTTTGCAATCCCCTGAGGGGTCCTGACCCCCAGTTTGAGAACCCCTGCTTTAAGGTTTGTAGAAAACAAATCCCAGAGGAGCATTAATGGAAAGCTGCATTTTTCTGTTCAGCTCCCTGAAAACTGAACAAGGAGACCCCTCTGGAATGTGCCCACGGCTGTTGATTTTTCTTCCTTGTTGTATCACCCACAATCTTTGGAAGCATTATTTCTTTACCACTACACTGCACAGAATGGGTTCACAAACCTACAGTACATGACAGCCCCTCCCCCATAGAGCTTCAGGCCAGATTTTCAGAGGTAGTTTATGCACCTAACAATGCAGTTGGCTGCCTAGTGCTTTTAAAAGCACGTAGGGGCTAATTGCATCTTTAGGGGCCTACATACCTATACAAATCTGGCCCTTGTCCTCTAAGGCTAGGTATGCACTTTGAGTGGGCAGGTCGAGTATGGATGCTGCACACTCACCTAGCATGGCTATGAATGGCAGGGTAGATGGGGAGGCACTGGTTAGGCGAGTAGGGTAAGGACACGTGTGATATTTAGGGTACGCACCCTACGCAGCTCTCTACATGCCCAAGCTCTACTTTCCACATCTAGTGTCCTGCTGCCTCCCCATAATATAACATAAGAATGGCCATACTGGGTCAGACCAAAGGTCCATCCAGCACAGCATCATGTCTACTGACAGTGACCAATGCCAGGTGCCCCAGAAGGAGTGAACCTAACAGGTAATGATCAAGTGATCTCTCTCCTGCCATCCATCTCCACCCTCTGACAAACAAAGGCTAGGGACACTATTCCTTACCCATCCTGGCTAATAGCCATTAGTGGACTTAACCTTAACTAGATAAATTCATTTGTCTAGTTCTCCTAAACCCTGTTATAGTCCTAGCCTTCACAACCTCCTCAGGCAAGGAATTCCACAGGTTGACTGTGCACTGTGTGAAGAAGAACTTGCTCTTATTTGTTTTAAACCTGCTGCCCATTAATTTCATTTGGTGGCCCCTAGTTCTTATATTATGGGAACAAGTAAATAACTTTTCGTTATTCACTTTCTCCACACCACTCATGATTTTATAGACCTCTATCATATCCCCCCGCTTAGTCTTCTCTTTTCCAAGCTGAAACTCCTAGCCTCTTTAATCTCTCCTCCTATGGGACCTGTTCCAAACCCCTAATCATTTTAGTTGCCCTTCTCTGAACCGTTTCTAATGTCAGCATTCCCACTGCAAGGAAATACTCTAGCAGAGGGTAGGCAGCTGCCAGAGCCTTTCCCCCCTTCCTCCCCACCACCAGAGCCATTCACTGCCACGTGTAGCTACACCGTGCTGTGTGGATGCAGCTTCCTTTTCACTGTGGCGTGTAGCTACAACTACCCTATGCGCTGCCACCAGCACACGCAATGCCTAAAAGACGAGACATCACAGGTGGCTGAGCCGTGCAAGTGAGAAAGTTGAGAGTAACAAATGTAAAAGAACATTTGCAATCCTTAGCTAATCATCCGTGTCAGTGCAGCAGATGCCATTATGGCAGAAAACCTGGCTGCAGTGTTTTTATGCTCGGCATACCTCGCTTTATCTATTTCTACAATACACACATTAACCTGTGGTTATGGATCTGCTAATTTTCCTCAGCAGGGACGATAAGAATATTTTTATCTTTGAAAGATTACTCAAGGTAGCTTTTCTAAAGTACCACCTTCAGTAGACCTGGTATAAGCTGTCTTTTCCCTTATCAACCATCCTTTTAATGAGGAAGCTGACTTATTAGCTATTGATTAAAGCAAATTGGTTTGTTCAACACCTTCCCCAGCAGGGATCTGCCAGATGTTATGCAAAGCACTGAGAACATGTACTTCAAAATCTGATGCTGGCTTATGCCTTTACTATGGGAACAGAAGAGGGTGGGTCAGCACAGAATGGTGGTATATTAAGTCCAGGTTAGGGTTTTTCTGTTTTGTTTTGAAAGGAATTAAACTTGCATCTCTCTTCCTGATTATATTAGAAAAGTATGTGTGCCACTGAATTTTCCGACACAGAATGATACACAGTGATGGTCCAGGACAGGAGAACCTATGGTGCAAGGCAGAAAGAACCCCTTATTATTAAGAAGCATTGTGGGGACACATTATAAAGTAGAAGATGCTTTGCCTATAGCCACAGGCCAGTTCCATCTGCGGGTCATTTTACATGGACTGACAAGCTAATACATCAGAGCTTGGCTTGTGCCGAAGAGCTTGCTTGTCTCTAACAGTAGGAGCACTTGCAGTTGAGGGCTTGTTCCATCTTTAAAACAAATAATGTAGATTTGAAAATGTCTTGTATTTTGATGTAGAGCCTAAAGAAGTTTAACTGGAGTGGGCCAATCTTTCTAAACAGATGTCAAGGCCTGAATCAGAGCACCAGCAGACTGCATGATAGTGTCTTATCTTAAATGAGCTCAAAGCCCTTTACTAGTAAGGAAGCTGATGCAGCACAGGGTTCCCTCCATACAGAGCTCCTTGCTTATATGCATACAGCACTACCACCTCTGCCCAGCTAGAGCGACGTTGGTGTAGCTGTGCTGGGACTCAAGCCAAGCCTGAGACAGAAAATACTTGGTTCAAGGCATCTTCACTTTGTGCAGAGAGGCCCAAACATGTCAGAAGAGCCAGAGAAGTTGAGTCGATTACTGGTATTACACATTGCCTGGAGGTCTCATTAGCTCTCTACTTACTGAGTTATTGTGAAGCCTCCCAAGGTGCAGCTCAACCACTAACAAAGTCCCTTTGAGACATTCAGATCATATTAGTCCCAGGGTAAACTCACAAGGATGCTTTTATATCCAGCTTTTAATCTGGGGCCAATTTAAAGGCAGCTCAGAGGAGGAGCCAGACCTGTAACCGCCCTCTAGTTGGGGTTAATAATCTCCAACAGTGAATGTGTTTGTAAGGCAATCTAGAGGGCAGAATAACCCTCCCAGAGCCTCCACAGCAATCATGTTCTTCCCTTCTGCAAAGAGAGAGCCTGTAACATCACTACCAGTCCCCAGGCTACCAGGTAAAGGAGAGGCTAATCTGTCATCCTCATCATTAGCAATCTCTGTTGTATCTCTTATCAGTGGGGTCTAGGGCAAACTCCTCCTCTTGCAAAAAGGGCTATAGGATCTTTAATGGCCATACAGGCGTTCTGTTTTTAAGATGGACTGAGAAGCAATCCACCACCCCTGAGTCTATCTGGAAAAGAAGGCGAATCCTATGTTGGCAGGGGCTGAGGAGGAACCCATGGTGTTGCTTCATAAAACACTCTAGCAATCCCCCTCAGGATGATCCAGCCAAGGCTACAGCTCATTTCCCTCAGCCAGAAAGCCAGGGAAGGGGAACAAGGAAAACCGAGAAGCTCCTCTGATCATAGAGGCATCGGCCTGCAAGGTGTGGGCAGGCCACGGTGGTGTAACTGGGTGGCAAATGTAAGCTTTATTGGCAAGACTGCTGAATTGTGATGGGCTGAACACGCCCATTGGCCCTGCCTGGCTGGAGAGCAAGCCCCATGCTGGGCGGCTGGCCAGGCTGTCCTGGCTGCAGACACTCCATTGTTGACGCTAGAGAAGATGTGGTGGTGTTATCCTCCGCTGTCTCTTTGTTTTATAGCGGGTACATTGTCCCTGTGCAAGGAATGTAGGAGCTCCCAGGGAGTTGATGGCAAAGGCCTCTGTAAAGCATCTCTAGGTTCCAGGGTGTGCGCACATACCCCTTGCCCCATGGTCTGGAAAAACAAGAGACATTTAATGGCCAGCAGAAATGTAGTACCCTCCCCGCCCTGAATGAGGTTTTATTGTGCTGCCTCTTTATTGTTCTCTTTACAAGCCAGGCTTTTTATAGCTTTCTCTATGAATTGTTTCAAGGAGAGGGTAATTACCTTATCACATGCAGCATGATTTATAGCCAAAGAAGTGGCCCGGGACATTCAAGCTACACATCGGCTCTTTGAAAGGCAATCTACATGTTTTAGCACAGAGCCTGTTATCTTCTAAGTTCACTAAGTAGATGGAATATAAAAGTGTGTCAGTGTCCATACCTTCTTCCCTCCAACTCTGTGATTAGTTACAGGGCTGGGACTCTTCTGCCAGACCTACTGTACCTGTTGGTAATTGGACCAAATACAAGGTGGGAATTAGGGCGTGTCTATACTGGGAAGTGGACCTGAATATTTATTGAAAAATAGTACCCTGTGTGGATGCTCTCATAGCTTATTCCCCAGGAACTATTGAGGTCAGTTTTCCTGTTGTAGACAAGCCCTTATTGACTTTAATACCCAAACCTCATAACTGATAATGAAATGGAGCATGGGGCTAGATACTTGGATTTTTCTACAGGTTCTGACTGAAGTCTTGCTTGAAGAATCATTTGAGGGTAGTTCACCCCAAAAGAGGATATCTAGATGTGAAAATACAAATGTAAACTAACAGATACTGCCCAGGGGCAAAATTCTCTCCAGTGGAATGGGCCATGCATAAGACCATGTGTATCACTTAAGGACCAAATGCTGCCCTTATGTACACTCATGCAACCCTCATTGTCATGAGTGGGCAGACCTTGCAAGGGTTCCTTAAGAGCTATATAAGGCCTGGAGCAGGCACTTCAGACATACTCACCCCTCATTAATTGGCAATGGACATCTTCATATGCACTTACCTGTGTTGTACTGAATGAGGGGTTCACTGTGGCTGTACTGGAGATGCCAGCATAGTCAATTTTCTCCCACTTCTGTGTAGATCCATTTCCACTGTAATGAATCTCCTTCTACTTAATGGTGCCATTGTGTCTGCTGAATTCCTTGGCAATTTTATTATATTTTAAAAATCATGATGTGCCAACAATTTGTGACATAGGCACTGGGGTTTGTAAAGTAATAAAACTGCTCCATACAACTCCACCACTGGTGCTGGAACTGACCAGCTAAGAGCAAAATGCAGAAGCCACCTTCAGTGGAAGATGATCCTGAGATCTTAGATCAGGAGTTACTCTCTTTTCCTTCATGGTCTTCAAAATGGCTCAGCCTGCACTGTTAGCTGTGTGTTCCCAGTGGCACTAGTATGCAGAAGTGGGGCGTTCACAGCATGAATGTCAGGGTTATTTTTAGAGCTTTGCAAAACTCATCGGGAGAAATGTGTCCTCATAAAAACTCACCTGGTTTCAAGTTTTGTTCCAGTCTTGAAACTCAGCCTAGATTTGTTGAATGTTAATGATCCCCCCAGGAGAACCTGGCCCCAGTTTTGAGCTAATCTGGGGAGATCCAGCTATGGTTTTGCAATGGAAACCATGCAAAATTTGGAAAGGGGTGAACAGGAAGCCCGTTGAAACTAGGCTGTGCCACCTAGGTTTGGCTTTAAGTTTTAGAGTGTGTGTGAACCCAAAATTCATGCAGGCTGAGTGTCTTCTTGGGGCCTAGTCTATGTCCAATTGCTCATTAAAATCAGTGGGAGTCTTTCTGTTAGCTTCAACGAGTTTTGGATCAGGCCCTAGTAAAGCGTCATTGATTTCACTGGAGTTGCTCCCAATGTACACAAGCATGAGAGGGACTCAGGCCCAGGAAGTGTAGATCTGCACAGAATGACACTGAAGAAAAGAGCTGCGACAGCCTCTCTGAAGCAAATCAATGGGCAAATACCGCCCCCATTTCAGAGCTGGAAAGGCCACATATCTTGATTATACCAAGATGAGTTTGAGCCAAAATCCCAGATCTGGACATTCCCGAACTCCAGGGCCAGCCTTTGCAGTGAATGGGATCCCGAAGGACTGACTGGGCCCTTTGGAAGACGTCTCCTAATCCAGTGGATTAGTTACCCAGCTGACCTTGTGTCACCTGAATTCACATGTAGTTGTGACTCAGTAAATCTCTCCTCTATAGGACATGCACTCAGCTGGCTGGAAAGGAATCTCGAGAGGTTCCAATCCTAACTTGCTACAATCTGCAGCACTGGATTTGAAGCATTTTTCCTTGGGAGGGAGGTACTTTTTTTTTTTTTTCTTTTTTTTTTTGTTCCAAGTCAAGCAATGGAGTGAGTTCAAAGATCAGGTTGCAGCTCAAATTATAAAGCCTTTTTTATTGCGTTACCTAGATAAGTAAATATGCGGTTTCCTGTCTGAAAGGCCACAGGAGTACTCTCAAGGCATCTATGCATTTTCCTAGGCGAATGGGCCAGAACACACAGCACGCATCCATAAGCCAAGCAATGGCAAAAGTAGCCAATGGCCCCAAGCAGTGTTAATAACACAACAAAATGACTGAGATAAACTTCAGTTCACTTTGCACAAAAATCCTCTTTGCAAGACAGTAACAATCTTTATCTCTGCACTGAGCACTCGAGAGAATGAATAATGAGGATGAGAGGGAAGGGAACAAGGAGAGAAAGAGAGAAAAAGGTGTTGCATTTATATAGCGTCTGTCATCACAAAGGTTTCCATACCATAGTATAGAGCAGGGGTCGGCAACCTTTCAGAAGTGGGGTGCTGAGTCTTCATTTATTCACTCTAATGTAAGGTTTCGCTTGCCAGTAATACATTTTAACGTTTTTAGAAGGTCTCTTTCTATAAGTCTGTAATACATAACTAAACTATTGTCGTATGTAAAGTAAATGAGTTATTGAAAATGTTTAAGAAGCTTCTTTTAAAATTAAATTAAAATGCAGAACCCCCCGGACCGGTGGCCAGGACCCGGGCAGTGTGAGTGAGTGCCACTGAAAATCAGCTCACGTGCCGCCTTTGGCACGTGTGCCGCAGATTGCCTACCCCGGCATAGAGATCATTTTGCCTACCAGTGAAATGCAGCTGCCTCTGGGATGCAAAGTGGCAGTTGTTTAACACGACAAAGTAACACTGGAGAGTGAGGGGGAAAACCTGCATGCAATTGAAACTGCAGGGGCAATTTAGGTAGGTACAGTGCAGCCACTCACAACGGAACTGGATTAGGATGTTGGGACTCGACTCACAATCATAACTATTGCAACGACTAAAAACCTGACTGGCTCTGAGACCGAAATCACGGCATGGCAAAAATAACAATAAAATGAGAGAGGAATTTTCTTCTCCTCCCTTCTCCCCCTGCCTCCCAATCCCAGCCAAAGAGAAAAAAATGGAAAATCCAGGAAATTCCATGGGGGCTGCTTTCCCAGATAAGCACCAAATGAAAGAAGATTCAGCTTTGCATAGCTAGAGCTCTAATTGCCAGACAAACACAGGGTTAATCTTAGGACAACCAAACCCAATTACACAGATGAATTCATTGTGCGAAATGATCACTGAGCATAGGGAATTTTAGTACCAGTCCAGAGTCCAAGCTCTGTAGGGGACACAGCAAAATCTGCTGAGCTGAACACATGCAAAGCCTCTCTGTGCTTTCATCCTTGACTATACTTAAAACACGCTCACTGTGGGCAGCCTCCTGGAGTGAGACTCTTCGTTTTCAAGAAGGCTCCAGGGGCCAGAAGTGGTTTGTGGCTGCTGGGTTAGAAAGATCACGCATTTACCCAGCATACCCATCCTTAGGTAGTGAGTAGAGCAGGTCTAATATCCGAAAGCAAATCAAGAACAGCTAATAGACTGTCAGTACTATTGCAGAAGGTGGTAAATTAAATGTAACTAAAAAAAATGCACAAGTGACTTCTGCAGCCTTTATAGCTATAGGAGCTGCTATTAGCATCCTGCACTGGAATCGAGATTGCAATAGTCTGGAAAGCAGCCTCTGGAAATGGAGGTGGGGTGGAATGAAAGAGATGGGACAGGGGATTGGGGGTCATAGAGCCAGGAAGCCGATGAAAGGAAGGAGCTAAATCGGAGGTGGAGAGAGCTGAACATTGAAATGGGGTGGTGGGAGGGAGCAGACTGGGTCTTTGGAGCTCAGTACGTGGGCCCCGATTCAGAAAAGCACTAAAGCATGTGCTCAAGAAGTCCCATTGACTTCAGTGGAAAGTAAAGTTAATCAAGCACTTCAGTGATTTTTCCCTATCAGGACCTGGTCAGGGCGATGAGAGGGAGTGGATATGTATTGTAAATAATGCTGTCATTGTGTCAGTGACTGGTACAAACAATCCATATTCAGAGTGGATTTTGGCATCAGATTTGTAGAGGGCCGACTATTCCTTGTGGGCAGGCTATTAAGTAATTGCCTATTCCCAGGTTCTTTGCACCTTTCTCTGTAGCAGCTAGTACTGGCCCCTTTGAGGATTGGATGTCAGACTAGGGAAGGTATGGGGGGGGGGCATATCTTATGCCTTGTACAAATACAAATCCAGCAAACTGACTGGATTTGTACTCAGCTCAATTCAGAATCTGAGTGTCCCATTATAGTCCCGATTTACCTTGGCTTTCTCTCCTAATATTATCAGCTGGGACTTTGAAAGCACTTGGCTGTACATAGAGTTCTTGCAGAATAGCTCTTCTGTTGTAAATACTCTCTACCTTACTTCAGAATAACTTTCATGTGTAGACGAGTTAGATGCCAGCTCCCATTGAATTTCTGTGGGTATGGGCACCAAACTTCCTTTGGCTCTTTTGAGAATCCCAGCCTCAATGTATAATTCAATTGTAACAAGAGTGCTCTGTCTCTGTGTATGTATATAATTAGTTAATAGAAAAGGCACCAGTACATGGTATCCAGGAATATGTAGCCCAGCTCTTGGGTTGTGTTGAACTGACAAAACTTGTTGCACACTACAAATGGCTTCCTTTGTCCAATTCTTCATATCTGCTTTTAGGCATAACTTAATAACTGCAGAAATGTCGAAAAGACCAACCTGTAACTTGATTTCCCAGGTTTGGACATTTTAATTTCCTCTCTAACTGAACAGGGAATGAAGACGATGACTTATTTTATGAAAGGTGGTTTGTTTCCCTGTTCACGATGGTTGTGTGCTCTTGAGATCTTTAATGTCACCAGCTCCAAAACTCACATAGTTGGTATTCTGCCAGCAGATTTCTAAGCCAAACAGCCCTTTTAGAGTGGAGAAGATTTGTGGAGCGCTATAATTAAGGATTTCTGGCTATCGAAGGGAACATCCACACAGCAGGTAGTTCACAGCCTGGGTAGATGTACATGCGCTAGCTCTGTTTGAGCCGTACGGCACGGGCAGCAGGACTGTACATGGGCAGCTAGGCCAAGCCGCTCCCTGTGCCATTGCAGTCCTATTGCTATTTGTAGCAGGTGAGCCCAATCAGAGCTAGAGCGGGTATGTCTGCCCACTCTGTGAGTCTCACGTCCAGCTGCTCTGTAGACATACCCTAAGGCTTTTATATTGCTGCCCATCACTGTAGTATCTGAGCAAAAATCAGTAGCAACAGTGAAGTCTTGCTCTGGCCCTTCTGCCTTTTCAGGGTAAAAGCTCTGCTTGGGAGTGGCAGTTTTTGTTTCTGAAGTTTTAGGTTTTATTGATTTCCACTTTTTGGGGAATGTGATGGGGTGTTCACTCCACACCACCCCAGAAGGGGTTAAAATGGCCCAGAAGGGGCTGCTTGACAGGATAGGCTGCACCTGGGTGAGCTGTAGGATAGATCTACAGCCCTAAATGAAACTGAAGCCCAGCTGGGGGGGACTTGTATACAGCCACCAAGAGGAGGCACTGCAGCTTGTGGTGTGTGAGCGGGGCCACGGGGTGAGAGGCTGGGACAAGGGGTCTGGGAGATTGCAATAGGAGGCATCAAACCAGTGCTGGACTAATCCCCAGATGACCCACAAGGAGGTGCCATGGCAGTGAGTCGAGCAAAGCCATACTAGGGAGGGCTGGTTGGAGGGGAGTTACTGAGGTGTTAGTGTTGCGAGTTTCATGCTTACAATGGAAAGGCTTTTGAAAGAGGAAGGTTTTGCAACATTTCTTTAAGAGGCACAGACTCTGGGTACACCTGACCTCCTCTGGGAGTTTGTCCCAGGGCTGGATCCCCTGGACTGAGCGTGCTTTGTCCCTAGCTCTCACACCCTTCATCCTGGGCTTTGTGACCTGCCTGGTCCTGAAGCAGCCCAGCTTCAGGACCATGGGGGTTCATAGATCAAAATTCAGTCTTTAATGTATTTGGGGCTTGATCCATTAACTGCTTTGGAAAATCAAGACCAAAGCCTTGAACTGGCATTCTGATAGCTCTAATGTCCAGTGTGCTCCAAGTGAAAAAAGTGGGAAACCTTCTGAAGTGTTGGTCAGTGGACCTGCTTGGAGGCAGGCGAGGCGGATGTACTGGGCCAACAAGGCATGGCAAAGCAACAGAACAGGTAGGAGAGAACCTCCCATCTCTCCTCCTGGCTCTTTTCTTTCATTCTTCTAGCCTTTCTTGTGCAATGAAATTGATTCCTCTGGTGCTACTCTGGTGCTACTCATGAGTGCTACAATTGCACAGGAACACACAATCTAGCTGTAACAGCAGCTGTGGAATCAGTGGCTATTGACACTCTGCCACATGACAGAGGTCTTACCCTTTTGTAACCCTGACCTGTGACAGGGGCCAGGAAATAAAGTGCAGGCTCGTCACAGCATTCCCCTGGGTCACACTTTTATTACACCTGGAGCAGCTGAAGTGATGCTGGAAATGCTTCTGAGTGTCCCCCATTCTGATTCTTAATGACAGCCACTGCTGCACAGAGGTTTCATCTTATTTCAGCCTGATCTGAATGCCAGCAATGGAGGCTGGAGTCCTAAATGAAAGGTCTGTTCTCTGGAGTCTTACTCTCAGCACTGAGAAGTGCTTACCGTCACACTAACTCTTAAAAACACTGGAGCATGGCACTCCAAGTTTCAAGGCTGTCAGCTTTTCATCTCTTTACATGTCTGTTTTCTCAGAGCAGAGAGTGGAGCTCCAAGCATGGGGTTCGGACTGTCAGCGTCAGGGCTGGTCAGCCCCACACCTGGGGATCAGCTATAACAAGGTGTGGGCCTCCCAAGGCTAACATGAAAAACCTGCATGGCCAAACGTTGCCTTTGCTTATATAACCTGTACAACTCCCCTTAATTCCACAGGATTGCGTGGCATGTGAGTGAGAGCACAACGTTGGTCCAGATCTCTTGTGTTCAGTGACTCCTGGGCAGTTGCCACCTTAGCCAATGACAAGTGTGCTGGAATTGTTCCCGAAATATTGCCTGAACCATGTCTTCCTCCAGTGTAAACCCAGCCACATCAAGGGAATCCCTCCTGAGCTTAAGCGAGCAGAGAACCAGACCTCAACTCCCATCTCTCAGAAGGGCCTAGCACCTCACAGGTTCAGACCTTTAGTTTGTCAGGAAACGAGTCAAGCCGATGGGGCTGATTATTTTTCTGGAGCCAGTTTCTGCAGCATTTGCTCTGGCTGAAGCCAATGGCATTCCACCTGAGTGGGGTCTCTGTAAGGATTTGGTCCAAGATGAGAGACCTTGGCCTGTCAGATAGGTTACCAGCCTCGGTGGTTGATTTGGTAATGCAAATCATTAATAGGGGCCGAACGCTGCCAGGACCATTTCACCTGTCCTTTTGCAATCACCCAGGGAGAGATTTTCAAAGGCACAAAGAGGAGAGAGGCATCCAGTTCCCATTGACTTTCACTGTGATTGTGCCAGGACCCTGCGATTGCAGGGCCTCACCCAATGCAATCATGTCTTGAGAGCTGATGGAGATTCAACTGGACCCCAGTGAGTGAGTGGGTGTGACTGTTTCAGCTTCTGGAGTTGGGCCAGCTTCTCTGCAGCTTATCAGGTGGCTAGCAACCTGGGTTAGCTGTGGCTCATGGTACCATATGAATGTGCTCCCTTAGCTCATTAAGGAGGAATCTTAAAAATATGATCTAATCCAGCGTTCCAGTTGAATAAGATAAAGATCCCTCCCTCCTGTCTAACCAATCACTGTGCTGTGATAGGCTTCTCAAGTGAAGTAGATGCATTTCTCTGCCCACCCCCCGAGTCATTCTGTCTTTGCATGGGTTTTTCCCCATAACTTGACATTCAGAAGGGATCACTAGGTATGGAAGGGTAGACAATGGAGCTGTACTAATAGCATCGGATGGGAATGGTCCTTCTTTGCAGGTGCTGTCCTAACTCTAGTACACTGGGGACCACCCCCTTTACGGCCACAGTTCAGCAATAGACTTGAGGGCTTTGTTGAACAGGGATGGGCTTTAGCATGAGAGCCCAGTTTTCAAACAGAATTTAAGACTGCATTATGGGGCTTGAAGTAGACCCTATAGGAGTGCCCGCATGCACAACTCGGTGCTCTTGGTTAAGTGCCCAAGTCTGAAAACTGGACTTTATTACCTAGGGCACTGCACCGATATATGAGAATTTTAAGCCCATCTTTACTTTCCGTATTCTACATTTTCTAGGACGGGGTAAGAATTTGATTAACTGCTCAGCACTTTTTTGTGCTGAAAGAACAGAATTATGGTGCTATGCGCCATCCCTAAGCTCTCTTGTCTGTTGGCTAGTCGTATGTTAATCATCTGACAGTCAGTGATTAACTTATTCAGGCTGCAAAAGCTGCTGACCCAAAGTAGCACTGGGGTCAAGCAGTGTGTGTGCGTGGAGGGGCAGAGGGAGAAGGTTCTGAACTTTCGAGGTGTCACCTGGATCTCAGCGGGAGCAGATACCATTTGGGGATCTGTAGATACCATTTGGGGATCTGTAGATCCCACTGCCAACCGATGTCATCGCCCTGAGATCATTAATGGGAATTACATGGTTTAATAATGTGTAGCATCCAGGCTCCGAAGCGTTGGGATTGAGACAGTCTGACATCTTTCTTTCCATTGCTTTGGTACCTCTTTAAAAGTCAAGTCACTTGAACCCATAGGGTTTTTGTTTGTTTGTTTGTTGTTTTTTAAGATTTACAGAATTTGTTGTTTTTTAAGATTTACAGAATTTGTTAATAGAAAGTTTTCTCAAACGTTTACAACATTTGAATGAAAACTTTTTTTTTCCCTTGAGGGTATGGGGAAGGGAGAAGTGGACAGAGCTCATTTCCAGACATGCCAGTGCTGAGATAATTTGGAAGAACCTGTTAATAAAGTGACACCGACTAGAGACAAAAAGCAAAACTGACCAATGTAGTTTCACTGTCCTAGCTGACTAAAGTGCAAAAAGTAAATACACCACATAGCCAGGATAAGAGACATCAGCACAGCTCCAGCATGTACAGGGAAAGACTCATTCTACCGGGCAGCCTGGCCCTTGTAATTGTCAGGCTCCTTTTCTGGGCTAGGGGTTATAAAACGTACTAACCCTGGATTCTGGTCTCCCGCCACAGGAAGTCAGCAGAGTTACTTCTATCCCATAAGGGAGGACTAGGCCCCATCTATGAGAAAGGTAATCGTACGAGACCACTTCTAACTCCTGGGAGTGTCTTTAGCCATCCATTCTTTGTCTCTGCCATAAAGGGCCATTTCACCCAGCTGTTGCATAGTGCAGCAGACCTCAAAGCACTTTACAAAGGCAGCAAGTATGATTATCCCCATTTTACAGAGGGAGAAACTGAGGCACATGGGGAATGTTGCCTAGCAGCTCAATGGTGGAGCTAGGAAGAGAATGCAAGTCTCCTGAGCTCCAGTCCAGCCTCTCTATGCTGGCCCATGCAATCTAATAGGCACTAAAACCTGGGGCGTAGGAAAATGTGTTTTGCCACTGACTTCAGTGGGGCCAGGATTTCACCTTTCAGAAAGTCTCCTTCTCTCTAAGTGCTACCATGGCTCAGGAAGTGAGCCCATGCTCCACCTCCCATGAGTGCATGAAACCCAATAGGTAAAACTGTGGCTCTGAAAAGTTGTCTTGATCATCCCTAAATGCTTTATCCTGTTTGCTGCACCATATGGGAGCAGCCTGGGGAGGGAACTTTATTATCGTGAGCTATTGCTGTATTCCATTGATGCAAACACTCAGCTTTACAGGCGTCATTGCTGGTTGGCTCTGCAAGGGGAGTTTAGTAGGTGAATATGCTGGGCCTGACTCTCCTATTGCTTAAACCAGTTTTGCCTCTGGTGTAACTCCATTAACTTTGCTGGATTGAATCCAGATTCTCACCAGCGCAAGAGGTATCTCTGTGGCCCCTCAAACATTCTTGTGTTTCCTTTTGGGACAGGTCATTCCTTCCCACCCTTCAAAACCAGAAAGCCATCTAATCCCACCAGGGAAGGAGCAGGTTGGAAACACCAAAGACCTATGATCATAAGTACATATAATCCTATACAGCCTCAGTCAATTACCCTAAAGAATTTCAAGGGCCCAAACATAAAACCTTTAAACTAACTTAGCTGGCCTAAATGTGATCCCAGAGAAGAAAAGCACATTTGGTTTGATAAGTAAAGCATGCAACCAATTAAATATCATTGAAAGCCATGCTCCCTGGGAAGCTGTTTCCGTCTTCCCGTGATTTACAACAGCACCTTGCTATTACAGAAAAACAAAAAGATGCTCATAAACCACAGTCCCCCATGTGTCCAATGGACACAGCAGAGAACTGTCCAACTTCTAAATCAAATTATATGGCTGGTGGTTGAAGGCTTCATTAGAGGGGAGTTGAGGAGCTGTGGAATGTGGCGCATGACAAAGACTTGTCTTGGGGGTTTGTCTTGACTAGGAACAATAGCTGAGTTTAGGTCAGGTTTAGCTAGTGCCTTTTTGCTAAGCCCAACCCAAACACAACATTTTTCCTAATCAAGACAAGGACTTAAACTTTTGCCGGTCTGGAAGAAAGAAAATGCCATGATCAAACTGGAATGCCTCCTTGTAATCTCTGAGTTAGATTGTGAGCTCTCTGGGCCAGGAGCTGTCTGTTAGTACAGCACCTACCACAATGGGGTTCTGACCCAGGGGCTCCCTGATGCCACAGCAGCACAAATAATAAATAAAATGGTGGGATTCTCATCCTAATCCCCTAGGAAACCAGCACATAGTTTGACATAATTGAATAAACCTGATCCCTTGAGAGAGCCCTAAGCCTGGAATAATAGCTGGTGCAGCAGATTAAGACTGAGGTACATTAGTAGAATAGTGTAGGAGTCTAGCAGCAGACCGCTTGGGGTGAGTGGCAGGGTCAGGACAGAGGTGCGCTTGTAGAGCTCTGTGAAGGGCTCAGGGTTTGGCACAGCAGGGAGTGCTGCACTTCAGGCCTGAAATGCGTTTGTGGAGATGAGTAGGAGAAGCTTGTGGCTCCCCTTTGCACTACACTAGCCTTGCTGCCATTTTATTGCATTCACACCACCTGTCTAGGAGAGTGTGGGTCTTTGTGCCCCCTCTAGTGGCCAATCCACAAAGGAGGATAGAAGTCTACTATACCTGCTAGCTAATGGAGTTTCTCCCATAACTCAAATAGTAGAAGCTGTGCCTTTAGCTCAGAATGTAATGTCCCAGGTGGAGTTGGTTTTGCCTGTGCTGACTTTCTCTTGTTTGCATGAATGCTAAATTCATCCACAAAGTGAAGACATGCGCACACAAATCTCAGGTAACTCAACATTCCCACATATTTTGAAGCCTAACTGTAACAAATAATAATAAACAAACATACCTAATGACACAGTTAATAAAAAATTGCCCTGGGTAAAAAGGGAGACGGGCACAGTTAATTACTTCAAAGAACTTTCCAAAGCCAAGGAGAGTTAAGAAATGTATGTAACAGTCCAAATATCATCACCTCTGAGTAACTGAGCCAAGTGGGGGGGGGGGAGAGATTTGTGAAGTTGCAGCAGGAAGTGGCTGGATGGTAGACAATGGGTTACCCCAGTTCCATTTCTGGGTCCATTTCTTTACAGAACAGTCTCTTCCATTGTTTTGACTGTTACAGGTAGCTCACTGCACTTTGCTGATACTGACTTCACTAGTTATTTTGATCATGTAACCCCTTTCAGACTGCAACAAGCTCTGAATGAAGCATCCTCAGTGCAGGTCAGAGAGGAGCCTTTTTTTTGCCCATGGTCTGTACAGATAATCTTGTGAAACAACAATGGAAACAACATAGAAAAAGTGAACAAGTCATAGAAAAATGTACTTAATTCAGTTTTCCCCGCCGCCCCCACAACATATATCTACAATACGTGTATCAACTAGACTCAGTTCAGTGCATAAATCCACACAAACTAACCTTCAAACAATATAGCTTTATAGCTTCTGGTAAATCCACTGGCAACATCCAGGTTCTTAGCTGACACTCAGAATCTGGGATATCAGAAAACTGGCTGAACAGAACCAGTCCAGCCCTCACAATGGCATGTTATTACATTCTGTAATTCATAAACCTTTGCACCAGAATAACTGAAAGGAGATTGAGTCCTCACTTAGCCACTAGGTGGCACAACCTCCAAATCATCTGCCTCAAAATGTGGGTTTCTTTATTGTTCCACTAGTGGAAATGGAATATTTAGCAGCAAAAGTAAGAGTGGCCCACAAGAGGGGTCTAAATCAGTGTGTCTTGTCCAATCTTGTAGTGGAATAGGTCTGGAATTGGGGTAAAAATGTAACCTGCCCACCCAGGGTGTATGTTGTCAAGAACTTGATATTACTGCCTACAAACAACATGGGCTCTGATGGTGCGTGCAGGTCCAGAGTGCCATAAGTTAAAACTGTGTCCGATAGCTGTTTAAATAAGGATCCGTATGCCAGGGCATGAACATGATGGGCATTTTGGTCAGTATAATAAACTCAACTTCTCTTTTCCCCTCAGACCAGTGAGAAGTTATGGCCACAGATTATTTCATGTAATCAGCCTGCCATGGGTCTTGAGAACCTGCTATGATCAAAATGGGAGAAACTTCAGGCCAGATTCTCAGCTGCGGTGAATCAGGAGATCCATGGACTTCAGCGGACCTATGCCTGCTGAGAATCTGATCCTTCATTTCAAACCGTTACTGTTTGGGGGAAGCTTCCCTCCCTTTGTTTCATGGTCCTGCACAAAACTGCTGACAGTGAGTTGTCCCTGGGAAGTGCAGATACAGCCTTTCTTCTCTAGGCCACGAGTCTGACTCCTGCCCATGGAACCTAATTCAAAGCCATTGAAGTCAACAGAAAGACTTAATCTGCTTTGGGTCATGCTCTTAGGTACCACGGTGATGCTGTCAGATACCATCAGGGAGAGGATATAGAAATGGAGGCAGCTACCATCTGATGGCTGTCGGGTGTCCCCAGGTGAAAGGAGTTGGCGACCTCCGTCCAGCTCTCAGTGGACATTTATTTGTAGCACAAAATAAATCAAATACAAATCGCCCCTTTAGCCCTCTATCTGGAGAGGCAGAGGATTAATGGGCTGCAAAGAATTAACTCCCCTTTCATGCTAGAGGGGATCCCTGCAAGTGAGGGGTGAGGCCCATTGGCAGGGCAGTGTGTGCACAGGGCTACCTTGCACGGTTTCCTCTCTTGCTGTTCCTGCTCTGAGGATAAAGAGGCCTCCAGGGCTTTCAGTCCAACACTCTATGTGAGAACTACCTTCACTGAATACTGCCTGAGCCTGAGCCAACAGCTATTGGCTTTGTTCAGCGTAAACTCTCCGGTGTAGGGCCCTTCTCTTTGCACTGTTTGTAAAGCACCTGACACAATAATAATGGAACGTGGGCAGTGTCCAGAGAGATCAGTAAAAGGAGCAGCAGGTTCAGCATCCCCCTGCCTAGGCACAGTGACTGGGATGTGACATGCTCCTGGAGCTAGATAGCGCAAATTGGGAGAGCGAAATCTCTTGAACTTGACTTCTAAGGAGCATGACCAAGAGGGAAAAACACCTTCATATCTCCCCTCCTCCTCCTTTGCCTTCATCCCAGGCTCGATCAACCAGGAATCCCTGCTTCTCTTCAGGGAAGGTGAGAATGAATAGGAACCAGCCCCCACCCATGAACAGACAGCAGAATTCTAACCCCTACACCGCAACAGAATGACGGGAAGCAAACAGTAATGACTGGTGTATCTGGGGCCTAGACAAGGATCAAGACTGCATTGTATTGTAAAGACCTGAGAGAGAGACCAGTGCTGAGAACTGTGATAGATTTGCTGAGGCTTTCCCTGTCCGCTCTCCCAGCTCTTCAGTCTAGTGACAATGCTGAGTTTCTTTTACAAAGTTTGATGAAAAAGAAATCAAAGGAAAAACAAAACTGTGGCATCTAGGCTTGAATTCAATTTAACACAGGGGTTCTCACAACACATTTCTTGGTGGTGATTGCGCTGACAATTCTTCCTAAAATACTTAATTAACTTTAGGAAAAACAAATAAATATGCACATAGACATGTCCAAATCATTGTAATTTATTTATGTAGGGGTTTTTTCAGACTCAGTAATAAAACTAATGTACAATGGTTTCTATTCTTTACTGGACCTAAACAGAATAGAAACACAAATAAGGTGCTTTGCATGTTCTTGTCTTTTAGTTGTTTCTTTTGCTTGTTTTGGCTGCTTTGTAAAAAGCTTACTAGATAGTAAGTCTGCTGCTGTGAATATTTGTATGTTTGTTAATATCACTTTTCACAGCAGACCTACTCAGCCCCGGCAAGCCCTGGGAGAATTAAGCCCTGGATCGGGGGTGGGGGTGGGCAGCGAGGCCATGGGACCCAGGGACGATGACGTGGATGGTGAGCTGGGACCAGAGCCTGACACCATGTGGATGGAGCCTCAAGCCTCACAGCTGAAGCCTGCCCTGCCCCCTGGGAAAGTGGGGAATTCACCAACTGCCTGCACCTCCAGTGTTTGTGTCTCCGGAGGGGGGCAGGGCCCAACCCCCGCTGGTGGCTCTGGGAGAGGGGCCACTGCTCCCCGCCTCCAGCACAGCCCAGGAGTCAGTGGCTGCAAGAAAAGTCCCTGGTGGCCACAGTGGCAGCATTTGAGAAATGCTGATTTAAGAGCACTGGTAACTACGTAGGCAAGTATGAGCCCATTATCTGAGCACCTCAACATTTTATATGTAATTATCGTCATGGCTGTCGTGTGAAGTAGGGCAATGCTATTGGCATAGAGAGATGAAATGGACAATTTTTTTAAAGGCATGTATTGCCCAAGGTCATACAGGATGTTAATAGTAAAGAAAGGAATTAAATCCAGGACTTCTGTGTCTAAGAGCACTCTAACCACTAAGCCATCCTTCATTTCTAACAATGGGTAGATTACACCTCTTTGAGGTAAATCATTATAGTAGTAGTGGACACTTGATTGACATTTTTAAAAAAATTGGGGTGTAGGTGTAAAAGAGAGAACCAAAGGGAATAAGTATGAGATTTTCCCATAAATTATTTGTCCTGGTGTTTCACTGTCAACTCTGCTTATTGATATTCTGAGGATTAGACTTTCAGCACTGAAAAAAAATATGCAAACCCTTCCCAAAAACATGGGATAGGATGTTTAATGAAAAGGTGACCAGCAAAACATGAAAAAATAGCTCCGTTCTGCTCATTTGTAATGTATCAAGAGGACCACCAATGATATTTTTAAAGGGATTCTCCCTTTGCTTATTTTTCCTATTAGTTTTCCCTATTTTGCTGAACGACTCCTTGAAGGAATTGCTGGCCTTCTGACATCACAAGAGGATGATGCCTGAGCCATTGAGAGAAGGAAGAATTTTTAAGGCAGGCTGATTTAATCTCTTTACTTTCCCCTTCTCCTCTTCAAACACCTATCTAGCTTAAACTGCAGAGAAGCACCTGGGAGAGAAGCTTTCTTTTCACAAGCAATTCAAACAGCTTTGTCCCCATGTCTGTGCCGTTCTCTCATCCTACAGAAATGGAATACAAACCTTGATCTCCCTGATATACTCTTAAGTCAAACAGGGAGGGGGAAAAAATTCCTCATAAAGAAGCAAAGAAGGTGCAAACTCATCTCTTACCTACCCTTTGCACCTTAAAGAGGTAATGTACATGCAACAATGGCTTTAGTCTGGACGCCAGCGTATGGTTAGTGAGATCTCAGCTTCTGAATAACGTGAAACTTGATTTTGAGTTTCTCACAAGTTCTTAATAATAAAGAAATAGGGTGGGGAGTGGAAATCACCTTGTTTCTGTCTTAGTACATTGTGCATCATATTCATTACCATGGTAGCATCCAGGAGCTCCAGTCATGGACCAGAACCCCAATGTGCTAGGCACTGTACGAACACAGAACGAAAAGGATGGTCCTGGCAAAGAGCTCACAATCTAAGAATAAGACCAGAGACAACAGTTGGATACAGACAGATGGGGGAGTGCCAGTAAACAATGAGCCAGCATTGGCCAGCTTGATAAGCTATGGTCTTGGCATATCAGCAGCCCTGTAAATACAGCCTTGTAAAATGGCCATGAAAATTAACTGCACAATGGATGATGGAGGCAGGCGGAACTACTGATATTTTATTTACATATCAAAACAAATGAATTGCTTTGGGTGAGTAGAATTTGCAATGTTGAATTAGCAGAGGCGGAGGGAAATACTAGTTAGTAGTAACACTTCCCTTCTCAGTCTTGTCTGTTTAGATTGTAAGCTCTTTGGGACAAGGACTGTCTCTGGCCAGTATACTGGGGCCCCGTGCTTGGTTGGATGTCTGTGTGTTAATGTAATAGTAATAATAGTTACCATACACACTATAATGAGAGTAATCTGGTATAGTGTGCATGGTTACACCCATTGTTTCATGTTCTCTGTGTATATATCTATCTTCCTACTGTATTTTCCACTGCATATATCCGATGAAGTGAGCTGTAGCCCACAAAAGCTTATGCTCTAATAAATGTGTTAGTCTCTAAGGTGCCACAAGTCCTCCTGTTCTTTTTGCAGATACAGACTAACACGGCTGCTACTGTGAAACAAAAATAGTTCTTCACCTTTAGTTTTCTTTAACTGTTTGGCTGACAGAGATGAGTAGAAGAAGCAAAGAATAACCCCTAAAGGATGCCTTTTACATCCTTTACTGCCTTCTGCAGTAGACTGATGAGGCCTGGTCCCTACGAGAGAGTTTTCATCCTGTATGCAATGAGAGAGAGTCATCATGGTTAATCCACCGTTGAACAGCCAACTCACTGCAACTTGGATTACACCTGTACTGACTCATTAAGCTGTGTTTCTTGCCAATGCCAGTAAGGAGGAGAGATGAGGGCCTTTAAACGCTACCAATGGGGCTGAGTTACGATAATATCACAGTGAGAGGCAGGGTAATGAGACAGCTTATTCTCCATTGTTAGAAAGCGTATGGCCGTATTGTACGGTAAAAGCCTGAAGTACTATAGTATCACTGGTATAAACAGCAGGGCTTGGACCTATTATTTCAGATTTCTGTAGAACTTCTGTCTGGACGGAAATGTTGCTTAGTTTACTAGACTAGGGCTCAGGAGACCCAAGTTCTGTTCCTGGACCTGTAGTTGATCTGTTAGGTGACTTGGACAAGTCACTTAACCTCTCTGTGCCTCACATCTCTAAAATTGCCATGATAATAGGTGCATTAAGATCTATAGCTCCCATGCCCTGCATTAGAGTTAGACCTTGTTATAAAGGCCTAGAAGTACTCCTGATCCTCCAGGACTTGGCCTAGAAAGCACAGCTGTCTGGAATGAAAGCTGAGGGCCATATTCATCCTGCTGTTGGCTCCACTGAGAGGAGAAATTAGACTCTCAAAAATGAAAACTCAAAGGAAACTTTCATGGAAAATGGTTCTGGTCTGAAATCTGCCAAATGAGAAGTACTTGGACAATCTCAAAATGTCTTATGAAAACATTTTTTGACCTGCTCAGGGCTCCCTGCTGCCTTCCACTTTATGTCATCACTTACACTCTGCTAGGGGTAGCAAAGGCCATGCTACTGTCTTCTCCTTCACATCCCTCCAGCACAGATCCACTTCTGCTTTGACATCTGCAAAAAGCTAGCCAGGCAGTGGATGGTTAATTTGAACAAAGGGCCCGATTAGTTTGGTTTATGGATTATGCTTAGTTACAACCCTCAAAACATTCAGGTGATGATTTCAAACCATCCAGCTGTGCAATAGCTACCAATGTAGCTGCAGCTTCTTACAGTCTCACACCCATATACACACATTCCCGTCTATTGTTTGTTCTATCCCTTTTATTGAGCCTGGTCTTAAATTCGATTGTCCCTGAAGTGCAGAGATTACCAGGTCTGCCTATGGATTAGTTCAGCACCTTAACTGGGGCCTGTGGGAGCTATGGCACCACAAGTGCTAATAAATAATGATGTACTTAGCACTGGTGCATATGATACGCAAGGTGTGATTCCTGATACAGAGCTATACAAACACTATGCCAAACTCTGGACTCAGTTTTTGGTCTCCCTGAAGGAAGTGGCCACATTCCCATTGTGTGTGGTGGGGCTGGGACTGGGCCAGGTTCACCAGTGCAATCCTGGTGTTTCACTAGGGTAAAAGAGAATGACATTTGGACCAGAGCTGCTATTTTACAATGGCTTAATACGCAGTGTAGAGCCTGTGTACCGGGGGAAATCGTGTCTTATGCTTAGATTGGAAGCTCTTCTAGGCAGGGATGGTCTGGGTTTGCAGAGTGCCTAGCACAATAGGGTTCGGGTCCAGGACTGGGGCTCCTAGGAGACAAATACAACAATCCAGTGAAGTTATAAGTGATGTTCGGTGGCTGGATCAGGGGAAAGGGCTGAGGCTGGTACAGAACTAGATTTTTAAGGAGAATCAGTGAATGAGTCTGTAGGATTGTCCCTCCTTTGGACTCACTAATCCAGTGATTCCTTCTGTCTGTTCCCCCTCCCCCCACCTCCCCAGCTCCCCACAACCTGCTGTCACTCTGACTTTCAACACCATTCTGAGCCAGCCCATTGATTTATTAGATGCCTACAGAACCCCAGCTCGCCTGCATGGGGGAGGCAATTACAAGTGAATGTACTTCTGGGATGAGACAGACTCCCTCGTCCTGGCAGCAGTTCAAAGCTTTCCTGAACTCTTCCAAGTATAACAGCCAAGGCAGGGCCCTGCCAGCCCATAAGCCGCTGGTGAGCTTAGTGTCCAGTGGTGCCATCTTACTCGTAAAAAGGACAGACATGAGCTTTGCTGAAAAAGTTTGGTGAACGGAGATAATCCTGAATCTCTGTCTCTGACTTGCTCTGTGGCTGTGTGCCTCAGTTTCCCCCACTGGTAAACTAGAGGTAATAGTACTCACTGTGTTATGTCCAGCTCAGAGGTGGCTTCACATATGCTCTGGCCACTCGAGGCATCATGCTCAGCTCTCCTGGAGGGAAATGTCTGGTCCGTAAAGACATGCCTGGACAATAAAAGAGCAGTGCTGGGGGAGTTCTGAAACCAGTAGTCCCCCTTGGTCAGAAGGATGGTGGCTGTGATGTAAGGCCTTGTATGGGGTGCGAAGGCCAAGGCTGAGTTCTTGAGGCTCTGACAGAGCCTCCGAGGGTCCCTCCTACCACAGGCCCTTCCCCCAAAAGCCATTCTTACAATTAATAATCCAGAATATTATTCAGGGTCAAAGTACTGTAAAAACAATTCCCTAGCTAATCCCTCCAGCACCCCCAATGAGGTAGGTCACTATCCTCTCTGTTTTACAGACAGGGAAACTGAGGCAGGGAGGAAGTGATTGGGTGAGACCACAGCAGTCAGTGGCAGAGCTGGGATTAGGATTTGGGGTTTCTTGACTCCTCACCCATGAGCATTCTTCTGGGCCAACCCATCTCTCTTTAAAGTGGGGGAGTGATGAAGATCTAGTAAAGGAGGGTCAGTTTAGCAACATGCAGTTATGAAGCCCCTCTTTTCCCCCCAAAGGGTTGCCAGGGACAGTGTTCAGTGAGTGGGTCCGTATGGCTGGCCATAGCCTAAGCGCTAAGGCGCTATGAGGAACTCAAATAGGGTACTAGAAAATGAATGCCGAAGTCCTTCTGGCTAGGTGTCTAACAGGGCATTTCTAAGCACCACCTTTTTTCTCTCCTGAGAACGGCCATACCGGGTCAGATCAAAGCAAGACAGGGACCCAATTCAGGATGGTCTGAAGTCAAGGCACTGGATTGGGAGTTAGGAGATCTGGTTCAGCTCCTGGCTCTGCCCCAGACTTCCCCTGTGACTTTGAATGTCTCAGTTCCCTAGCTGTGAAATGGGCTAAGACTATTTCCCTACCTCCCAAGTGGCTGGAGAGGATAAAAGTATTCATGCTTGTGAGCTGCTTGGCTCCAAAGCTGAGGAGGACCAGAAAGGTACCAAGGTAGTTTCATGGCTGGCAGAAGTCTGTTGAATTCTGTGCTTGCTTGCACCCCTTCTGAATTTGGCCAATAGCCACACCTAACACTGCTTGCCATCAGAAGGTGAAGAAAGCAATAGGCAGATGGTTAGCACAACAGACTGGGGTCATATCCTTTTTCTTCTGGGTTAAAGCACAGCCAGAAAGTCCAGTCATCTAAAAGAAAAGTGGGAAATCCCATTTTGGGGGCACATTTTCTAACAATGACAGAGCCCCTTATACAAAGGCTTCTAATAAGTGAAGCCTTGTTAAACGATACCATGACTCCAGTGACATTCTACAGTAGGTTACGTTAACCTCACCATTGTATGAACCCTCCAGTCTGGGGCTTAGAAGTGAGCCATAAAAGTCTGCCGGGGGCTAAAAGCTGATGTAGAAAGTCTCAGGCGAGGAGCAGTTAAAAGTTTTATGTTTATGTTTAAGAAAGCCATTCCAGGCGGCAGTAACCCCGCTGGAATCAAGTTACGCCAGGGATGGCTTGAGTAATAAAAGTGTCAAGACAAAAATTAGGGCAGGGTGCTCCAATGGGATGTTAGAGACGACAATGTCGCAGCTCTAGGGTCTATTTGCAGCTCTGCCAGAACATAAGAACATAAGAACAGCTGTACTGGGTCAGACCAAAGGTCCGTCTAGCCCAGTATCCTGTCTACCGACAGTGGCCAATGCCAGGTGCCCCAGAAGGAGTGAACCTAACAGGTAATGATCAAGTGATCTCTCTCCTGCCATCCATCTCCACCCTCTGACAAACAAAGGCTAGGGACACTATTCCTTACCCATCCTGGCTAATAGCCATTTATGGACTTAACCTCCATGAATTTATCCAGTTCTCTTTTAAACGCTGTTATAGTCCCAGCCTTCACAACCTCCTCAGGCAAAGAGTTCCACAGGTTGACTGTGCCCTGTGTGAAGAAGAACTTGCTTTTATTTGTTTTAAACCTGCTGCCCATTAATTTCATTTGGTGGCCCCTAGTTCTTGTATTATGGGAACAAGTAAACAACTTTTGCTTATCTACTTTCTCCACATCACTCATGATTTTATAGACCTCTATCATATCCCCCCTCAGTCTCCAGTAGCCAGCTGTGTGACTTTGGGCCACCATTCCCTCTCCTACCCTTTATCGGGTTAGACGATGAGATCTTCAGGGCAGGGACTGTCTCTCACATGTGTTTGTACAGCACCTCACACCCTGGGGCTCTGAGTAGCCACTGTAATAAAACTGGATATTTTTAAAGGTGGGCTTTTAAAACCCACTTTTAATTAATTATAAGTAAGTCTGCGATTTGGTCACGGAAGTCATGGATGTCACGGATTCTGTGACTTCCAAAGATCTCCATGACTTCAGCTGGTGCCAACTGGGAGCTGCAGGGTCCTCTGCCACCTGTGGAGGCAGGGAGTAGCAGGGAGACCCCCGGAGCTCCTGGCTACCCCAGGCGGCATGGGTACCCCCACAGCTCTCTGCCTCCATGGGCTGCAGGGGAAATCTTCTGAGCTCCCAGCAGCTGCAGGAGGCTGGGGGCATCCCCGCAGCTTGGAACTGCCAGTGGAGGGGGACCCTGGAGCTCTGAGCCCCCACAGGTGGTTGGGGGCCATGGAGCTCCCAGCCTGCCCGCAGCTGCCCAGGATCCTTATTTTGTCATGGATATTTTTAATAAAAGTCAGGGAGAGGTCACGGGCTTCCATGAATTTTTCATTATTGCCCATGACCTGTCCATGACTTTTACTAAAAATATCTGTGACAAAATCTTAGCCTTAATTATAAGGGGCTGACTCAGAAGTCCACCTGAATGGAGCTCATGACAGGATCAGGGCCTCAATCACTGTTGGAGACTCTTTTTCCTCTCCTCCTCCTGGGTAACATGCTTCCCGCCTTGGTGCCTTTCTCCATCCCATTGTGGTGGGGCTCGGCAGAGATAATTTGTGAAATTATTTGGGATGCATCTATCTAAGCTATTGACCAATTGCTTTACCTGCTTGTAGTTGTCTTTTAAAAAAAAGAATAAAACCAAAGAGGGGGCTTTGGATTTAAAAAGATAAAGCTGTCCCAGCAATAGGCAGGATTCAGAGCCTGATTATAGCCCCATAGTCGCTCAGTGGGGCTAGAAAAGAACACGTAGGCTCTGACCCTGCAAAGATAACAAAGTCCCTGGGACTACTGGTGGGCCATAAAGTTATGCACATCCATAAATCTTTGCAAACCTGGGACCTACATGTTTAGGGGCTACAGCAGTGGTCAGAGTTTCCATCTGGAGGGGGCTGAGGCCAACTCCCAATGGGAAGGATCATTGCTATGTGACATGGCTTCTTTAAATGGGGCTTGCTTAGAAAGAGGAAAGGAAGTCAGGACAGGCAACTCCTGAGTTTCCTAGAAGAGCTCTGAGAAACTCCTAAAGAGGGAAAAGGGGCTGGGTGGGGTTCAGCAGCAGGCTGTGGGGCACTAAGGTGCAGCTCCAGCCCTTGCTGACGTGTTATGGTGAAATGAGTTTCATCTGGATCTCATTCTTACCTGCTGCTCTTGGTTTCTTTTACGAGCATAGTGATGGGAGCTGGGTTTCTCCAGACCCCACACCAACTCCTCCAGTGTGAGAGGTAGGCAGGAGGCTCCACAGGCAATCAGGACAAAATGCTTCAGCACAGGTAACTGAGAGCCACTGGGAAAGATAGTGGTCAGTGACTCCAACATGTTCCCCTTTGCTCCTGTGTAGTGTGGTGGCCTAGTGGCCAGACACCTGGCAGTATTCTAACCAGTGATGTGGGAAGGAATAGTGAGCTGGCTGAACCCCCCCACCCACAACCCAAGGCTGTCCACTGGGGAATGCTGTGCTGCCTTGTGTCTTTAGGTGCAGGGTATCTTCACAGAAACAAGCACCCTTAAAAAGGGACAAGATAGATCAGTTTTATGTTTCTGAGTCTCCCATAAAGGAACCAAGTAGTATTTCATGAAAGCCAGTGGGGTGCCAATAAGCACTAATTAGCCACAGGGAAGCCAAAATGCTCTGGCCCAACTGATTGCTAGTGAGTCCCAGGTGACCCAAGCCGTGCCAGCCAGATGTATTGCCAATGGGCCAAAAATGCAGCTGGAAAAAAAAGTGATTCTGATGGACAGAGGGTTCTCTGAGTTCACAGTGTGTTTGCCCTGAGGGCTGCTTGTTCATTTATTGTTTGGGGAAGGATTTTAATTTCTGTCACTGTCTCTCTCTTTTTGATGAAATAACATCGTTTGAAGAGGTGAAGTTTAGGCCAAACTTTTTAGAAAGAGTTTGGGGGCAAATTTTCAAGTGTTCAGCACCCATGTTTGTGGTCAGCTTTTTCAAAGTGCTCCACACCAGCAGATCCCAGATGGACAGATTTTGTGTTCAGTGGGCTGGTTATTGATCTCCTTTGAATCTAGCTACTTATCTTGGTGCCTAAATGGGAGCTGAGTTCTTTAGAAGATTTGGTCCTGTGAGAAGGAGGAGGTGGGCAGCCTACACATGGATTGAGAGTTACACTAATGGTTGATTAGCTTTCTCTCTTGGAGTGGTGGCAGTTTCTTATGTGATTGGGGATCCACAGTCTCTGACCTGTCCTATGTCAGACCAAGTGATATGGATTATCTGATTTTCTGGGGGTATTTTGATGGCATGCGACGTGCCAGATAGGTCTGGTATTCCAGTCTAGACATGTTTTTTTTTCTTCTGTGTTTGTTTTTTAAGTAAAGGAAATTTCCTTGATGAAACAGATGAGTTCTACTCATCGGCAGAAGTAAATGGCAAATGAATGAACGCCTCTGCGTTTTATGAGCTCAGAAGCTACATGTAAATGCTAGTCTGTTACCCAAATCCCCCCCTGCAGTTTCAAGTGGCTCTGGTAATTTTCACTTCCTCCCCTAACTATAACTTGTGTCATGCACGGTTGAACACCTACAGTGTTCCACTCCAGAAGAAGCTGCATTTCTGGAGTGAATGAAGTGCTCCCTGTATGTAGTTTGTATATCAACTTTACCCTGTAAAACACTTTGGGACCCATTGGGCTGAAACATGCTATTTATACACCAGTAAACTCATCCACCTTATTGTTCATCTTTCTTTAAAATGACAGACAGGCTATTGGTAGCCAGCAATGGTTCCGTGTCTAGAAGTGCTGGCTTGAGAGACCCTGGTTCAACTTCCTGAGCTGCCAGAGATTTGCATTGCCTTGGATGCGTGTTTGTGTCTCCATTCTCCTGTTGGTAAGCTAAATCCATTCAAGGATGTGAGATGGTCCAATGAAGTAGGACATACAAGTACCATATATGGGAGCAGACGCTATTGTGTTTAGTGCTGTGATTTCTCATAAGATTCAGCAATAGTGTAGTCTCTTCCCATCTGCCCCAGAGGTTACTTGTTATGTTATGAAAGGCATAAAGTGGTGGTTCTGAGCCTGTACTACGTGGGATGGCTTGTAGCATTGGAATAAGAAGTTGTTATTGTGACATTGATTCCAGTGACCCAGGTGGTACCCCAAGTACGGAGTTTCCATTATGGTATGCCAGGGCTTAAGGTCTGAGATGTGAGCTTAATTCCTGATCGAACCTGACCTGCCAGGTTTGGGGATGAGTGGGGATTTTTCAAAACACACACCATCTTCTCCCACTGTGACCAGCTGCTCCCTGGAGAGTTACACTAATGGCTGATAAGCTTTCTGTCTTGGAGTGGTGCCAGGTGGCAGTTTATGTGACTGGTGTTCTACAATCTCTGAACTGTCCTATGTCCGACTAAGTGATATGGGTTATCTGATTTGCTGGGGGTATTTTGATGGCATGCGATGTGTAACCTTTCCCACTGTGACCAGCCTCCGTATGGACTGTCCAAAGCCCAGAGAGGGAAGTTAGGACTATTTTGGATATAGTGAAGGAATTTCTGCTTTCTACCCCAAAGCCGGGCAGCCAGGAGCTTTTGTAGCTTTTAACCTTCACTTTGGGTATGGCTGCTTGCTTTTGTTCTCCCCTAGGCTAGCCTGGCCTATTCCTGGCAGGGTGGAGGAGCTGTTAGCTGCAGTTAGCTGAGGATGTGGCATATCACCCCCTTGACCACTGGCTAGTGTGCGGGCTCCTTCCAGAGAGCACTTGCAGGGAAGATGGGCTAGGTCATCTGGAAGGTTTCTTCCCACCTGTAACTTCCACAATCTTGCAAGGCTCCCTTCTGCCCTGAGAGACAGAGTTGGACAAAAGCTGGAAACTGAAGTCATTAGAAGCAGGGGATAAGTCTGTTTAATAATAGGGATCTTGCTCTTCCCTTCCAAACCTCCTTCGGACTATGGAGACAACGTGCTCATTCCTGCTAGTCTCTGAGCAAAGGGCTGGCTTAGGCTTTGTCCACATTAGCATTTTAGTTGGCAAAACTTTTGTCGGTCGGGGTGTGTAAAAACAAACAAAATCCTCACACCCGGACAGACACAAGTTTCACCAACAAAAGTTCCGGTGTGGACAGTGCTATGGGAGACACTCTCCCCCTGACCTAGCTACCACTGCTCAGTGGGGCGGTTTAATTATGCTGGCAGGAGAGCTCGCTCTCTCCGTAGTGTAGACATGGCCTTAATTTGGAAGAACTTTGTGTTCATCACTGAGCTCGCAAAGGGAGGATCAAAATCGGAGCTCTTGCCTGAAGTGTAGGCCCAGGATTAAATTGCTCAGTAGTTGCTTCCTGATGAGACTCCTAAATCTTTCAGAGCAATGGATAACTCTGTTTCCAACCACCACCCTGTGCTCCTGTCCCACAAGGGCTGAGTGTGCTGGCTCTGAGCTGCTCCCATCTCCAAGGAACCTAATGAATGGGTAAATGATCACCACAAAAACGGACCCTCTCCAGTAAACCATGGGGTCCCCCGGCCTTGGTGCTTCTGACTTGGCTGCAGGTTGAGTGGGGGGAGAGGAGCGGCTCCTTCTCCCATTGGTGAGCTGTGACTCGTGGAAGGAGGCGTAAGAAACAAAGGCGGCTTTCAGCAAGCACTGTGCGGCCCGGGGTGGCGTCCGGGTAGCCTGTGACTCTCCGCTCAGAAATGTGTGAAACTTACCTTTTGCTGGGCTTCTTCCTCAAGCGGAACTGTTCTCAGAGAAACATTCCATTTCACAAGCTCTAATCGCTTTCCTCTGTGCGGCTGCATTAATGAGCCCCCGGCCTGGCCTAATCAGAGGGAAGCCATGCAGGTAATTGCCTGAATTTTTAATTCAGGGTTATGATAGGGGAATCAAAGTCACACTGCAGTTGCTGAGGCTGACTGCTGTTCCAGGCCATTGACTTTTGCAATTTTCTTTGGTTTTGGCCTCCTCATCCATCCCTCCCTCTCATTCTCCATGTCTCTCTATAAATGGCCTGGTGGAAACCCTGTCCATTTCAGGGCCTCGGGCCTCGGGCCTCAGCCAAAGACCAAGGGACCTTCCTTCCCCCACCTCCTCCACACCCCAGCTGGTGACACAGTGCCTGCTGCACCTGGCTGGGTTCTGGGAGAGTGCCTCCGCCAGCCCGCTCCAATGATCGAGTTCTCCCTGCAAAATGACTTGACGACAGCAGGAAATTTGTCCAAGAAAGTGGATCCCCCTTCCAATTTCTTTCTGGTTTCAGAGGTGCTCCCTGGGGGGGGGTGGCTGCTGCCTACATGGGAAAAGGAAGGGACCAAGTGACAGGGCTTTAGAGATCTTGTCTCTTGGAAGTGTCACTAGCTGGATAAACACAGTGACCGTTGTGGGAAAGGCAGTGACTGGCATCCCAAAGCAGGTCCATGTTCAGCAGCTTAAAAAGAGCAGCTGAGGCTTTGTGGAGGCAGTCCAGCTTGGTTATATTGGCTGCTAAACAGCACTCTGCTGAGCCACCTCAAGGAGTGGGTGGGCAGGCACAGGGCCGGCCTTCTCCTGCTGTCTGTCAACTAGAGCTCCAGGACTTCTCCTTCTGTTCAGCTTCATCCTGCTACTCCCTTCCAGCCTGAACAATTCCCTCCCCCTTCCAGTTGGACCCACTGAGACCTTTGCTGATGTCAATGGAAACCTTTCCGCTGACTGCAAGGGAAGCTGGATCAGGCCCTGGGTGTTCCTATCCTTTAGCTATAAGTAGACAGACGTCCTATGTGCTTGCTTAGGGTATGTCTCTACTGCAGCCAGGGGCAAAGATGGCAGCTGTGTAGACAAATCTACGCTCTACCTAGCTCATTTAAAAATAGAAGAGAGGATGCCACAGCTCAAGCTGCATTGTATGTACCCGGCATAGGGGGCTATTGGGTGGGTTCATGCAGCCCCAACTAAAGCCTGCACCACAGTGTCCTCACCTCTGTTTTTAGTTAGCTAGCTGGAGCGCAGCTAGCACGGGTGTGTCTACATGACCTGCTGTGAAGATGGGCAGGGACTGTCTTTTCATCCTGTGCGTCTACAGTGCTTGACATGATGGGGTCCTGATCTCTGGTTACCGCAATGAGACTAATGATGTCCCTGTCCAGTCATAATTTGGACAAGCAACGTATTCGAAGCCTTTAGTCTTAGGTCACTTCTCCCATCCAGTCCAGGAATCGTTTGGTACCTGTTCTGTGAATTCCCTCCTGCTTGCCAGCATCTTTCTGATACTAAATGGTTCTAAGGTGCTTCTCGTCATAGTACGGGGTGAAACTGAAAACAATAATTCCACTAGGGAGGGAGAGCCCTCTGCTCTCTCAGGGGATGTCGATGCTGCAGCTAGAAGGTGTAATTCCCCATTCAGATGGACATACAATTGCCAGCTCTGCCTAAAATTAGCAACATGGCGTTGGCCACAGAGGCAGCAGCTCAGGCTAGCCACCTGAGTGCTTTCCCACCTGACCCCTGGCTCTGGACGCAAGATGTTGCCATGGCCACGTTGCTACCATTAGGCCCTAGCTCAAGCCGACTTAGCACGCCTACATCTAGCCAAGGTGGGAATTACACCGTCCAGCTGCTGTGCAGATGTACCCAAGTACTGAGATGCCTGGGATTGTACATGATCTTCTAGGTGTGGCGCCTGTGATGGTATTACAAGCAACTGCGGCTTGTAGCTTACACCCCTGCTAAGTGAGATGTCGGTGGAGGTAGTTTTTAGACCCCTCGAAAGAAACCCATCCATGCTCTGCTGTAGGACCCAAACCACATTAGTTTGGAAGCTGTCTTTAAACTACACCTGACGCTGTACAACAGGAGCGTGTGTGCGAAGAAGCTGCTCAGAAAGCCCCTTCGTCACGTCAGTGTGACAAGGTGCGCTATGCATTTTAAAAAGCTCTTCCAGTAATAACCTCATCTGCATTTAATTGCAGTGCCTACAGTGTTTTTCTTTCGTTGAGAGTGAATGTTGCTAGAACGCTGTCGTCTGCCCACGTCCAAGAGTCACTTCCTGCCCCCAAAATAAAGACTGGCTTGGCAGGGCAAGTCCAGAACAGAAGGCAGGGGTGGGAGAGAAGGGTACCTGGAGGTAGAAGAGGCATTTCACAGCGTGGTAGTGAGGGTAGGTGGTGTGCCCCAGGATAATGAGATCTCCTTAACTAAAAGCAATGAGACTCCATGCTGAGGTACATACCCATCAACTTTTGAGATTGGCTGCATTGCAATGGGTACCTACCAAAAGTCTTGTCTTGGCCAAGCCTCTATTAGGCTTAGTGTAAAACGTGGCATGGATTCCTGGAGGCCTAGTGGGAAACTGGAAGGGGGAATCTCTCTTTATGGTTTCATATTTGCTAGTTCAGTCTCCATTATTATTATTTGTATTGAGGTAGTGCCTAGAAACCCCAGTCATGGACCAGCGCCCCATTGTGGTAGGTGCTGTACAACCCCAGCACAAAGCCCCTGCCCCAAAGAGCCTACCGTCTGAAGGCAGCATTCACAAGCGCTCCATTACAGTGTCTGGAACCACGTAAAGGGGAGGAGTTGTTGGAGGGAGGGAGCTTTGCGATACTGAGCACATCATAAAGCCACCTGCGGTGGCACAATATGAAATGTTACTTTTTGTATTGTTTGCAAAAAAACAAAAACACTGCAAATACTTCCTCCAAAGCACTTACCTTTCCTTGCATTTCTCCTCAAAAATTAACAGAAAGTCTTCAGACAAATGAGTGCTCAATAGAGCAGAATGGCCTGGACAAAGTACATGTCCTGTGCAAGTAACCGGTCACTTCAGAAAGAGGCTAGTTAGGAAAGTCTACTGAAGATGCATCCTAATCTCTCATTGTGTCCTAGTATCTCAGGGTTTTGACAGTAGCTCTGTTCTGGCAGCAGCAGGGTCTTTTCTGAATGATCCTTTCAACCAAATGGAAACTAAGCCCTAAAAAATACAAAAGTAATTGGAGCCCAGCACAAACATTCTGGGTTTGGTTCCCTAAAACTTCTTCTGGCAATGTCTTCTGAATAAATGTACAGCTATTCCAATAGTACATGGTGAATGCAAGAGAATGCTGTGTGACATTTTTTTAATCAAGCTTCGTGCCATGCAGAGGTCTCCTGGCTTCCTTTCAAACTCAAAGTTTGGACTAAGTTTGCCAATAGGATCATTCAGATTTAAGTCTCGGTCCATTATCAAGCGATCTTGGACTTATGTAAATTTGTTAGTCTCTAAGGTGCCACAAGTACTCCTGTTCTTTTTGGGATTTTAGGATCCTTCATATCAAAAATTTAACTAGAGTTGAGAATACAATTGCACATGGATTGCAACAAACCTTTAGAGTTTTATACGAGTTCTTTGCACACAAATTCCTATCCCATAGGCCACTAACATTTCCCTCAATACTAACAGCTTGCATGCTTAAAGGTAACATCCTCTGGCTCATGATTCCTTGTTTGGGGTTTTGGTGGGCGCTGTGTTCTTTTTTTGCTGTGATTCTTTTGAAGATAGCATTATTGGCTGTGACACTTAAACCCAATGACCATCTGCAAGTGCAGGTTAATGTCTCCAATGTTGATTTCATTTG